>NW_028182186.1:600000-1016000 GCF_964271855.1 Acomys minous
GCCTAAACCTAACCCTACCCCTAACCCTAACCCTTACCCTAAACCTAACCCTGACCCTTACACAAACCCTAACCCTAACACTAACCCTAATCCTAAACCTAACCATAATCAAAACCCTAACCCTAACCCTAACCCTAAGAGTAACCCTATGCCTAACCCTAATTCTGAATCCTAACCCTAACGCTTACCCTAACCCTAACCCTAACACTAACCATGACCCAAACCCTCAGTCCTAACCCTAACCTTAATCCTAACCCTTACCCTAAGCCTAACCCTAACAATAACCCTCACCAATATTCTAACCATAACCCTAACCCTAACCTTAACTGTAACCCTAACACTAACCCTAACCCCAAACCCAACCCTAACTCTAACCCTAACCCCAATAGTAACCCTAAGCCTAACCCTAAACCTGAGTCCTAAACCTAACCCTAACCATAACCCAAACCCTAACCCAAAACCTATCCCTAGCCCTAACCCTAACCCTAAACCTAAACCTGACCATAACCCTGAATCCCAACCGTTGCCCTAATCCTAACACTAACCCTAACCCTAACCCTAACGCTAAACCCTAACCCCTAACCCTAACTCTAACCCTATCCCTAACCCTAAACCCTAAACCCGAACATTATCCCTAAATCCTAAACCCTAACCATAACCCTATCCCAACCAGTGGAATCGCTCCGAAGAACTGAGTCTAAAAAGGTCTACTTCTCCTGTTCACATTAACCTCTTTTCTCTCCTATCTAGAGTAGGTAGGTTGGAAGGGAGGTAAAGCATTAAAGAACCCCAAATAAAGTAGGTTTGAAAAAGTTCAAAGCCTACATGCTCTGGCAAGGAATAACATCCAAAGGCCTTCCAGGTCTGGGTGATCTGGCTGGAATGATACACTTTTAATCCCTCTGACTGGAATACAGACATGCCCTTGGTACACACCTTTCATCTCAACAACACCATCTAATTGAAGGGCAAACAAAGTGACAAATCAGAGAAAATACTTGACAGAATGAGTCAGAGATAGGATATGCCCAACTCTCACAGGAACAGACAAAAAATAGAGGCTACTTAAGAGCAGTGCAGAAAGAGTAGAGAGAAGGAGAGGGAAGCTCAGTGAGCTCAGTTCAATTGAGTTCAGGCAACGCAGTGGAGTTCAGCTGAGTTCATTTTGGTGCAGTTCAGCTAAGTGCAGTTTAATTCAGTTGAGTTCGTGTGGTTCCAATTCACTTCATTGCAGTCAGTGCAATCTGTTAAGGTAGTCTTTTACTCTCCTGAAGAAACTGATGTCTCCAAAGCTTATTGCCTCTGTCTGCTAATGTAGGCCTAGTGTTTGAAGCTTCTAGCCTCTGTACAATTTTATCTACATCTAGAATGTTTTCAGCCTCTGAGATTTACCGTTGAACAAACTCACCCACTATTGGTCTTTCTGAACTCTTGCTGGCAGGTTCAACTCAGCTGTTGTTGCTCAACTTTCTCTCCAAGATGACTTATTCAGCCTGGCTTCTCACTCAGCCTCTGACTGAATTGCTCTGCTTGGCCTCAAGCTAACTCTAGCAATCTGTCCTAATGTTCTGGCTCCTCCTCATTCTCTGGCTCATTCTGTCTTCACCTGTGTCTAGCTTGTTCTATCTTCAAGCCCTGTCTGTAAATCTCTCCTAGTAAAACAATTTCTGAATTCCACAAACTGAACTGCCACGAACTCAACTCCACTGCCTCTCAACTCATAACTCAACTGAATTGACTAGAACTCAGAGATCTACATATGTAGCTTTGGCTCTCCTGGACTCACTCTGTGGTCCAGGCTGGCATCAAAATCACGGAAATCCAACTGCCTCTGCCTCCTAAAGTGTTAGGTTCACAGGCATGTCTGCCACCATGCCCAGCTGCTGCCCTGAGTTCTTAGGTTTCAGAATTCTATCACTGGTTTACACCTTCAGATTATGGGTCTTACTTATCTTGTGAACCACATCCAATAAATCTTTTCCTACTGTTTTTGTTTTGCTGGAAAAGTATTGGTAATAACTGTTTTTTAATAAAAATAGATAGCATATCAGCACATTTTAGAAACTGATTCTACTGCTTTCTTTATGGAATTATTTAAAATCTGAATTAATTTATCTAAAGGCTAATTCTAAAATTGATTTCATTCTTGAATGTGTTTTCTTTATTTTTAATGTTTGAGCTTTAACTTTTTATATATTTACAAAGTTGTTCATCCTGCTAATTTATGCTGTATGTACAGCTGTATTAGTTACTTTTCTCATAGCTGTGATAAAATACTTGAAAGAAGTAATTGGATTTTCTTAAAAAATTGGTTTCAGAGGGTTTAGTGCAACATGACTGGGGAAGGTGCTGAGGCAGAGGTGGGTATAGGGCAACTGGTCACATTGCACTGGCAGTGAGGGAGCAGAGAGCCCAGGTGGTGTGAAACATGTAAGTCCTGATCCTAAGGCTCTGTTTCATCCAGCTAGGGACCATGTCCAACCAAATATTAGAACTTCTCTAAAGAGCACTACCAGCTGAGGAATAATTAATATACGAACCTGTGAGGGACTTTTCTCACATATTCCTTTTTCCCTTTCTCCTTCCTCTACTCTTCTGCCTTTGTATGCTCGGTTTTCATAATATAAATTCTAAGAACTAATGTAATCCAAATCCTCTAGCACTTCATTCCTACTAAAAAAAATTTTTTTTCATCAAAGTCAGTGACTAACACAGGGACCGACTTACAAGTGTATTGTTTTCATAAACGTGTCGTAATAAAGTATGAAGGATGCTACAAACATTTTATACTAAGGATTTCGGTCTACAGATAATCAGGAAACAGTAAAAAACATAACCAAGAAGATATTATAATTAACTTCCTTTTTTTAAATTTCAGAAGAAGCAATTCTCTTTTTATTCTTTCACATTTTAAAAAGTATGATGAACTTGGATCAGTGTGTGCGTGCGTGCGTGCGTGCGTGCGTCCGTGTGTGTGTGTGTGTGTGTGTGTGTGTGTGTGTGTAAAATGCACTGAGTTTCACTGCCGCTGCTTACATAAGCATAACAACCTGCCACTTAAGAAAATGACACATACAACACTGGAGCAACCATTAACTGTTCATTGTTCTCCCATCCATAATGGCATAGTAATTAACCTATTTATAGGATTCTAAATAAGTATTTACACAAAGGGTGTCCGAGCTCAGCAATCTAGCCCTCTATTTTAAAGCACGATTTCCACCTATCAGTGTAACATCTCGGTGTACAAGTGAGTTCACTGGACTTAGTAGCAAGTTTAAAACATGAGACAAAACTCAAGCTTACAGTGCATGTTGGACCCTACCTCACCTACAGCATTAAGTTCACCCGACAATGCCGTATGTACATTCTGAGGAGAGTCCCATGGCACACTCGCACCGTCACAGGAAGAAGCCCACGCCTAGACCCACGCTCTTCAGAGCTCTGAGGGAGAAAAGGCTCCGTGGGAACTCGAATGCGCCTGCGCCTGCGTCGCGCCCTGCGCCTGCGTCGCGCCCTGCGCCTGCGTCGCGCCCTGCGCATGCTCAGCGGCTAAGACCTCCGGACTACCGGGACCCTGAAGGGTACCAGCCCGCCCCGCCCCTCCCCGCCCCGCCCCGCCCCGCCCCGCCCCGCCCCGCCCCTCCCCGCCCCGCCCCGCCCCGCCCCGCCCCGGCGTTGTCTACCGCCCAGGTCTTCCTTGCTTTCTTTTCCGGGCAGGCGGGCCTTGGCTCCGGGGTTTGTATGTCTCCGGGCGCGCTCATC
Organism: Acomys minous; assembly: GCF_964271855.1. Lineage (NCBI taxonomy): Eukaryota > Metazoa > Chordata > Mammalia > Rodentia > Muridae > Acomys > Acomys minous. The sequence goes on from NW_028182186.1 coordinate 603,766, forward strand.
GCGGGGTCCACGCCACGCTCCATGGCGAGTGCTGCGGAGCGCAGGAGCTGGGCCGCCCTCTGGCTCTGCGCAGTGGGTGAGGAGCGCGCGGGGCGGTGGGGATCGGTGGGAGGTTGGGCCGGGTCGGGGTCGCGCCGCGGGGTGCTTAGAGTATTCATCCGACCTCCTCTGTGGGTCGGGCTTCCTCAGCGGGACTCTGCGCTCGCAGACGCCCCGAGAGTACGGCTACCTTCTCTGCCACCAGGAAGTTTCCGTGACTCCATTGGTAGACGGACAAGGAATGTCGAGCCCCAATTAGCCATAGGTTACAGGGTCTTGTTACAGTAAAAGGCTTTCCTTGCCCAAGCTAAAGAAGAGGATGATGCCTAAGGGCAGATCCTAGTCAGATATCCAGAACTGTGGTATAAAGAGAAACCATGCGTCTTTTAAGCTCTCAGCCCTCTGCTGTCACGGATATTTGGGTTCTCTGTGGTTCACCCCTTGATTCAGCCACCTACTTAAGGTGTGAGTCTTTTTCCTACCTATTTTGGTGAATTGTATTTGGACTTTATATCGAAGGGATAAATGCTACTAGAGAAAGGGGAAATTATTTTAATGTCTAGGGCAGAAAAATAGCGAAAAGGAAAAATAAAACGAGAGTGGAAATATGTAGAACAAACAACTATTATTATATGTACTTTCATAGTGCTTGTCCCTTGCAATATGATTGCATGCAGAGTAAATTTTTACTGATTGGATGAACTAATTATGCTTTTGTGTCACTTAAATCTTGTAATGGATCATTGGTGAGGTTTGGTTTTTTTTTTTGATAGATAGTAAAAAAAAATTCAAACATTGAATAGGCAATTTAGACTAAAGGTAAAAACAAAGTAATGAATCATTTATCTTCTACATTTTGTCCTTTCCAGTTATTTTACTTGACCTGGCTGTCTGTAAAGGATTTGTAGAAGATCTAAATGAATCGTGAGTATACATATATGTGTAAAATACTGTTAAATACTGTTTAACTTTGCCTAACTCAGATGCCTTCTAAATATCCACACATGAATCTAATCTTTTAATAATAGGTGCTGTGGTGACTGATATTAACATTGTCAGTTTTGTTTCAGGAGTTGTATAGAGTGCCTGCCATTTACATGCAAAATGGAAGAGTGCTGCAGAGAGTTCTGCTAATAGTTATAAGGTGAAAACCCAACAAAAGTCTCCTTATTGTTTTTTTTTTTTTTTTTTTTTTTTGGTTTAATCATACAAAGTTAGCGCTGGAATTCGGTGCTTAATCTATAGTATAACAGGTTTATTCGTGAGATCTTGCTCACAATAGGTGGGAAAACTAGCTTCATTGCAAAATTCAAGGTCAGTATTTCTGCCTTCACGGCAACTGACAACAATCTCTTCCTTGGCAGGCCACATGGGTGCCTCTCCCATACCAGATTTGGTGTGCAATCAGTCTCTGGAGGGACTTGTAGCCAAGGACTCAAGCTTCCCATGCCAACCAGGCTCAGAAGTATACCAGCATTCCTAGCCTACTTGTTGGTACATTTTTTTTTTTTGGCATTTTTTTCATATACTTTGCTACTAAAATGTTCTTTTTGAAGTCTTTAACTTAGTTACTTTTCTACTTATAGAGAGGCAGAAATCTTTTCTTCTGTGTTCTTCATCAGTGAGATAGATTTCCCTGTCTGTACTTCATCTGCATGATACTTGTATGGTACTATTTCATGATGGAAACAAACACCACCTACCAAGGAGCTACTATCTTTTTTATCTTATATCTTTCATTGTTAACAGTAGATGAATCAGTACTTATTACTTCCAGTTTTGCTTTTCTGTGTGAAATGGTGTGGGCGTGTGTTTGTAGTTTGTATATGTGAGCACAGCCTTTGTATGCTTGTGCAGAGGACAGACGAATACTCTGGTAGTCCTGCTCTACTGCTTTATGTCTTTGAGACGGGGTCTTTCCATTAACCTGGTTCTGGCCAGTATCTAGTAGGCCCCAACACTCTTCCTGTCCCTACCCTGTAACACTGAGGATCCAGGCATGGTGTTAGCTTTTTTTGTGGGTGCTAGAATCTAAACCCTGATCCTGCTTGCACAATAAACTTTCTTACTCACAGAACAATTTCTTCAGACAATTTCAGTTTGTTCCTTGTCCGCATTATCCACCTTGGCACCCAACTGTGTGATAGAATGGCTGTAGTAAGTAGTATGGTCATTTGAATACAGGTACTTATGGATTACAAAGAAGTATGAACATCCCATGGGTTCTAGTCCTAGTGATGGGCATTGAAGTTGTGTTTGAAGATTATTTATAGAAACTATATGTTTTCCCAACAAGGAAAAAAAAAAGAAACTATATGTTTAAGGAAAATTCTTTGATAGCAAGAACTCAATGGTATCTTGTGGGGTATTTCACTTTCAACCACTTTTTCATACTTCTCTCTCTTTTTTTTTTTTTCTTTTTTTGCTTTTTGAGACAGGGTTTCTCTGTGTAACAGTGCTGGCTGACCTGGACTCTCTTTGTAGACTAGGCTAGCCTCAAACTCACAGTAATCTGCCTGCCTCTGCCTCCCGAATGTTAAGATTACAGGTGTGTACCACCACACCTGGCTTCACACTGCTCTTATAATGGTAACTGCCTGAGCAGGGGAGGTTTCACTTTTGGTAATCATTTTGCTCCTGAAGTGGATGCTCACCTGAAGGCTCTTTCATTACAAAATAGAGTACCTTGCTTGATGCCTGAATGTGAAAACTGAACTGTATCTTGTCATAGTGCCAGCCAGTGTTTTCACTCAGATATACAAGACAGTGCTCCATGAAAAGGGAATCCAACTGTGAAAAGACACCAAAACAGTATGGGGGGGGAGCCCCATTTGTCACATCCTGGTGAAAGCTAAATATCCTGTGCAGGGAGACTTCCGAAGCCTAAAGGCATGCCATCCTCACCAGATGAAACATGTTGAACCCCTTATATTGTCTGTAATATTACTATAGACCTAAATGCAGTAATGTGTCTCTGGATGTGCATTGACATCCTCATGCTTTGTGCCGCCTTGCTAGGTGCTCTGCTGTATTTGCGTCCTGCTCAGACTTTCTGAGAGCATTGCATCTGATGGTGGCCCTAGAGTTTTGAGCTAACTAACTGATGGAATTTTACAAGTTCATTATAGCCTGGAATGTGAATCTCAGACATTGACCCCAATGCAGCAATTCTGGATTTGTTGCTTTTCACCAATATTTTATGAGAGCTGCATCCTTTACCAAAAAATGATGGGATTCCTCCTAAAATCCAAGTTCTTAATAAAAATAATGGGCCAATCTTTTTTAAAAATATATTTTATTAATTTATTCATATTACATCTCAATTGTTATCCCATCCCTTGTATCCTCCTATTCCTCCTTCCCTCCCACTTTCCCCCTACTCCCCTCCCCTATGACTGTGACTGAGGGGGATTTCCTCCCCCTGTATATGCTCATAGGGTATCAAGTCTCTTCTTGGTAGCCTGCTATCCTTCCTCTGAGTGCCACCAGGCCTCCCCATCCAGGGGACGTGGTCAAATATGGGGCACCAGAATTTGTGTGAAAGTCAGTCCCCACTCTCCACTCAGCTGTGGAGAATGTCCTGTGAAGGGGCCAATCTTATAAGCAGTGTTTTCTAAGTATAACCTTAGGCCACTGCGTTAAATTTCCTGCACAGGCTCAAAATAGAAGAGTGAAGAGCTTACACAAACATTGTCATCCCTCAAGACTCCTGGAGATTAGTTCCGGGATTTTAACAAAGTCTGGATGTTCAAGTACATTATATAAATTTATGATATGCTATATATGATAACTTATTTACATGTGTCTTTACACATATTACATATATATAACTTATTTGCATGTCTCTTGCACACATCTTCCTTTGTATTTTAACTCATTCCTAGAGTTCATGTAAAACCTAACAAAGTATAATGTAAATAGTTTTGCTGTATTGTTAATGGAATAAAGACAAGAAGCAAAAACTAATACTTGTTCAGTTTAGAGGAGCCCCTTGTTCCAAATGGAATACCAGATTAAGGAAACAGACTGCATTTGTGGTTTTCCCAAAAAGTTCTTTCTTTTTTATAGTTTTTCGATTTTTTATTTTTTTGGTCAATTTTCAATTTTAATTCTTAAAATGTTTACTGGATAGGATAAGATTTAACAGTCACTGAGTAAAATTTTTATGTAAAACTTTTATTCAAAGATTTTGTTCTGTAATGATTAGTTCAATATTTTTACTTAAGTGGCAGATTTATAAATTATACTAATTGTAGGGGGTCTGGAGAGATGGCTCAGAGGCTAAGGGTACTGACTGCTCTTCCAAAGGTCCTGAGTACAATTCCCAGCAACCACATTGTGACTCACAACCATCCATAGTGTGATCTGATGCCCTCTTCTGGCCTGTAGGTATACATGCAGGCAGAGCACTGTATATATAATCAATAAATCTTTAAAAAATAAATAAACAAATTATACAATTGCAATAATAAATATTATTGGCAGGGACAGTGTTTGTAAACAGAAATATAAAATCAGATTTATTTTTCCTTTTGTTTTTAGATTTAAAGATAATCGAAAAGATGACATATGGCTTGTTGATGTGAGTATGTAAATTTAAGTATCAATTTTGCTCTCTGCAAAGAGAACAAATTTGTTTTCTCAGATACTGATACTTGTATTCCCCCCATATGTATGTGGGTGTACATGTATGCATGCATATTTGTTAAGTGTGCATTCACTTGTGTGTGTTAGTGTACGTAGTGTATGTCTGTGCCTATGAAGGGCAGAGGTTGACACTGTGACTTCTTCAGTTGCTCAGCATCTTATATAATGTAAGACAGACTCTTTCACTGATGGAACTCAAGATTTTTTTCTATTTTGGTTAAGTATCTCCCCATCTTTCTCCTGTGTACTTAGACTTTTGTATTTAAATGACCCTGAGAATTTTCTAGTGCCTGGCACAGAAATTTATTTTGGATGAAATGCTGAGAATAGGGTTATTCTGTGGGAAGCTGTAACCTTTTCTTATAATGAGGTGTTGTAGATTATATTTTAAGGAGATTATGTTATGATTTCAGTGTAGACTTAATTCATCTCTTAATTATTTTGAGAACTTGAGTTATATTAATATAACAATAATATCAAACGTACTTTCATCCCAATACTGAGCAAAGCTAAATTTGGGGGTTTGCTCTAACAAATATCGGGGGGGGGGGAGTTCGATCCATGAAATAGAACAAGATAGCAGAGTTGGTGACTGTTAAGGTAGAAGATAGGACCTGAGAATCTACTGCTTAAATCTTTCTTCTTTTATTTCAGTGTGAACGTTCCATACTATCAACTTTAAAAATAAGCCTTATTTCATGAAAATAAATAAATACTGTGTTAATATCATATAACCCAGGGATCTAATTAAATCTGATGGTTCTGTGATATGAAGGGCTATGGTTCTGATCAACCTGACTTGTCCCTGTGTCACATTTCTCAATGATCACCTCTACTCTGCTAGTGAAAACAATAGAACTAAGGAAATTCACCTACCTCTTAACTTTTTGTACTAAGAACATATTTTTTTATGAACACAGATTGTATGTGGTATGGTACATGCTTGTTTACTTAGTGTTTTTATATAAACATGGACACATTTGCACAGAATTAGAGACTTTGAGTCAATCACATTTCTATTCTAAATAGATATTGATAGTCAATTAAAATAAAGTTAAAATACTAGTTTTGAGGTATCTATCTATATTTATCTGTTTTGTTATATTGCTTGGATAAATTCTTTGAATATTATGATTGATCCTCATAGTGATGCAGCTTCTTAGTGTGTTTTCTTTCTTTCTGTATAGTTTTATGCACCCTGGTGTGGCCATTGTAAAAAACTAGAACCGATTTGGAATGAAGTTGGGCTTGAAATGAAAAGCATTGGTTCTCCAGTTAATGTTGGAAAGATGGATGCTACTTCCTATTCTAGTAAGCTCATAGTTAATTATTTTATGGTTCTAATAATAGAAATATTTTAATTGAAACTGTTTTCAGGGTGAGTAGAAGAGATGTTTGTTTTATCATGTAAAATTATCATAATAACTTTAATAACTTAATACTTTAAGGTTATATACTTTGAGTTAAATGAATTAGCTATTAAAATTTTAATAAATAATGTGAGCTAATCTTATATTTTGGTTGTGAGCTTAGCCTTTAATGGCTGAGCCATCTCTCCAGCCCATGTGAGCTAATCTTAATCATAGTGTAGACATGCAAGCCATTGTTTGTTCCTAATTGAGTCCACATTGATCATAATATATTATAGGAGACTACTATAGAAAAGTTGATTTTGTAAGTGCAAGCTGAGGAAAAAAGATAGGGAAATAAGTAGAAGTTTAAAAGGTGGACTGAGTTAGAAAAATAAGTGAGGGTTAGGAAGGTATTGAAAGTAGAAAATGAGATGAATAAATGGATGCAGAAACTGAATGAAGCTGAGACAAGTATAAGTACAATAAGCCAAATCTGCCCTGCTGCCTATTTTTATAAATAGAATTATTCGATGCCACAGTCATTTGTGTATTGTTATGTAGATTATTTTCATGCTTCTTTGTCAAAACTGAGTTGTGACAGAAACTACATGCCCCATAACATAATCTTCATTAAGAAGTGTCTTAAGGGAAATAATAAAAGAAGAAATTAAGCTTAGAGAAGTGTGAGGTATCAGAGCAATTTGGAAAGAGCTTCAGAGACAGTAAGGTTGGTACTGCCTATTGCTCTTGTGTGTGAAACTGGGAAGGCTTCTGAAGATCCTAAGCTTTGGCTTTATCAGTAAACATTTAATTGTGATATTTCTTTACTGGCTGTTTTGAAGTTTGAATGATGTGATACATGTAAAATCCTTTGTGTTCAATAAAATTAGTTTCCTTCTCTTTTACTTAGGAAAGAATTGTGTTATGTGGCAATATGTATGCTTGCTCTCTTTAAAATAAAACAAAAATGAGACAGGCTCTTTCCCTGTAGTTCAGACTGGCCTGGAACATTCTATTATGTCCCTGGACTCATATCACTCTTCTTCCTCAGTCTCCCAAGTACTAGCATTACAAGTATGAAGCAACACACCCAGCTACTTACTGTCCTTTTTTTTTTTCTTTAGGACAGTAAGTTTATGTTCTAGATTGTACTTTGGGTCAAGACAGGCCCATGTTTTTAATCTCAACTCTTACATCCTATTTTGTGGCTATGAAAGAAGCACTTAACCTAATTTTAGTTTTTTGATCGATCAGGGAGCAGTAATCTTTAGGGTGGTGAACATTGCATAATGTTTCATACTTAAAACCCATTGGTGTAGTAGATAGTGCATCTGATGATACAGAAGGAGCCATATTAAGAGTTTCCTACGTCAGGCAAAGTTTTACATTTTATCATTTGTCAATAGGGAGAGAACTCATTTGAGGAAAAGCAAATGACTTGATAAAAGAAATGTTTTGGGCAGAAACTTGTAAGATGAAGGAAAAGATCAATACATACAGAAGGATAATCTATATGAAATGTTATAGGTATTCTGTGTAGGGGCCTGGAAGCTTAGGCTTGAATGGAAACAGCAGAGCAGTAAAAATAATGTTCATAGTAATTTGCAAGGCTGAAGGTATAGATGGGATAAACTGTAATCCTAGATGTACTGCTGTATTGCAAGCAGGACATTTTGCTTTTTGTTATGTTCAAGCTGTCAGCTAGTTTCAGTTGGCAGTTTTTAGTTTACTGATGTTAGTGAATTAGTGATCTAGAATGTAGATGAGTTGTCAGAGCTGGAATTACTAAACCAAATAAATGAACTTTTGAATACTAGAAGGAGATAAAATGACTGGCAGACCCTTGTTGTAGAGAGGAAGGATTATATGCTTGGATTGGTATGTTTGAATTAGTTTTTGACCGTATTAGAAGAGTCTGGCAAGATGGCTCTGTGGTTAAGAGCACTTTACTGTTGGAGAGGACCTACCTAGGTTTGGTTCCAAGCATCCAGTGGGTGGCTCATAACCACATTTAATTTCAGCTTCAGAGGAGCTCACACACATATTTACTTATGGTGCAATCATTCACTTGTCCACTCAATCAGATTATACTTCTTAACTATTTATGAGCCTCCATTCCAATCTTTAGAGATTGTTTAAAGGTCAAACAAGTTCCATTAGGCCAAGAAATGCTTAATAACCTATTAGAGAATGAGAAATAAACTAGTAAGTGCCAAAAAGTCTGGAAAATGGCAGATTAATTGATCATTTGAATCACTTATTGGAAAATACAATGGACATATAAAGAAAAGTCATTAGAAAAAATACATATAATACATGTAATGCATTTAAATTGTAAATATCTTAAAGATAAACTGTGTGATGCCTCAGAGATATTACATTAACTCAAAACACTTATATTATCTGATATTTTAAATTTAGTATTCATTAACTGACCCTTTTAAAGGGGTTCTGTGATTAGGAAAATTAGCCAAGTGAGAGATAGAATTCCTTGATGGTAGAACACTCCCTTGCATGTATAAAGCTAGTAAATTTTGTTTGGTAGTTCAGGTGAGAAAGTGTTTTACATGCTATGAATTCGTTTATAATTTTCTTTTTAGCCACTCTAATTGGGACTTCCCCCCCCCCACTTTGTTGTTTTGTTTTGTTTTGCTTTGTTGTTTTTCGAGACAGGGTTTCTCTATGTAATATCCCAGGCTATCCTGGAACTCTTTTTGTAGACCAGGCTGGCCTTGAACTCACAATGATCCACCTGCCTCTGCCTCTCAAGTACTGGAATTAAAGATGTATGCCTCCATGCCCATTGGTACATTTTAATTTCATAGGTGTGATTATTACAGCTTATATTTCTCGTTCACAAAACATTGTTATATAGAGCTGACCATACAGAAAATATGCATTTAACACATCTTGTGTAAACTGCATATCTTTGGGAAAGGGGAAAGAGAAACTCATACATATGGAACACTGTCACCTGCCAAGTATTTTACCTTGTGTGATACACTCTGTGGATATAGACCAGTGAAACTCTTCTACTTCCCCTTCCAACTTACAGCCCAACCAGAGCAGTAATACATTCTTTCTTCTTGTTGTTAAGATGTTTTTAATAATTATTTACTGTTAACAGTATTTTGTATCCTTTCGGCCTACAAAGCAAATAACTGACACAGGGAGACTGAAACTTTAAAGCTGCCAGCACTTTGCTGGGCAGAATCTGAACTGATTCTAATCTGCTCATAAACTAATCAAACTATTCTAAGCCTTGTAACATACATATATTCCAAGCACTTGCCACTATGACCCATTCCTCCTCCAACTGTCAAAAAACCTCTCCTCACTCCAGCCTTCAAACTGTCCCCTCCCCTCCAGGAAGTCCCGCCTCTCACTTACTGTTTTTCTGCCTAGCTGATTGGCTAAGCAGCGCTTTATTGATGGTTGATACAATTACTCACTCAGCATTCCTCCACAATGTACACAATGTTTTGTCTGCATGTACACCAGAAGAGGGCACTAGATCTCATTACAGATGGTTGTGAGGCACCATGTGGTTGTTAGGAATTGAATTCAGGACCTTTGGAAGAGCAAGCAGTGCTCTTAGTTCTTAGGAATCTTGTCACTAATTTAATAGGCCAAACATGGTCTATTACAAAAGTCATTCTTTCATAGAAAAGCTGTAAAGTCAGCATTCATTTACCTAGAAGATAACTTAATGAGTGTTCCTTCCATGATGGTATGTACCAGTTGCAGAATCATTTCCCTATAAGCCAGCACATGCCAGACACATTCTAGACATTGGTAATACACCATTGAACAAAGGGAAACTGGGCTATTCCGGTACATAAACTAGAAAAGAAACAATATCCAATAAACATAAATAAGTTATTTTATCATTGAATATACCGTCTCCAATGTACTGTACAGAAAAAGAATGTACTTTTTAGTATGTTGATAAACATTGATAAGTATTCATAAACTGCTGTCTAGAGATCACATAGTTTTGTTCTTATAATTCTCAATGCTTCCTTAAATACCGCAAAACTTTAAATACAGACATTTTGATGCAATTGAGAGTTAAATTGATAAAGGACTGATTTTTTTTTTAAGCCACCTGTCCTTGTTATTCTTTGTTGTCTGTACAGTTATAAACTTTTGACTATTTCATAGATACCTCTCCTGTGCATTTTGGACATTGTGTTTCTCAATATTTGGTCTGTCTACCTGTGTTAAGATTACCTGAGTACTCACTGTTAGTTTAGAATCCAGACACCCACACTGCCATATCATTTGAAAATATTTCAGAGTAGGTTATGAGAATAGTTTTGAAGGCATTTTGAATACTTCTACTGCAGAACTTAAGTTGAAGAACCATAAAGTAGAATATTGGTATGTAGTTACATGATTTGGGTTTGGTTTGAAAGAGGGCTATTCAAAGCAGTCATGTAGAAATAAGATTATTTGACAGTAGCTTATTCTCAGTTGTATAACTGTGACTGAAACAAATAGACACAATGAAACAAATCCCAGTGTATAGAACTTTTGAACTGGAACTTTGAATTAGTATGATTTATTTTTCTTTGTTTCAAATAGTGACAAATTTTTTATCCAGTTTTAATTAGTAATTAATCTAGCATGTCTTAAAACATCTACACATACACAAATATCTACTCTTCCAGGAATCAGTGCTAAAAGTATTTCTCATATAGACGTTAAATTGTATAGTTTCCTCAAATGTTTCTTTCTATTGTGGAGCCCCTAAAACCCTGCTTACTCTCCAGCCTACATACAGGCTTTACAGTAAGGATTATGTCAGCCTCACTTGCACTGGTACCATTCCTATTCCTTGTTCTTGTTAAAGGATTATGTTTGCAAATTTCCTTTCTAGACTGCAAAACATTTTAGTCTACGACTATAATTATAAGATAATGAATGCCATGGTTTTCTTCTTTGTGAGATTTAATACTTAAAAACAATCAAGTTTATATAGATATACTTTTTTCTGAATAAAAGGCTCATATTACTTAGTTTTCTCAGTTTAAAAGGAACTTAGAAATATTTATTCTTTTTCTTATCAAGGCATTGCTTCAGAGTTTGGAGTTCGAGGTTATCCAACAATTAAGCTGTAAGTTGAGTGTTGTATGTTTGTCTGTATGGTTTTAATAGTTCACTCTGCTTATATTTTACTTATTCTAGTACTTTCTTTGGAGGGCAAAGGTTTGGGTTCAGCCATTGTTTTTAAGCCAAGAGTACGATCAAAGGTGAGAAAGTTCACCTCTATACATCTTCATATTTAAGTGTGTGGTATACAGCTAATTCAGTAAATGTGTTCTGGATGTTTACTGTGTAACATGCACTTACACTTACACTTAAGGTGTACATCATAAATTATGAAAGGTCTCTTGAGGAGCCCCAGTATGTTTCTGCTTTGCCACTGCAAATCACATCTAAGAGATTTCATTCTTGTATAATTAATGACACTAACTTTATTAGAGAAAAATGATAAATATTCATTTTAATCTATGTGTACTAGAGAAATTAAGTTGGAAAACAATGTGGTGAGTTGGGAAAAAATGTTTTAAAATGATTTTGCTAAATTTTCCTGTTTTTTACATTAATCTTATTTTCGTGCTGTGAGCAGCTAAGCCATTTTTTTTTTCAGTTTTTTTATTTTAAGCAAACTAACTTTACCCCAATATTTTAAAACCCCCAATTTTTTATATTAGTCTGGGTTTTTTTAATTGACATTTTTCCTTTGTTTTTAGTTTTGTTTTGTTGAAAATGTTATTCTATTACAGTGTATGTTAATGGTCCTTTCTCTTTGTTATTAAGAGCTCTGTTTTTGCCTATTAATTGCTCTTTTGTATCTGTACAGTTGGTTAAATATAAATTTATTCATTGACATGTCTTTTGGAAGATAATCTGTGTTTTAGGAAAACTATTTTTATGCCTAATTCATGATGCATGTTGGGGGTTTTGCTACCACCAAAATAATCTAGTCCCTAGTCCTTTTATTTTCCGCTTGATGGAGAATAATTAAAATTACTCTGATTTAAGCTCTTGACTGTAAATGTACAAATTACTCACTTTTCTGAAGGTTCATACTATAACTCTACACTACAGATTAAAATGTATCTCTGATGTGTATGTGGCACATTGCCTTTTCCTGTGCATTGTAAGTTGCTGGTTCTCAGGGGACTCTGCACACTCTGCTTTACACAAGTGCGCTGCTCTTAAAGCTTCTTCTTATTTAGTGTTTTATGCATTTTAAGCTTATACTTTAGTAGAGGAGGATTGAGAGTAAATATGAGGACGATTAATTTCCAATTCTTATCTTTTATTTTTAAGATTAAAGGGAGACTTGGCATATAATTATAGAGGACCACGGACTAAAGATGATATAATTGAGTTTGCTCACAGAGTATCTGGGTAAGTTGAAAAAGCCTTTACTATATGATTTTAGTATTTGAAAGAAATGTATTTTAGTAGATTATATTGAACATACATATTTTAGATATTAAATGTGTTGTATACATTTATGAAAATATAAGGTTATATAGCATATGCAGTGAAGTTCTGTAAAGATAGATGATATAGTTTATGTTAATTTTTTTCTCCAATGAATTTTAATATATTTTCAAAATTTTTATTATAGATATAACAGTCTGTCCTATATATTAAGGACATCCTAAGCCCCTACCTCAACTCCTCCCAGAGATGCTTGAAACTGCCTAGTACCAGATCATATGAATGTTTTTTTTTCCTTTCTTTCAAAATATCTTGTACTTCTCGCTTTTCACTTAAAGGAAGCACTTGATTTCCTTTCTTTAGTATCTGGATTTCCAATGTCACTAACTTCTGCACTTTGTTCCATTGATAAACAAACTAAGGATTACTTGCTCACAGCCCTGAGTAATTTACTGGCTGTCTCTGTACTCTTTGAAGGAAAGCAGTGTACAGTGGGGCTTCCTGTTATTCAGAACAGTGCACAGTTTAACTTATGGACTGGTTCCTGTGGAAGTTTCTACTTAGTATTATCAGACCATAGTTGTTATGAGTAATTGGAAACATGGTAAAAGAAATTAGGAGTATCTGTTAGCAATTTCATGAATCTTATTTTTTAGAAATAGTTCTTATGTTGTAATGCCGTGTATCAACTTACATAGCGTCTTCTCTAATTTCAGAGTCTTAAAAGAAGCCCAGATGTTATTGCTCTTAGAGACTTGGGGTTTCATTTCTAGTTTGTGGTGATGAAAATATTTTTTTAAATACATCTAAATTAATTTTCTTTGCCATCACATTTTTTTTCAATGCTACCTGCAAAGTATTCTGGCAGTATTGGCTTAGCTAGTGACATAGTTAAAACCCAGTGAGCCATTTGCACTGAATTACCAATCTTTGACTTATTGCTGATCAGGAAGTAGATCCTTCACAAGCAGTTCTTGCTGATTTGAATGTGATTTTTAAAAAACAAGATATCTACATCTTGCTAATGTGTAAAGAATATCAGTGTTTATAATTATATTTGTAATATGCTTATGTGTATCTTTGTGAAGAGCACTTGTCAAGATCAATTTATATTGGCTTTAAAGTTCTACACACTTTATTAGCTTAATAGGATATATTGGTAATTATAAATAGCTTGAGGTTGAAACAGGATAGGTTCGTGGTGTAAAATTAAGCCTCAAAATATTTGTGTAAATGCACAGATTTAGGAATGATCTTTGTTATAGTTTGTGACTCTTATATGTAATTTCAACTGTATTTTCTCATTTTGATTGTATATTTCTCTTCATTTACTGTGTGAATAAATAAATTTTGAAACACGTTTATTTGAGGTAAATGATGCTAGTGGTATATACACTTGACTCTCCTGTGGCTTCAGGTAGTTTTATGTTTGGCAGTTATTGATTGCGTTTTTCTTTAACTGTAAGAAGAGATTCTCCTGATGTGAGAGTGCCTCTGGAGTAGGGGAGATTTCATGACTCAGTTTAGAGTTGCATCACTTGCTGGTTAATTATGAAGGGTTGAAGCAGAGGCTCGGGAGAATGATGCAATGACCTTAAAAACTGTGTGTTTTGAAAGTGTTCACTTCGCAAAATAGGTTCTGTTTATTTTATAAGTTTTGTCGACTAAAAGTATGATAATCTATACCATATTTTTAAAAAGAAAGCATTTATTTTATCTCTTAACTTTATAAGTGATATGTTTTATAGTAACCTTTATTGTCATTCATTTATCCATTTGTTTTAAAAATGACTGTTTATTAAATTTTGTAGGAAAGCTTTCTCTTTGTGCTTCCATTTTATTTTTCTGAAAATAAATAGTAATATAAATTAGAAGCTTGGGACTTTGACCTCTATAGGGTACTTAAGAAGTATGTAGTATTTAAATTGACACATATTATATAAATATTAACTCTTGTTGACTCCTGGGATACTATTTCTGTAAGTATGCTTTTGAAAAGGAAAGAATTCTCAGGTGAATTGTCTTGCTTTTAGCCAAGGACTATAAATGGATGATCATTCTATATCTCACTAATTTAAAATAGTGTCGATGATGTCTAAAATGATTTGAAGCTGTCAGATTTAATTTTGCATACTACATAGAATTTTACTATGTAGTACACAAGTACCATAGGCTGAAATTTTACTTGAGTGGGTTTGGTGATATACATAAGTGCAGATAATACATTGCTAAAACATGTCCCATAAGAATGAATTGTGCTCTATCTTTAGTTCACTACCATTTGTTTTGTTTTCACACAGGGCTCTGATTCGACCTCTTCCAAGTCAACAAATGTTCGACCATGTACGGAAGAGGCACCATGTATTTTTTGTTTATATTGGTGGAGAATCACCCTTAAAAGTATGACATTATCTTTTTTTTCCACATGAACAGACATGTTGTAATTTTATGTTTGCTATGCAGCTATGATTCTTCCAAAACTTTGAAGCAAAATATTTTAGCTTATCTATTTTTCACAATGAAAACACTTTCTTTAGTCTCTCTTACTAAATTTACAATTATGAAATTATCAAATTGAAATTAAGTGAAATTTGGATAAAGCTTGCCTGCCTTAGTTTTTTTTTGCATCACTTTTTCGTACTTTAAGTGAAAGACTGAAAACTGTTGTTCAGATGTTACCTTTTTAAAGCAAAGCACTGTGCTTAAGTTTACTTAATGTATATGTGTATTTGTGTATACTTTTCTTATTGTCACCACCATCATCATTAATCATCATTGCTAATCTCTATTAATAAACCTGAGTCGACTTTGTGTTATAATTCATCAACTCTTTTTGAAGGGGAGGGTAGGATCACTTAGTTGCAATGGTGGTTTGCCTTCACAACAGTACATTTGTTTTAGTTATAGTGTCTTATTTCACTGAAAGGTAACATGGTAGGAAATCTTTATAGTATATTATAGTTAATTGGATTATTAAATAAGGAATAAATTTTTTATCTTTAATGTTTAAGATATCCTTTTTCTGTTCAAATTATAGGAGAAATACATAGATGCTGCTTCAGAGTTAATTGTGTATACATACTTCTTTTCTGCCTCAGAAGATGTGGTTCCTGAGGTAATATTTAATATTTGATTTAATGAATTTTGATTTGGTTCTACATGTCAGATTTATTTGTAATGTTGTATGAAAAGTTTTTTACTACTGATGTCAGACTGTTTATAATTCATGAACCAATGCTTCCACAATCATGGCACTTAGAGATTGTGGTTACATTACATTGGTGACCTTCTTTCTTTATGAAATAATATTGGTAAGCAGTGATATATATCAAACCCCAAAGGTGCTTTTAAGTAATAAATTATGTATTGTTGCAAATGCAGTCTACTCCTGGCCCCTCACACCCAGTAGTAAATAAATACTACAAAAACAAGACTCCAGAGATGCTACCAAAAGTAAGTGGACATTGTGAGAGTTGGGATATGTAGGGATGGACAGCTGTTTAATTTTTTTGATCCAAAAAGGTAAGGAAAGAGGGAGGTGTGAGCAGAAAATATTTGAACTGAAGCCTGCTTGATGTGAAAGAGCCTCACACAGGTCTATG
This sequence comes from Acomys minous, assembly GCF_964271855.1. NCBI lineage: Eukaryota > Metazoa > Chordata > Mammalia > Rodentia > Muridae > Acomys > Acomys minous. The sequence continues at coordinate 619,868 of NW_028182186.1, forward strand.
GATAGAATATCAGAAAAGAGGAGATAATTCAAATGCCCAAGACAAGAGCATAACTTGCATATTTGAACAGCAGCACAGTAGCCAGTCTTCCTATATCACTGTGAGAAGGGGATAGAAGCAAGCAGAAGACAATTCTTGTTGTATATTTTACAGCATGTATAATGAAGGTGAAGTTCATAAGGAACTCAAGTCGGTTCATTTGAAAGTGCTAAGAGCACAATATTGTGAAAGTAGATTCACAGATCACTTAACCTTTGAACTTGGGAGTCAATAAGCAGGTGAATATGAAATAACTTAGAGTGTACTCTAGCACACTGGTTCTCAACCATCCTAATGCTACGATGCTTTAATACAGTTTCTCATGTTTTGGTAACCCAACCATAAAATGATTTTCATTGCTATTTCATAACTATAATTTTTGCTATTGTTATGAACCTTAAAATGTAAATGTCTGATATTCAGAATGTGTGATATTCAATCCCTGTGAAGTGGTAGTTTGACCCCAAAAGGGTCACGACCACAGCTTGAGAACCATTGCTTTAGTACATAGGTTTTTATGTTACAATGGAAATTCTGAAATGTTTTCAACATGTTAAAGAACCTCTACTTTTGCCAATCTAAATCCACTCCAGTTTACCTATTTTGGTAGAAGACATATTATTTTTTCAGAGCACATAATGTTCATACCCTTAATTTGTCATTTCTCCTTTTTTTAGATCTAAGTATTAATTTTTATATTTTACAGTCAGATCCTTCCATTTTGGTGTACAGATGTGTTATTTTTGGCACATGCAAATAGTTGTGTAACCACTATCTCTTTGAAGCTAAAGAATTAGCTGTACATGATATTTATTATACAACTGGAAATAGAGGCAGGAGCTCAAGGCTAGCCTGGGCTACAGTGAGACTTTATATTTTAAAAACAAAGAAAAAACTAAAACAATAGAGAACAGACCAGCACCTCCTGTAATGTAAACGCCATGGAATGTAAGGAAGAGATAGATATGGAAATGGATTATCTGCTGTAAGTCCTTCCAAGAAAGGCCACTTCATTGCTTTGGAAGGGAGCAATGCCTCATGCTAACACAGAAACTTCCTAACATTTTTGTGGGTGAGTGGCCAAGAAAAGGCAAATCTAGTCATGATTGAGAGCTTTTTTACTACCCGATATTATGATAGTATTATGTAATTTTTAGTTACAATGTAGCAAGATCATTTATCATATTGCCTCTGTGCTGAGATGTACCTGAATCTATTCACTGTTACTTTTGGGTTACATATACTCATGGGTAATTGCCTAGCCTAATTTTTCATAATTTTACCTGTTTGAAATACATACAAAATAGAAGGAGGTACTTTTAGATGATTCCTTATGAATGCCAATAGTATTTAAAAAGTAGTTTGGAGAGTACTTGTTGCCTAATGTCATCCATAATTATCCTGGGAGGTAGATGTTGTCATTGGCTTTAAGTTTCTAGGCTGAGGCAGTTGAATCTAGATGAAGTAACTGAGTATCACAAAGCTGATGAGTACTGGGGAGTGATATCCTTAGGTAGACTGTTAAAGCATTGTGCTCCAGCATACTGCTCTGTGCTCCAGAATTCCTCCATCTTTTCCTACTCAAAATATTATCCATGGTCTTATAGAAACTCTTAAGAGTGGTCCTTGTCTTTTCTTATGTCAGGCAGCATGCTTCCAGGGAGGTATCTGAAAACATAAAATTTAGCTGAATTTAAGATTGTACTCTTTCTAGTCTTCAGTAGTGTGGGTGAGGGGTTATTTCCTAGTTTTTTTTCAATGCTTTTGAAATTAATTGTAGGTACTTAATGTAGAAAATAAAAATGGTTAATAATGTTTATTATTAAAAGCCTGTAATTGTTATGGTGGTATTATTCTCTAACCTGCTACCAAATCAATAAGTACACAGACACCTGATAGATTTTAGATAAGCCTTATTTTACCTGGGGCTGAGCAAATATTTCCCCTCTCAACTACCCTTCATCTCCCAGTCCCATATCCTATGCCAATTGCTCTAATAATTCCTATCTGGGCTACTTCCCCCCCATCCATAAATCATAAATACTTGCACGTGTTTCTCACCTGGGCTGCTTTGCTCCATCCATCATTAGAGCTGCTCCTCCAAGCCATTTGCTTCTTTTCCTATCTCCTCCCCATGAACCTTAGCTCCACCTCTCACTTCTGCCCTGCCCAGGCTTCAGCATTTTGTTTTGGTTTTTGATTTTTGGTTTGTTTGCTTTGTTTGTTTGGTTTTGGTTTTTTTGTTTTTTGGTTTGGTTTGGTTTTTGTTTGTTTGTTTGGTTGGTTTGGTTTTTCAAGACAAGATTTCTCTGTGTAGTCTTAGCTGTCCTGGACTTACTTTGTAGACTAGGCTGGCCTTGAACTCACAGTGATCCAATCTGCCTGCCTCTGCCTCCCAAGTGCTGGGATTAAATGTGTGTGCCACCACACCTGGCTTCAGCGGTTTTTTTTAACCAATCACCTTTAAATTAGGTAGAGCAAGATTTACACAGTAAGGGAAGATGTACCGGAGAATGTGCTTGTAAGAGAAAGCAAGCAGATCTCTGGAACAAAATAATTCGCAATCAAATACAAAGCACCAGATCATGCTATTACAGGTACTAATTGAATTATTGGCGTTAAAATTTCAAACTTCTGATGTTTTTCTGCAGTATGTGACACTGAAAGAGATTCCTGCTGTGCTTGTTTTCAAGGACAACACTTACTTTGTTTATGATGGTAAGTTCCAAAGCTTTAACTCACATAAGGCCTTTCATAATTAAAACATTGTTGTAAGCAGGCATTTATAAAATATTGTGTAAGTGCTGCCACTTACAAAGTATCACATTTGATAGAATCATCTTTTAATCCTTCAGTAGATTTCCAACAATGTACTTCATTCTTAGTTGCTTCCATTGAGGGGTGTGTGTGTGTGTGTGTGTGTGTGTGTGTGTGTGTGTGTGTGTGTGTGTGTAATTATTTGCCACTTTAAGAAATAATCTGTATTCAATTTCTATACATTAAAATGTTCAGACTTAATTTTAGGAGGATAGTTAGCTTTCATCACACACCGATAAAATAAAATATCCTCAGCAGAATGAAACTCTTTACCTTCTTTAGGTATTTCTCCCCCTCTGTCAGAAAATACTTTATTTAAATTTTATTTTTATATCATCCATACATCATAAAAGAAAGATATAATAAAACCCTCATGCTCATAAATGGTTAACAGGACCTTACTGTAGTTGTTTCAGTTTTATTGTTTTTCTTTTGAAGTAATTCAAAGCAAATCCTAATGAAATTTTTTCACTGTGTTTCACTATCCTTCTTTTTAAAAATGGGGGTTATATTTTTTTAGGTAACCACTTGATTGTTGGACCACTGAAGAAAAAAATTATTTTCCTTGCTTTAGTAAAGGAACATGTTTTGATATTTTCTTATATTTTATGTCTTGATAACTGCAGAGAAAACTACACATCTCTAATTTTTGTCATTGTGTTCAATTGAACTAACTTGATACATAATTATCACTAGTGCTATACATTAGATGTCCTGCGTTACCCACCTAATGTTGCATAGTTATTTCTGTCCTTTAATTTATACAGGGGATAGTGTGGCAGATACATGACTGTCCTACATCATTAGAGTATTAGATAAAGTGATCTATACAGTGAAACATCAAAGTACATTCATTCAGGAGATAGTTTTTGAATGTTTATAGTCATCACCAGTCAAATGAACTTGAGAAGAACTTGCATACATGAAAAGAGGAGAAAGGAAAGAACCCATATATTTGTCTGTACCTACCTTCTTTTTGGTTAAGAAAATGCTACTAGAAGTGTTCAATGTATACTTGACCATTGTTACTATTTTATGTATTTTTAAAGAAGAGTGTTTTCTTTTTTCTCCCAAGTTAAAATGTCTAGCAGTATCTAGACTCAGCCTTCAAATCTCTTATTCTAAACCTGCTAAGAGGCCCTTAATTCAGGCAACTATAAACTACCTAAGAACCAGCTTAAGGTTTTATAATTATAATACTGTTTTAGATACGTTATCACTTTGCTGAATTGAGACATTACAGCTGCCTTGTACGCTGATGTATTTCCTTTGCTTTGTTTCAAGAGTATGAAGATGGCGATCTGTCCACATGGATCAGCAGGGAGAGATTTCAGAACTACCTTACTATGGATGGCTTCCTTTTGTATGAACTTGGTGACACAGGTAACAAGCATATGGCCATTCCGCTTCATTACAGAATTTTTCTTTGAGTGCTTATTTACTGGTTCTTTTAAAGCTGCATTTCCTAATTAAAGTACACTTATGTTTGCTAGTTCTGCTTTCTAAGAGTTGAGACTTAGAGTACCACGGATATATACTTTCATATGAGGATCAGTGTAGCCAAAGAGGTTTACTAACACCTGATGGTGATGAGGAAGACAAGGGCCTGAATGATTCAAGAATAAGGGAATAAAAAACCAAAACCAAAACCAAACAAACAAAAACCATGAAGCTACAAGTTAAAGTGAAGCCTTCTCACTGTCTCCTAAGGTCTGCTGTTACTTGTGAGTGGGAATCAGTCATACTGTTCATTTCTTAAGGTCATATGATAGAAAATGACAAAGAAAGAAAAATAAATAGAAATATAAGAGTTAGCCAACATAGAAAGTTTAAAAATTATAAGAAGCTTACTTTATTAGGAGAGTATTGTATAGGCTTAGACCCCACTAAAGGTGGGACATCTATATGTTGTTACCACATGTGTTCCCTCTCACAGTTTCATGATCATGAAATGGAAATACAGCGATAGGGAAGAAACATTTGAAAATTAGACACAATTCAAATTAAGCACTGAAGCCAGGTGCTGTAGCACACGTCTGTAATGCCAGCATTCAGAAGGCAGAGAGGTAGATGGATATTTGTGAGTTCGAGCCAGCCTGATCTACAGAGAGAGGCCAGGACAGCCAGGACTCTATTACACAGGGAAACCCTGTCTTGGGGGGAAAGAAGAATAAGAAAAAAACAAAATGAAAAATTAAGCACTGAATAGTACATGAAATATTTCAAGAAATGAAATAATTCTTATAGATGATGTTTTCAACAAAAAGCTAACAGTGAATCAAGATTATGTAGATGTATTAGAGATGTATTATGCAGGGTGAGATTAGGAAAAGCATGAAAATAATGTAAATGATGCTAATTTTTTGGTTTTGGGATTTTGGGGGGGGGGGATTTTGGTTTGGTTAGTTTGGTTTGGTTTGGTTTTTAACTTATTCCTACATTTGTGTTTCTACCTCGAGTGAAACTATACTCAAGTATGTTTATGTATATAAATTCATTTAATTTTTCCTTATAAGTCAGAAAAACTTGCTTTCCTAAAATAAATGGGAGTTTGCTTATGTTCAGTTACATAAGTATTAGAGAGTGGTATCTCACTTTTATTCTCCCTGCTTGGTACAGTGCTGAGAACATAACCCACGTCAGCACCCCGAACACTACTGTTATTACATTGTTCTACCCTCCCGAACATTGTCAGTAGGCATATAACTTACTGTTTTACTTATACTTCAAAAGTAGTGTCACTCAATTTGATTCTATATGCCATCACTGGTGAAATTGTAACAGAGGAAATGGCTATGCAAAAATAATTTCCTTAGTGTTATAAACTACTAGGGCTTATTAGCAATTTTTAGTAAATGTTTTTAAATCAATGTCTTTGTTGTTGTTGTTGTTGTTGTTGTTGTTGTTGTTGTTGTTGTTGTTGCTGCTGCTGCTGCTTTTTCAAAACAGTGTTTCCCTGTGTAGCCGTAGCTATCCTGGATTCACATTGTAGACCAGGCTGGCCTCTAACTTTGATCCATTTGCCTCTGCCTTCCTGAGTGCTGGGATAAAGGCATGTACCACCACATCTGGCAATGTCTTCTTTATGGTGTAGCTTTTGACAAAATATTTCATTACGTTGTTGGTTTGCATAAAATAATTTTAGAGAAATTAAAATAAAATTATTAATATTTACCTCCTAGAGGTAGAAGAAATGTATCATTTGAAGTTGACTAATTTACTGGTCTGGGCTGCAAATATGTTGGCTTAATTTTATGTAATGTGTAAATAATGATTGGCAAGTGAGAATTCTACCACTGAACCACCAATGTGTAAATGATGATTGGAATCTAGAAACATAGTCTGGTATCAGAAGTAATATTTGACAAGTATGGGTTATGTGAGTTATGTCTTTCTCAATTCAAGGAAATGAAAGATACTATTCTTAATTTCAGGAAAGCTTGTGGCTATTGTAGTCATTGATGAGAAAAACACATCATTTGAGCATACCAAGTATAGTTGCTTTGAAACAGATTTAAGCTTCAAATGCCATGCCAGCTTTGTGTAGTCTACATAGAGTGTCTTGCAACAGATGTTGTAATGGGATAGTTAAACCTTTTAATTGAAGAGGTGACATATTTATGTATTTATTCTTCTACAGATTAAAGTCAATTGTTCAAGAAGTTGCTAGAGATTTCAGAGACCACTTCCATAGGTATGTGCATGTTTTCTGAAAAGTTGACTTTGTTTGAAAGTTTGTCACTGTTTAATTCGGTTTATCAGTGAAGTAAATTAAAAGTAGTTAAGATCCCTAATCTCAAAAATTTAAGGCTGGCATCTTAGATGCTCTAAGGTCTAAATGCATGGGCTCTGACACAGCACTAAGTGGAAAATTCCACACCTGCCTTCCCATGATAGTGGTCAGAACACAAAGTCATGTTAAAGAATTGTGATACTTCCTTCATGGTATGTGTATAAGGTGTATATGAGGAGGGAAAAATGAGTTCTGTATTTTTTTTAATTCACTTTATATCCTGTCATAGCCCCATCCCTCCTCTCCTCACAGGCCCACGCTCCCTCTCCCTCCTCCCTCCCCCATCCCCTCTTCCTCAAAAAAGGGGAACCTCCTTCCCTTCTATCCCAGCTCATCAAATCACATCAGGACTAAGTGTGTCTTCTTCCCCTGTGGCCTGCTAAGGTTGTCCCACCAGGGGGAAATGATCAAACAACAGCCAACAGAGTCCATGTCAGAGAGAGCCCCCACTCCTCTTACTAGTGGACCCACAGAAAGCCTGAGCTGCCCATCAGCTACGTCTGTGTAGGGAGAGATGTGCAGGGATAAAGTTAGAGCAGAGATTGAAGGAATGTCCAACCAGTGCTTGGCTCAACCTAAGACCCACCCATGGGAGAGAGCCAGCCCTGACACTATTAAAGATATTCTTATCTAAAGATTTGCTTGCAGGCAGGAGCCTAGCATAGTTGTCTTCTGAGAGGCTCCACCCAGTAGCAGTTAGAAACAGTCGCAGCCAAACACAAGGCAATGTACAGGAATTCTTGTGGAAAAGGGGGAAGGGGAAAAGGACCTGGAGGTGACAGGAGCACCCCAAGAAGACCAACAGAGCCAACTGACAGCGCCAGCCTGGAGACTGAAGCACCAACCAAAGACTCTGCATGAGTTCTGTACTGAACATTTGGGTCCCTGCCCTAGGGAGCTCATTGTACGCAAATCCAAACCATGAAAACTCAGAAATGTCAAACACTTCTGGGCCCCAGCATTTCAGATAAGAGAGATCATATCTCATACTTTGAAAGGTAAATCAAGAATTAATTGACCTGGAGCTTCCAGTCAGCATGAGGACATATCTATGCCACATCTTAAAAGTTGGAGAAGCTGCTGCACCCAGTCATTTATAATTCATCCCATTCCTACTTCTTGAGAGTGTTTGACACATGTTTTATGGTAGAAGAATATTCACATAAATTTGCAAATTTGAAACAATTTAAATGAACACTCACATGCCAGGAAAGTGATTGTAAAAAAAAAAAACTCAAAATACTAATGAAATGTAAAAAGTTACTTAGGAATAAGAATTTTTGCTGTATTTCATTTTTTTATGTTTGTTGCTGCTACCAAAACAGCAAGAGAAACCTCGAGGATTCATTATTTTCTTTGTATAAAATCTACTAAAAGTTCATTGTGCAATTCTCATGGTACATGGTAGCTGACCTCTTCTGAGTGATCCTATTTCACAGTAAATCCACTTTTTTTTTATTTTCTTTTTTGGTTTTTTGAGACAAGGTTTCTCTGTGTAATGGTCCTCGCTATGTGCAACTCTCCTTGTAGACCAGGCTTGCCTTGAACTCACAGAGATCCACCTGCCTCTGCCTCCCTGAGTGCTAGGATTAAAGGCGTGTGCCACCACACCTGGCTCACTTTCTTTAAATGTATTTTACTTGCAGCACATTTCATTCCCTGTCTTTTAAACATGTATAGTGAGGTGAAATGTCCAGTTTGTTGGTTGTGTATTTGCTTATCAAAACTGAGTAGAAAACACTCTGGTGTAAATGTCAGGGGTTCCATGTTCAGTGTTGGAAGTTTATGTGCTTACAAGTTCTAGTTTGTGGTGTGTACCTTTTTTCTCTTAATCCAATAGTGTGCTCTTTCTCTTCTTTCTCTTTGTTGTTGCTTGTGTCTTACAGAGATTTTCAGTTTGGCCATATGGATGGAAATGACTATATAAACACCTTGCTGATGGAGTAAGTAAAGTATTGATGGTTTTTCCACTTTGATATTACTAATTTTGAGAGATGGAGAGCGACTTAATTAGCTGGAAAAAACATACCAAAAAGCACTTTCTGTCATTTTCTGATGCTGACATCCCCCCAATAAATGTCTGATTTTATTTTATAAATCCTGTATTTTGAATTTATTAAGATTTAATTTTATTCTTTACTATAAAGATTGTCTCCCACTTCAACATAATAACATTTTCAAATCATTCTATAATAGGTAAATTTATAGTTTTTATAATACATATTTTAATAAGTTATTGTGGGCTGGTAAGGTTGTTCACTGAGTAGAGCCACTTCCTCATAGGCCTGACAACTTGAGTTTGATCCCCATATGCCACAAGGTGTCAGAAGAGGCCCAATCCTGAGAGTTGTCTGACTTCCACATGCAATAATCGAAGATGCTTGAAGTAATTGACAGTATTTTTTCTTTGTTCTTTTTTTTTTTTTCTTAATTTTCTTTACATCCCATTTCAATCCACTGCTCAGTGGAGCCTCTCAGAGGACACCTATGCTAGGCTTCTGTCTGCAAACATAGCAGAATATTGTTAATAGTGTCAGGGGTTGGCTCTCTCCCATGGGGTGGTACGAGGCTGTAGTTGGACTTTCCTTCAGTGTCTGCTCTGTCTTTATCCCTGCACATCTTGTAGGCAGGGTAAATTTGGGGTCGAAGTTTTTATGGGTGGGCTGGTGTTCCCATCCCTCCACTATGAGTCCTATCTAGTTAGAGGATATTCTTTAAATTTTAAAATTTCACGCCAGGTGTGGTAGTCGGAGGCAGAGGCAGGTGGATTGCTGTGAGTTCAAAGCCCGTCTGGTCTACAAAGTAAGTCCAAGCTACATAGAGAAACCATCTTGAGAAAATAAATAAATAAATAAATAAATAAAATTTCACTGACAGATTCATGCAAGTGTAGAATAAATTTTAGATATTTTTTAACCATCTTTCCCTCCCTTTCTCCCCCACATCTTTCTCTGAAACACTTCTGCCCAATAAGTCTGAGTTGTTTGCATAAGTGTGTGATAGGTTATTGGTAACTTCACTGAAGAAAATTATAACCTCCTGACCCGAAAGCTACTAACTACCAGTAATCACACAGGAAGAGACAGGACCTCGTAGGCCCCTTCCTTGTGCATGATGAAATGCTGACAGACCCAGTCTCATGCAGGGCTTACACAGAGAACCACATGTTCAGTGAGTTCATAGTTGCAGCAGCTGTGTTATGTACAGCACTCATCTTTTTGCAGCACAACTCCCCATTCTTTAGAGTTTATGTTTTTTTCCCATTTCCACTTCCATCCCTCTTCCACATTGTTTCCCAAATGGCACTAAAGTTTTAATAATGTTTAAAAAAAAAAGAAAAAGAAAAAGAAAAGAAAGGAAAACAATTGTTTATAAATTTCCTATTGCTCATAGAACAATTATTGTGTATAGAAGTTGTAAAGTTGATCTTGTATAAACCTAAGAGGAAAGATATTCTGTATAACCCTATAATGGAAATTCATTTTTTTTTTCAGTATATGATAGGGACTTTGATAAGACCATTTAAGTTGATAGATTCATTTTTTAAATGTTTGCAGCATTCCGCAGCACTTTTGCTCCAATAACTAACATCATAATCCACGATGATAGTATCTAGCAGTAGGTAAGCATTTAATTCGTAGTTTAGTCAGTTGTAAGATCTTAGCTCAAATTACAGTCACAACATCATAGTCAGCTTAAGTTGTTAGGTTTGAAGGGTGTGTTTTAGTTTTTTTGTCTTTGACAAATACCTGAGGGAAACGTTTTAAAGGAGGTAAAATTTATTTTGGTATGTAAGTCTCAGTCAGTGTTGGTGGGTTCTGCTGCTTTCAGTCTGAATGAGGCAGATCATCGTGGCAGCAGGAATTGTATGGCTGATACTCCTCACCTTAGGTGACTAAGAAGTAAAAGTAGAGGAAGAGAAAAGGAAGCAGGAGAAACCTTCAGTGTCATGTTACCAGTGACTTGATAGATCTAGCCAGCTTAACTGTAGAAGACTCCTCTGCCTACAAAGATGATGTCACCAGCTGGGGGCCTTCACACACGAGCCTTTCCAGGCCATTTCATATTCAAGCCATGACAGCAGGGCTTAAGTGCCAAGGTGTGACCTGCCTGGTGAATGTTTAAGTACATTGGAAAATATATGTGTCCTCTTGTTGGGTAGAGTGACAGGAGACTACAGAGAATTCACAATAGTGTTTATTTAACATGTATGTTTACTCAGTGTATACAAGGAACCATTCTGAAGGGTTAGCTTGAATTTTCTCATGTAATTGTGTAGCAAGTTAGGTACTATTGGTTTCCATATTTTATAAGAAAAAAGCTTTACATGTAAGAAGCTAAAGTTCTTGACTAACATGCTGCAGTGTTAAGAGAAAGCTCCAGATTCAAACAGTGTGGTTCCAGAGACCACTCTCTTGCCTGTTGGGGTTTCTGAGTACCATCTGAGGTAGAGTTAAACGTTATTAGTATTCTGTATAGTACTGTGCAGAATTGTATACTTTGCACAGCACTTTTAATCACTTAGGTGTTGGTTTTTAGAATATTTTCATGCAATCTTGATTAATGGTAAAGTTTATACAAACTTTGAAAGCTTCCTGTAAACCACAGAGGTAAAGATATTAAAAATCTCTTTTCTTCTCTAACTATAGCTACTTAGATGTAATTGAGCGCTAGAGTATTTATTATTGCTGTGCTTAATATAAATTTTTATTTTTTTTTTCTAGTGAGTTGACAGTCCCAACCATAGTTGTACTGAATACTTCTAACCAACAGTACTTTTTGCTAGATCGACATATTAAGGATGCCAGTGACATGGTCCAGTTCATTAACAGCATTTTGGATGGTACAGTACCAGTAAGTGTTTCAGATCCATTTCAGAGGGATGAAGGGAAAGAGGCACAAGAGAAACTAGCAGTTCTTTACCTTAGATCCTGAAAAGAGTAGGTATTCATTGCTTGGAGGGAAGAGGGAATCAGCTTCCACCCACTGCTTTCTCCTGCCTCATTCAGTCAGCCTATTAGAGCCTCACAGGGGCAAATGTCCCTCAAAGAGTTATTTGGGACACTGTTGCCTATCACAGTGATGGGGAAAGTATTCTTGGCCTCTAGAGCTGGTAGAGATATTAGGAGGTTTGTGACCCGGAATAATGCTTTTTTAGAGAATTTTCCTGGCATGACCCTTTGGAGTCAGTTGAATTAAGGACAACTGAATTAAGTTAGCCAGACTATGAAAACCAGTTTTTTAAACCATCAAGAAATGTATTGAGGGGCTGGAGAGATGGCTCAGTGGGTAAGAGCACCACTTGCTCTTCCAAAGGTCCTGAGTTCAATTCCCAGCAATCACATGGTGGCTCACAGCCATCCATAATGTAGTGTGATGTGATGCCCTCTTCTGGCCTGAAGGTGTACATGCAGACAGAACACTGTATACATAATAAATAAATAAATCTTAAAAAAAAAAAAAAGAAAGAAAGAAAGAAAGAAAGAAAAAAAAGAAATGTATTGAGAACCAGAGCTCCAGCAAAGAGTTCTAAAAATAATCATGTGAAAGAATTGTCATAAAGACTATGTGATCTTATTTTTTCCTTTTTCTATTCTTTTTGTTACTGTAATTCTTATTGTAGTATTTCTCAAACTAGGCTGCAACTCATTGAACAGTCGTGAAAACATATCTTAATTCAGTAATTTAAAAAAAAGTCAGAATGAGTCTTTGTTGCTTCAGTGATAATTTAATTATTGTTTTGTTTTTTACATGTTTTTTTCAGTTTTACACAGACTTTGGGAAGCTCCCTGAGTCACATAGTAGCAATATGTTACTGTGTTGAAGTGTTGTTTTGATTGAAAGAAACTGAGTTATAGTAGTGAGAGCCCTTTTGTTTGTGAGTTAGTGAAACCTGACCAGACTCTTGTAACAGATATGTCATTGGTCCTATAGCTTAGCAATTCAAAGAATGGTCCAGACTTCTGGGGTAGCTAGATGCCAAGGTTTGATATCCCCAGGAACTTTTCTCTGCACTCATCTCAGCACTATCTGTTGAGCTCCATCTGCATGAAGATGTTCCTACTTAGTAAGAAAGTCTTTGGCCACACTGTAGCTAAGCAGCCAGAGAAACTCAGAGCTTGTGCAAGCCTAGGGAGGGTGGGCCACCTTCCAGCAAGCCACAAGGATTATAAGTAAAGGAAGAATGAATTGTTTAGAGTACGTTAACATGATAAGTAGGAATATATATATTTAACGTGAATATATAAGTGGTATAAATATTTAACATGATTTTTGGGGACTAGGGTATAATATTTTTTGAATCAATATTTTTACTTCTAGCTATATTTTTATGTACGTAACATAACGAACTACTAATATGTGTATAACTTGTCTTATTCTTATTAAATTAAAGGCCCAAGGAGGTGATAGCATTTTGCAGAGATTAAAAAGAATAGTATTTGATGCCAAATCTACAATTGTGGTAAGTTCTGGCAGTTAATTTAGTGTCTTCAATAACTGAAAATTTTGGCATTGTCAGTCTGCTCTCTGTTTCTTTCAACTTGCCTTCTTTCTTTAATACTTTATTTCTTTATATGGCAGGCTTAAATTGTAGAATTAAAATGTGAATTAATTCTCTAACAGTTCATTTGTTCATCCCAACTGTCTTGCTCCATGCCACTTTTCATTTGTTGAGGCAAAGGCAACCATGAAAATGTGGCCTTATTGGTAAGGAATAAATTTGGGTAATCTGAATTATCCATACATAACATCCTTCTGTTTATCACTATCCTGTTTCCACCTAAATGGTTTGTCCTCTTTGTATTTTGTCTGACAGCTGCCCTCACTTTCACTCAGGACCACACATCCTCTCAACAGTCTTCAGTCCACTACACAGTGTCACAACAGCCATCAGTTCTGAGCACTTCCTTTCCCTTTTCCAGTGATACTCACCAGAAGACCTCACCCATCTGAAGTACTTTCCTTACTGGCTTTTAAATATTGCTGAGGCTTTCTAGGGCTAGAGTCAGTAGTCATACATTGTCGTGTTCTGCTTCTTTCTCACTCATCCTCAAATTTCCACCTCTTATTCTGTGAATCAACCAAAATTACCTTTTGTTCTCTGTATTCTTTTAGAGTAACAGACCCAACCCATGAAATAAATCTTAGTGGTAAAACCAATTCACGTAACTGAGGAAATAGCACATAACATAAGAGGAAGTAGTAAATTAATAAAGCTTTACTAACAACCAGATGACTCAGATATTAGAATGTCATGTGAAGAGAGTATGTATAGGGCTGTAAATAGATGGCTCTGTAGTTAAGAGCTGGTACTTTTTACAAAGGACCTAAGTTCAGTTCCCAGCTCATAACCTCCCATGACTCCAGCTACAGGAGATCTGATACCTCTGGCCTCCAGGCACCTACACACACAGACATACACACATAAATCTTTAAGTATGTGTGTGTGTGTATGAGCATGAATATTAACTCTTTACCAGAAAGAACCCACAAGCAACTTCCTAGAGTTTAACACATAGATAATAATCATCTAAGAGATATTTATAGGCGATAAGAGAAAAAGAAGGGTCTTGATAATCAGACTATTTGATTGCTTATCCTGTTGCCTGTAGCCATTTCTGCACACATGCACACTTACATGTGCATATATGAGCATAGAATTTTTGTTTATGGAGTCTTTTTGTTTGTTTTTATTTTTCGAGTCAAGATTTCACTTGTAGTCCTCGCTGTCCTGGACTCCTCTTTGTAGACCTGGCTGGCCTCGAACTCACAGAGATCCACCTGCCTCTGACTCCTGAGTGTTGGGATTAAAGATGTGAACCACCACATCGGGCTTTATTTATTGAGCCTTTAACATGGTAGATACTGCTCAGGTATTGACAGTTATTCATTGCAACTGAGTTCAGTAACAGTGAGAGAAAAGTTGTGTGGCTTTAAATTTACATCATGTTTTTTATGTCAGAATTCCATTGAAGTGCAACTGAATTCTCTCCCCACAGTCTATATTCAAGAGCTCTCCACTTATGGGCTGCTTTCTCTTTGGCCTGCCGCTGGGTGTCATCAGTATCAAGTGCTGTGGAATCTATACAGCTGACACAGATGGAGGCTATATAGAAGAGCGATATGAAGTGTCCAAAAGCGAAATGGAAAACCAAGAACAGATAGAAGAGAACAAAGAGCAGGAGTCCAGCAGTGGAGGGTCTCTAGTGCCTGCGGTGCAAGAGCCCAAGGATGTATTAGAAAAGAAGAAAGATTGAGACTTCACAGAAAGAAAATATTTGATAAGATTTCAAATTATTAAAGAGTATTTATTGAATTTAGATATTTAATCATGATCTATTTACAGAAGAGAACATGTTCTTTGTATTTTGCTAACAACTGCATGAATTAAAGTAATCCTTCCATAAATGGAAGCTGTTTGGAGCAAAGAGATGAAGAGTTTGTCCAGAACAAAGTCAAATCGTTCTGTCAACTATTGTTCAGATGCCCAGTGTCTGTACACCTGTCTATGTGTGTGTTCTATGGCAAAGTTAAGAAACTTTGGCAGAATTTTAACTTGACCATTAAGGTGGAAGATGTGTGTTTTGCAAAGAGAAATAATACTTTCACCTACTATACCAATTCTCCTATATTTTGGATAAAGTTTATATAAACAGATGAAATCTTTAAAATTTAGACATTTTAAGAGAAACTGGTAATTTTTCCATCTATCAAATTTAAAGTTCTAAGTTTAAAAGTAGTGATTTTATATATAGCATAATGATTTTATTTTACTAGTTGTTTTTAAAGGAGAAATGTTACTTTTTTACTTAAACTCCACTGCATTATTACGATACGGGCATATGGTACCATGAAGTAGGAGAAGGATCTTGTAATTGACCTTTACAAAATGACCAAGATATGTGTGGAGTGGGGGCTGAAGCTGTGCTGTTTAGCAGAGCACACTGTCCACTACTGCAGGAAAGAGAGGCCATCTCACTTTTAGCCAAAGCAGCCTGGTATTTTGTTTTGTTTCATTTTTATTTTATAGCTTGATATTACTTACAATATTTCTATTAATTAAGAATGTTTTCATAAGAAATACAAATTACATTTTATGATATGTAAACTAATAATTTAAAATTTACTGCCACACCTCTATTGTGGGAGACTATAATATATCAGTGATACAATCAACATGTTAAACTCAGATATCATGGATAGAGAGAGTTCTCTTCTCTAGCCCCTCACCTTTGCCTCCATGACAGTCACGACCTCTCATGTTTTATCAGAATGCAGTCATGCCTAACAGTAGGTATTTTGTGATAATATGTTTACTACAGATCAGTTTGTTAATTTTGAGGCCTTCGTTTTAGCTAATTTCTGATTTTTTATTAGGTAATGTTTAGATTCTGTCCTTTGACTACTTTAGGGTTTGTTAAAAGGATCCACTGTGCATTTACAGACATCGTGTGTAGTTCCAACAGTGACATTTCTTGGGGCTTCTGCTTTGGTTGCCAGGGGAGCTTCTGATCTCAGATGCAATACTAATCAGCACTGAACTTAAACACGTGTGTCTGGAGCTAGGGAATTGCTAATCATAGTCTGTGTCCAAGTGTTCCTTTTCATAGTCAAAAGCATCCATTTTTAACATTTAATCATCATTAACTTTATTGATAATGTTATAAATATGTAGTCACAGGGAATTTTTAGGAAATAAAAGAATATTCTCTAATGGAAACTGGAGATACGCACTGTTAAAAGTTATTGTGAGCTGTGCATAGTGGCGCACGCCCTTAATCCCAGCACTTGGGTGGCAGAGGGAGGAGGATCGCTGAGTTCGGAGCCAGCCTGGTCTACAAAGGAGTCCAGCACAGCCAAGGCTACACAGAGAAACCCTGGCTCAAAAAAAAGTTACTGTGAAAAGTAAGCTCCTCCAAAGAATAAAGATGATTCTTTAGGAAGGTTCATGGTAGTGGGCCCAATGGTCAAGCCTTTTTATAGGAGAAAAGACCTGAAGTGCATAGAGATTCCTCATTTATGATCCTGTATGGTAAGGAGAGAGACAAGGGAAGTCCCACCAGTATATTTTAGTATTGTTCATCACTGTCAACTATGTATGTATTTTGTCTTGTCAATCATCCCTTGTAAATAAGTTCTTAGTAAGAAAAAAAGAATAACTAAAGCACAGCTTTGCATCAATGAACAGAAGTGCAAAGATAATTCTTTGTTTTCGGCAATATTTTTCTTTACGAATGAGTCCTTTGGTTCTCTGCTGCAAAACAACTTTATACTGATCCTCATAGTCTATTTATACTTTTAAAATGTGCATCGGATAAAACAAAATGTGTATGTGGATTGTAAGTAAAGTTTTTTGTATTGAACTCTTTTTTACTTGTTTATTCTTAAGGACATTTTTATTTGCATTGTCAGGTTGCTCACATAAAAACAAAACAAAACTAAAATTTGTTCATTCATGTGCTTTTCTCTTGAGTGTGTTATCATTCTGAATACTGTATGCTTATCAGGAGAACATACTTTAGAATCAAGGCACCCCTCTTCATAATGTAGTAAATGATTGATACTCTAATTCCCATGGCTAAAAACCAACAACAGAATCCTTTCAGGAAAGTGGGATTCTGCCTTTTTTTTTTTTTTTCATGTGTAAAGATCTGATTTCTGAAATTCAAAATCGTAGCTCATTGGTGCTCAACAACATTTAAGAGTATTTCAGAGAATGTGCATGTTTAGCCCAGCAACCCCAGCACCTCTGCCCTGAAATTCCTCTTTGTTGTGTTTACCAATATTTTGTAGTTTCTATTGTTTGAAATTTGTTTGAGATTTACTAGGTCTAGAGGTTTTGATTTCTTCCTTACTCAGAGGACTTTTGGAACCTGGTTTAGAACTCATGTAAAAGATGCCAAATGAGTAAAAGTAATGGAAAAGTCTCTTGAAGAGCTGAAGCAATTGTGTGTGTTGTTTGTTTTTACCCAGTTTTATTGCTCATGATGTTTCTAATATTTTGACTTGGTAGCTCTTTATTTTAAGAAAATAATATTTTCCAGCACTCGGAGGCAGAGTCCGGCCAATACATGTAAGTTCAAGGTCAGCCTGATCTTCAGAGTGAGGCTACACAGAGAAACCCTATTTTGAGGGAGAAAAGAAAAGTAATAATATTTTCATCAGTGTTTCATGATGAGATGAACGGGGGTAGGGGAGAAACCACTCACCTATTCTTACACAGAAATTGTTAAGTGTGGACTGTTTAGACTTAAGTGGCAGGACTGAATTTGCCATTTTCTTTTTATAAATATATATTTTTTCTGAATGTGCCTGAGCCCCAAGAATGAGAAAAAACAATAATTAATTGTAGAAATAATACATTTTCTAGTTTGGACTAAGCTATAAAGGTTTTTGAAAGTGTATTACTGTTAACTTGTCGAATTGTGATACTCTGCCTTATGACATCAATTGGAAACCTTTGTTTTTCTAAAATAAAGTAACTAAAAACATCATTGCATAACTGCTACCTTTAATACGTGTTTTTCAGAAGTTTGCCATTTGACTAGTTGTCTAAACAAAATAAGCTATAACTAATATTCCATACAATACTTTCATTTTAATAAGACATAGCTTATTAATAATCACAGAAATTTTAGATTTAAGCAGGCTTAGAAGAGAATTATATCCAAAACCCCAACACCCCTTTATCTACTTTTAATTTTATAAAACCTAATTTCTACAAAATTCAAAGTTAAAACTGGTGAACTTTGAATTAATAAATTAACGATTCTGAATACCATACTGTCCTGACCTCTCATTTTTATTATCAATGAACAGGCAATTTAAAGCATTGGAGGGGTGGCTATTTGTGTTTGATTTTTTTTTTCAACATTAAGTAAAGCACGTACATTATGAGTACATAAGTTTTACACAAATGTTAATTTTAAATTCCTGACATCAGATATGTTTTCATGAGGTGTTGAGACCAAGAATAACTGAGCTCAAAATATGAATTTGAACTTGATTTGCAGCTTATGAGCAGAAACAGACAGCTCAGCTATGTGTGAAGGAGGTGCCCTGTGTTATAAGTGGGTGGGGCACCATCTGTACGGGAGTTTTCTCCACCCTTGTGAAGTTAGAAAAGCCAGTTAACCTGTCCCACTTCCGAATTACCTGTGTCTTGAGGATAATGCTGCCTACCTGTGGATTTTTTAAAGTTAGAAGACCCCATGACTGACACAGCCACAATTCATTAATTGAGGATTACTGTTTAAATTTAATTGACTTCTCATTTAGAATTCTATCATTGACCTCAAGGAGAGGAAGGATCTAATAACAAATATTTAAGTTTAGTTACCTATGAAAATCCACTGGAACCAGGCGGTGGTGGTGCACACCTTTAATCCCAGCACTTGGGAGGCAGTTGGAGGCCAGCCTGGTCTACAAAGCGAGTCCAAGACAGCCAAGACTACACAGAGAAACCCTGTCTCGAAAAACGAAAAAAAGAAAATCCACTGGGTTTTGTGCTTTTTAAATGAAAGTGATCACACACAAGGAAATGTAACCTGCCAGTTATTGATTAATATTTATGAATATCTTATTTAAAGTTCTGTATGATTTAGACAATTAGATGCAGATATGTCACCATAGGTGGAGTCTGAGGTTTCAGAAGGTACCTGTGGATCATGATGCAGATCTCAGGTTCTCCAGCACCATGCCTACCTGACACATACTCCCTTTTGGTGATGATGGTATCTTTGGAAGCTGTAAGCAAACCCCTGACTAAATGCTTCCTAAGTTGACTTGGGTGTATTGTTTTATTACAGTAAATGATAGCCCTAAGATAGTTTTCTTGTGCCTTTATCTAGGAGAATACTCTGGACAGGTGAGTTGGGGAAGTGGGTTGAGAACAGAGCTGATTTCCACACTGGAGTACAAGCAATTGGTGTGCATATGTAACTTGATATTTGAATGACTTTAGAAGAAAACTTGCTAAAATGACATTTTTCTGCCTTTGTGGAATAGTAGGAAAATAGTTTGCTATGCTGGAATGGAAAGAAATATGTAATCTAAATTGGACTGGGGATGAATGTTCTAAGTGGGAGCTGGAGACATCTCTCCCTAGTTAAGAGCATTAGGAACATACTAGGAACATACATAGTTCCAGAATATCCAGTTTCTGGATCTCAACACTTACATGGTTGCTCACAATGTTCTGTAACTCCAGTTCTAGAGGATCTGATACCCTTTTCTGGTTTCTGCAGGTGCTACACAAACATGGTACACAAAGACACATGTTAGTAGGCACTCCTACATTAAGTAAATTTTGTTTTGCTTATCAAAACAATTGGAACAAAATGTTTTACACCTTGATTGTTATGATGCTAAGCAAGTAACTCAAGATAATTCTTACTTCCAGCAAAGGAGACAGGTATGATAACCATGCTACAATCCACAGAACCAAAGGAAGCTAAGTAACGAGGGCCACGGGGGATGCTTGAATCTCACTGAGCAGGGGAAATAAGGCAGACATAGGAGTGGAGGGAGGGAACAGGGTTGGAGGAGGGGAGCAGGAGAGATAAAGTGGAGGGGCCAGAGGAGAGAGAACTGGAATGGGGTTTGTGGGGGACAAGCTAGAAACCTAGGAAAATGGAGTATCCCAGGAATCTATGAGGTGATCCTGGCTAGGACTCCTAACAGTGGGGGAAATGGAGCCTGAAATGGCCATTTCCTATGACCAGAAAAGACTTCCAATGGAGGGACTGGGCCACCAACCCAACCACAAAACCTTAGACCCACAAATCTGCTAACAAGATTTGTAAGGGTAAAGATGGAGCAGAGATTAAAGTAACAGCCAGCCAATGACTGGCCAAACTTGAGACCCATGCTTGTAAGAGCAAGACCACTCCCGACATTATTAATGATATTCCAGAAAGGTGCCTGGCATGGCTGCAGAGACCCACAGCCAAACACTGGGCAAAGCTTGGGAATTCTATGGAAGAGGGGTACAAAGCATTGAAGGAGCCAGAGAGGTCAAGAACACCACAAGAAAACATACAGAATCAATTAATCTGGGCCCATAGGGACCCAAAAGACTAAATCACATAATAGCATACATGAGACCCTAGCAGTGAAAGCTAGGAGCTATATCTGACTCTGTTACCTGCCTTTGGATCTTGTTCCCCTACCTGGACTTCTTGGCTAGCCACTTTGGGAAAGGATATGCCTAGTCCTACTGCAACTTGATATACCAGGTTGGGTTGCTATCCATGAGAGGCCTCCTTTTCTCAGAGTCTTTTCTGAGGATATGGGGAGGATTGTATGGGACATGGGACTGGGGGGGGGGCGGCATGGGGGGAACAGACTGAAAGAGGATGCTTCGATCCGAATGTAAATAAATTTTAAAATATTTTTTTTCTTTTAGTGTGGTCCTTCTGACTTAGTTGTCTTTGTGTTTATAATGCAGATATAGTATGTGCTTATGGGACTATTAACAGTCCCTGACCTAAAATAACTATTTACAATAAAAATGAGCCAGTGTCTTAGTGAGAAATGAATGCAGATATTGAGTGTGAGAATTATATAGAAAAGGTCCTATTGCTCTCTGCCAAAGTGGGGAATGCCTTGCAAACACAAATCAGATACCTGATATTGAGGTACATGGTTTTGTGAGAATTTAATAATTATCAGTACACTTAAAGCACTGCTTGTTTACACCATTGCTTTTCTTTAAAACTTTCAGGACACATTATAATTTCTTCATAAGCATTTTCTTATCAGCTTGCAGATGAAAATTACCTTCATGTCTTCTAGAACTCTGAGAATGTTCTTCAATATTATGGTCTTCCTAATTGTAGCCTAAAACATAATACCAGAAAATATGGAAATTAGGCAAATTTTAACTTACTATCTTCAGTGAACCTGATTAATTCACCTCATTCTTCCTTGTCCTCAATTAAAATTACAGAAGAGCATCAATAACAAAGAAACAGTTGTCTCTTTGTTTTAAAAAAGTCTTACCTATAACAGTGAGGTTCCTGTAGGTCTCCAGCATCACATCTTTGTAGAGACTCTTCTGGGAAAGATCCGGCAAAGCCCACTCTTCCTCAGTGAAGTTCACATGCACATCATCATAGGTCACTGTAACCTTAAATATCCTATACATGGTATAACAGAAAGCATGAAACTTATAATGCTGCAAATGTATATTCATTTACAATATATTCATATAATTCTAGTGCTTCCATGAATTATTTCCTGACACAGAAGTTCTAATGTAATCACCAAGTCATTTTAGAAGGAAACTGAATAATGAGGTTCACCTCTATCATTTCTGAGCCCTTTGAATAGGATAGAGCCTTGCAAGATAAATGCCAATTCACAGAGAAGGGGGAAGAGAGAGAGAAACACATCAGAGAAACTGTATGAACAATTACTAATAACAAAAAATGATGAGCAAGCTTGGTGTATTCACTCATTCCCTTAATCCCAGCACTCAGGAGGCAGAGGCAGGTTTATTTCATTGAGCTTGGTGCCAGCCTAGTCTACACAATGAGTTCCAGAACAGCAAGAGGTACATATTGAGTCTGACTCCCCTGCAAAAATCAAACAAACAGAAAAGAGAACTCTTTACTGAAGTTCCTACTAAGAATTATACATTCACTCCAGTTCTGTATTCATCCTATAAACTTGAAGTGCCCCAGATTAAACTGTAACACTAGTAAGATCTTACTAAAAGAAAATGCATGTTTAAACAGCTACAAATAGACAGATGAAAATACTAGCAATATGTTGATCATAAATAAGCAGCATAGGGCAGGAGAGATGTCTCACCAGTTAAGAGCTCTTGATGGTCTTGCAAATAATTGGGGTCAATTGCTAGTCTTTACATGGGGCTCACAATTATCCTCAAAGTTTGAGAGTTCTGAGGCCATCTTCTGACTACAGTGAAGAGGAGGCACACATGATATACATATTTATGCATACAGGTAAAATACTCATCTTCATTCAAAAAATCCTTAACAGATTAAGAACACTGACTATTCTTCCAGAGGTCCTGAGTTCAATTCCTAGCAACCACATGGTGACTCACAATCACCTATAATGTGATCTGATGTCTTCTGGCCTGCGGGTGAACATGCAGGCAGAGCACTGTATACATGATAAATTAAATATTTAAAAATTTTTTCAGAACAAACACAACAGATAGGAAGAATGTCACAAACCTGCAATCCAATGATTCAGAAGGCCCAGGTAGTATTAATGTAATTAATATGTACTATTCTGAGAAATAGAATATACTTTCTGCAAAATTTCAAAATTCAAGATGTAGATGAAGCCCAACACATGGTTGGCATGTACAAAAACATATATTCTACATATATCAGCTAATAATGAACAAAACAAGCCAGGCATGCTGACCCGCATCTAATCCCAGTACTCTGGAGCAGAGTCAGGTGGATCTCTAAGAACAAGCCCTGTCTGGTCTACATATCAGGGCTACACAGAGAAACTTTGTCTTCAAAATCAAAACCAGAAACAACAAAGTTAAAAATATAAATATACCAAGCTAGCAAAATAGCTTAGCATTGAATAGCACTTGCTACTAATGTATCTTATATGATTTAGGAGTAATGGTGAGAGCATGACAGCACAGGAAGGAAGCTGACTGGTCGATTTCAAACACAATACAGTAGATACAAAGAACAGGGAATGGGTTGAATCTATAGGCACTCAAATCCCACCTCAATAAGGAATCTAGAAAGGCTCCCCCTACAAAAGCTCCCAAAAGCTCATCAAAGAAAACCACAGATGGGAAGAAATACATAGATATATTTCTCCAAATGTTTAAAGAATGTAAAGATATTTATGTCACATGTAAATGCTCTTAAAAAGGTGACTTCTGCAGAGGAAGAATTCAATAATGAAATAGATAGAATGATTCATTCTGTGAGCAGTCAGCCTCTTTCCCCAGCCATTCCTGTCATTTTCCAATGGTCCCATGAATAAAGTGGCCATAGTGGCAGATGTTTACATAGTAACTTTCATGTACATAATTGCTTCTGCCATAACCATCATCCATGGATGTGCAGAATGCCTTATCCCCTGCAATAGTATTCCACACAGTGTTGCTCCTGACCAAGGAACTCACTTCAAAACAGAGAAAAGAGATAGTGGGACCACTATCATGGATTCCACTGGTATTGCTATGTTCCTTGGCATCCTGAATCAGCTGATCTGATAGAAAGATGGAATGTTCTTTTGAAGATACCATTGCAAAGCAAATTAGGTGACAGGCAGCTGGAGAGCTGGAGCAGGGTCCTCCAGAAGGCTGTATATCCTTTGAGTCAGCATCCAATATATGGAATGGTTTATCTCATAACCAGGATCCATGGGTCCAGGATTTAAGGGGTGGAAAAGGGAATTGTCCTAATCACTATACTACTGGTGACCCCTTAGGGAATGCTTTGCTCTCTCTTCCTGTGACCTTAAGTTCTGCTGGCCAGAAAGTTATAGTTCCAGAGAGGTGAGCGCTCCAACCGGGAGCTAAAACAAGCAGTTCATTGAACAAGAACCTCAGGTTGTGGTGATCCTCAAGCATAAAATCATTTTCACTGCTACTTCATAAGTGCAATATTGCTACTGTTATGATTTGTCATGTAAATATCTGGTATGCAGATGGTCTTAGGCAATTCCTGTGACAGGGCCTTTAGATCCCCAAAGGGTTTGCAACCCATAAGTTGAGTGCATTTAGTGATTTAGTGCATTCCTTGCTACTACAATGCCTTGTGATTAAAGGCAGTGGGAACCTACAACAGCTTAATCCAGAGGGATGACAAAAGGCACAGACCTCTCAGGAGTGAACATATGACTCACTCCTCTAGTAAAAGCACTGAGATCTGCTGAGGTTATGGCCAAGGGTGGAGGAAATACAGAAAGGATGTTAGGGGAAGGTAGTTATAGTACCAGCTAAAGCTATATGACCAGTTACAGAAAGGAGTTTTATAAGTGATATGAGTGTTCCTGTTATATTTTGTTAACAATGTGTTTGTACAGATATTTGTGCTTTCTTTCCTTAATTTCTTCTTTAGGTGAGGTAAATCAAGTAAGAGAATATTAATGGTTATCATGTTTAAATTTGAGATACCAAAATAATGTCCCCCGAGGACATTGCAAACTATTCTAACATTATAATGAGCTTACCGTTGTACAAAAGATACTTATATCACATTAGGCATAATTAGGGTCTGGTTTGGTATATAATGTGTTTTCCTTGGACTTGGAATAGTTAGTTACATCATAGTTAGGCATTATTATGACCTGGTTATTGTTTTCATTTGTGAAATTAATGATGGCATAAAAAGATGGACTGTGTGTCAAGTTGACCTGGGATGGAACTGTGATGGTATGATGGTTCTTTTTGGTTGTCAACATTATTACATCTGGAATTAACTATAACCCAAAAATGGAGGGACACACCTGAGAGGGCCTAACCCTAACCCCGCCCCTGCCCCCCCTGTTAATGAGAAGTGGGAAGATCTACATGTAATCCACAACTTGGAGGTAGGAAGAAATGCCCTTAATCTGGATCTTGATGGAGAGGGGGGCGCAGACACCCTTTAATCCAGTTGTTTTGAAATAAAAAACCCTAATCTGGGCTACACCTTGTGCTGGAAAGTCCATATAAAACATAGAAGAATGAAGCTTTTACTCTTTCTTTGCTTGCTCTCACCTTTGTAGCAAGTCCATTCCTTCACTGGCATTAGTGCCTACTTCTTTGGGATTCCAGCCTATACTGAAGTTGCACTGTGACATCGAGGCTCCTGCAGTGAGGACCTACTGGATTCTTGGACATTGCCAGGGTAGATGGCCATTGTTCAACGAGCTGGTCCACAGCCTCTTTTTATAAATAGAGAAATTGATTCTATCAGTTCTGTTATTCCATAGAACCCTGACTAATAATATATTGGGTATACAAAGAATACCATTTAGAGCCATTTGTGACTCAAAATCATCTCAGCTCAGTTATAAATTACTTTTGATAGATTTTCATGATTAAAATGGAAAATTTTAAGCAAATAATATGTTGGTTTGAACTCTATAATAGCCTTACGAAAGTCTTATTAAACGTTAAGGTAGACCATAGGGAGAAGAGCTGCCGAAATGTCCTCTAATCTGCAATGGATGGTCCCTGGGAAGTGCTCCAGTTTCCTGACCAAGAGGAATAAGCAGACGCTCGTCACCAAGCCTAATAATCTGAAGGCCACAGTTCCTTCCACTACTATGGGCTAATTCACTGCCAAGACTGTGGGAGTGGAGCCCGAGGCCAATGGCAAAGGTGTCGTGGTGGTCATGAAACACAGGGCCAGGCAGTGGTGGCGCATGCAGGCAAAGGCAGGCAGATCTCTGCGAGTTACGGCCTGCCAGGTCTACAGGGCGAGTTTAGGACAGCCAAATCTACACACAAAAAAAAACCCTGCCTAGAAAAAGAAAGAAAGAAAGAAAGAAAGAAAGAGAAAGACAGAAAGAGAAAAAGAGAAAGAAAAAAGAAAAGAAAAAGAAAAGCAGAGCAGATCCGGTCAGTGAAAACCAGCTCTACCTGGAGCCAGAGATTGAGAGAGGTTTAAAGTGGGCTCTCCCCAACTCCTCCACTTGCTGATTTAATTTACTTTTTCTCTCCCCACTGTCTTGAGTTCTGACTCAAGTGTCTCCTCTCCATCCCTCAATACCCTTCTTCACTACAAATTCTAATGATTAAACAAAAAGACAAAAAAATTATTTTTATTTATACTTCATAACTAAGCTTGGCTGTCCTGGACTCCCTTTGTAGCCTAGGCTGGCCTAGAACTCTCAGCTATTCACCTGTCTCTTCTTCCAGAGTGCTGGGATTAAAGGTGTGTGTCACCATGCCTACATTGTCCTCAGTTCCTTTGTCCATTTCCTCGCATTTCCATACCCATCAACCATTTCCTTTGCTTATCTTCATGAATCTGTGCTTTCAATATTGGATATTATTTAAATTGCTCTTTTTAGGGGATACATCTATGGTTGTGATTGGTGTTTAGTCTTTTTTTTTTTTTTTTTTTGTAAATAATTTATTTTGAGAATGAGACCAAAAGAAATTGGAATTAGGGTGTTGGATGTCTTTTGCCCTGCATTTTTTTATCCTAGGAGGCTTGTATTCCAAGCTAACAAGTTAGGCTGCCTATCTTTTATATGAAGGGTTCAGAATTCACTATAGGGCTCAGATATTGGGGTGCAGCATCCTATTAGACCCAGTTCTGGTCTAGGCTGGCAGCAAGAATGCTGGGAGGCTTGCAGAGCAGAGCCAGGGCAGCTTGACAGTTGGAGCTGTGAAGGAGAGATAAACCTGTTTTTTATGATGCCAAGTGTGGGATCGGAACGGTCTTGTGAGAGAACAGGTGAGGTTAATCTACTAGAAGACCAACCTCGTGCAGGAGCTTGATTGGTGCCAGCTGAAAAGATCCCATGAACAGACTTCTGGGAGGAGATATATAAATAAGCCCAGAACTGGAAACGGGGCTTTTGGAGACCTGGGATAGTTTTGGCTGTTCGTTGCTGACTGCGGGGGAAGGCTTGGGGCTCCGGTTCCTGCTGAGGTTCCGGGTTCTGGTTACTCCAGGTTCCAGCAGAAGAAATCCTGCTGATTATGCCAGGAGAATCATTCCTCGGAACTGCTTTCCTTAAGGTTTTGTTATTGCGTTCTTTAGTCCTTTTTTCCTATTGTTTTGGTTAGTCGGGTTATAAGTGACATCGGTTCAGTTAGTAAGTTGTAATAAAATACATTGGTTAAGAGAACTGAGCCTACAGAGCTGTGTGGCCTGCAACTTGAGAAGGAGTGGGAGGGACCAGTCTCTGCAGGGCAGCGACACTAAAAACCAGGATAGTGACAAGGAAGAGACAAAATCTGGGTGGCCCTTGAAAAGGTTTGGGGAACCGCGTGACTGGAACTGAAGGATAGTGGGCGGGTCTATATGAATATGCTTCATTTCCTTCGGTGGATGGGGGTCATGTGGGGGCAGGTTGTTTGCAGAAACCCAACAACTTCCTCAGATGTAGTTTTCCGGCTGCTGGCCTGGTCAGTCACCAGTCAGCAGCACAGCGGTAGGAACAGCAGCCTAGCAGTCAGAGGGAAACGGAGGGAGAGGAGCAGCATGATTTCCTCAGCTGCTTTGCTGTTGCTGCTGTTGTTGTTGTTGTTGTTGTTGTTGTTGTTGTTGTTTCCGAGACAGGGTTTCTCTGTGTTTCCTTGGCTGCCCTAGTCTTGCTTTGTAGACCAGGCTGGCCTTGAACTCACAGTGATTTGCCTGCCTCTGCCTCCTGCTCTTAAGGATGCCACTATCACAATTCTGTTGATATCTTACCATTGTTGGATAGGGTGTTTATTGTGAGTATTTTTTTTTATGGTGGCCAGATTATTTTTCATAAAATCATCTCATGGAGCATTTGCAGTATGTGTATTTGGACACTGGGTTCACAGCTACAGCAGTTACAAATCTCCTCGAATTCAAATTCACCCATGCTTTCTTAACTTCTGTGTTCCTCTATCTGCCTAGTCAAGAGCGTGTCCTCTGTCCTGGGTAATAGGTATCCACAAAATACATGTTGGTCATATGTGGAACCAGTGCAGATTTGATTGAATCAGAAAATTTACTTTATAAAACACCATAGTTAGCCAGGCGTGGTGGTGCACGCCTTTAATCCCAGCACTTGGGAGGCAGAGGCAGGCAATTGCTGTGAGTTTGAGGCCAGCCTGGTCTACAGAGTGAGTCCAGGACAGCCAAGGTTACACAGAGAAACCCTGTCTTGAAAAAACAAAAAACAAAACAAAACAAAAATAAAACACCATAGTTGTGGTTGGAAACATTAACGTCTTGGATGTGAGCACAGCGTTCAGAAATGTGTCTTCAATGCTTAGTTATTAATGGTATACCTTGGGTCTGATGAAAACTGGAGATCTGACTGGTCCAGGGTATGGTTGAGGTTTATTCTATGCTGTGTTCATCCTGAGATTCCCGGGAGAAAAACCAATTTCACCACTTGAGCAGGTACTAATATAAATAGTGAATACTGACCAAGAAATGGACTTTGTCAAGAGCTACAGGGGCTTATGAATACAAACCTATATGCCATCATACTTTCTCATGTGGCGTTGTTATTTTTGAAGAACTACAACTCCCAGCATTCCAGGGAGCTAATCTGGTTCTTGGGCAGGTGGTATTTGCAGATCAATTTTGGGCTTTACAGTATGAGGGAGAAAACAGCCAGATGTATCTAGAAGGGTCCAGACTGAACCAGCTCATGAGAAGACTGAGAGGGGAGGAGATGGGGGACAGAAAGAGAAGGGAGGAGAGACTAGGGTTTAGAGAGGAACCAGGCAGCAAGAAATTACCTCTCCAAAAATGTCTCCTTTAATATGTTAATCTCAGGTAGCCCTGTGTCCTTAGTCTCTTTGAGAGCCCAGCCCACTATGCATGCTGTGAGATCATGACATCAGGCCACACTGTTATTATAGATAGAAAACTCACTATATATTACAACAAAATTAGAATTCACCTTTTGAGTGATTATGATTGCTGACTTAAATCAGAAAACTGTCTCCTTCGTTCAAGGAAATCACTGTGCCTGTGCACATGTGGCCAAACTCTTGTTTTTAAATTCACGGCTTGTTAACACTGAGTTTTTTCACTGTAACTTCTTGCAGGAGTGGGAATGCCTGGACCCTGGCCTCAGAGGTTTTTTTCAGAGACCTCCTGTTGTAGTGGTGCAGCAGTCTGGATTCTGTGGGTCAGAGTCCAGTTTTCTTGCAGTCTTCCTTCCTCAGGCTATCTGGGAAAATGGCTCTGCAGGTGTGTAAACTGTGTGTGAGTGAGTCTCACATCTCATAGACTAAGTGAAATCCTCAGTGAAGAAGAGACATTTTTATCATACTTTCTCTTTCCTTCATGGTTATCCTTTTGGCAGGTGTTAGCATCTTTCAGTTTTGTTCCATTAAAGTACTTTGCACCTCTTTCCCATGGGCAGGTCTCCCACTGCTCAGCCAGATCTGCTCACCTGTGAGTGACAACTAAGAGCCCTAGATAGTGAGGACAGAGATTGTAGCAAAGGATCCAGGTATGTTAGACAGATTGAGCATGGTGTGTGGTGGCTCTGAAATGACAATAGAAACAAGACATGAAATTGATTTTTGCAAGATTCGGTTTCATTAATGATTCTGGAAATTTTCACTGAGAATAATGTTAGATGTGGTAAAATGAATTTCCCATTATAGGCAGTACATTAAGCATTCAGTCGTTTCCTGTATTTGATTAGTTTCGAGTCTCTGAAATAACTGTTGCCCATTGAAAACAAAGTCTCTGACCAGACTGAAAGCAGCACCTGGTCTTGGGTGTGAACCGAGCCATTTGTGTGTGTAGCAAATGTCATAGTGGATTCCTTTTTAGGGCCTGTGACCTTCCTTATCATTTGCTTTGGTGAGGTTCCAAGTGTAATCTGTGTATTTCCCTCCCTGTACAATTACCCTCATATTGAACCAGAAAAGTTTCTGTTACTAAAAATAGTCTTTCCAGTATGTTTCCAGTGTGCATGTCTGACAGATTTGGATTGTAGAACACAGGATCCAAATTGGGAAGTGACCACTGATGACTCTGCCCTCCTCCTCAGTCTGCATAGCTGTTTCTGACATTGTTAATGGTATTACTGTGTAGTACAAGATATCTGAAGACAGTGTGAGTGGTTTGATTGAGGTCTTCTTCTTCTTCTTCTTCTTCTTCTTCTTCTTCTTCTTCTTCTTCTTCTTCTTCTTCTTCTTCTTCTTCCTCTTCTTCTTCCTCTTCTTTTTGGTTTTTTTCAAGACAGGATTTCTCTGTGTAGCCTTCTTTGTCCTGGACTCACTTTGTATACCAGACTGGCCTCAAACTCACAGAGATCTACCTGCCTCTGCCTCCTAAGTGCTGGGATTAAAGGCGTGTGCCACCACTTTTGGGCTGAGTTGTTGTTTGTTTGTTTTTGTTTAAGGAGATCCATTTGATTTCTGACTCTATTGTCACTTTAAATTTTTCTCCGTCAGAGAACTGTGTACTCACTGATGCACTGTGTTGAGTTAGTCCTGATTAGAGTGGAATTATTCCATTTGTCCTTTTTCACACTGTTGGCTTTAGCTTTTGTCTGACTGTATTATTCTGAGGTATGTTCTTTCTCTCCTCATACCTTGAGAGGTTTTATACTGAGAAAATGTCATATTTTACCATAGGGCTTTAATTTATCTATTGACATAGCCATTTTTCTACTTTTACTGAGTCTACATATTTGGTGTCTTACATAGATTCGTCTGTAGGTGTTGGAACAGCCTTGCACTCTTGGTGTGAATTCAATGTTTCCATTTCTGTGTTATTTAGAGATGATCTCTGTGTCTGTGTAGATCCTGGCAACTGCTCTATGATTTTTTAATTTTTTGAATATATTTGTTTGGGCTCACCTGCTTTGTGCTTTGAGGTAAAGCCAGCTTTGCATGAGGACTTTCTATCGTTCCTCCTTTTTTGTGTGTTTTATGCAGTGCTCTCCTTTTGGCATTAGTATAAGGTTTGTATGGAAAGGAGAATTCCATGTTAATCTGTCCAGTCCTCAGACACTGTTGACGGAAACTCTTACTGCTTCAGTCTCAGCAGCTGCTTGCTGTGTGTTGTAGTTGTATCATGTAGGAGGCTGATTCAGTCACTAGTTTCTAGGAACTCATCATGTCTTCTTCAGTTGTGGTTTATGTATGTATGACTTTCCACAGCACTGCACAAGATAACACTGAAGTCCTTGTCAAATCTTTCAGTATCCTCATGTTAGCTCTACTTCTAATACATATAAATTCACTTTTCCAGTTTGAATTAGGTGAATGATGCTTTGTTATTACTTTAGTCCCGGCACCAAAACAGTTCTGTTATGTTGAATCATTGTACTGTCTTTGAGTCTCTATCTAGTTCATTAATCTCTGCATAGCCTTGCTATTTTCTTTCTACATACTATTTCAGATTGTTTTTATGCTTGTAAAGCCCTCAGGCACATAACTCTGGGCAAATATCTTTCATAACCTGAGCTTCTTGCTGCCAAACTTCTTGACTTCTCTTTGTTACTTCTGTGTGATTGTCTTTGCTGAGCTGTCACTCCTCTAGGCTCTAAGAAAGCGTCCTTGGAGCTCCATCATTTCTGACTCACTGTTCATTGACTTAAGAGTCCACAGTAGCTACTTAAGGGACCATTTTACAGGGCAGGAGATGTGACTCAGCAGTTAAGGGCAGTGGTTGTTCTTGCAGTTTCCAGGTTCAGTTTCCTGTGTCTGCCTGGGGACTTGACATCTTTCCAGAACTGAAGCTCCTCCATAGGGTCTGTTACTCTCTTGATCTCTTTCAGTTGTCTTATTGCTCTAGCTAGAACTTCAAATAAAATATTGAATAGATGTAGGGAGAACAGCCTTGCCTTGTTCCTGATTTTAAAGGAGTTGTTTTTACTTTCTTTCCATTTGATTTGATGTTGGCTATAGGCTTGCTGCAGATTCCCTTTATTATGTTTAGGTATGTGTTGCAGGTGGGTTGGGTGTATTTTGATGCTAATACTGCTTGTCAGCTTGTATCTTGCCTAAGAGCCTAACCTGTTTGACCAATAAAAGGCCATCACCCCTGGGCAGAGTAAATGGGATGGGCGTGGCTAAGGTTCCCGGGCTTTGGGAGACCGAGATAATATTGGGAGGAGGAGGGGAGAGGTGGAAGAAGGCTGCACCATGGGTTGGGTGAAGGAGAAGCATATGGCCAACATGGATGGAGATTTGGTCCAGATGCTGAAAATTAGCAAGTATTTGGGATTATGGGTGGGAGGTAGCTTGATAGAAATTATTAGAAGCAGATGGCATAATAAGTAGTTTAGGGATTTAATATCTGGCCTTCCCAAGGTTAAGTAAGGCAATTTTAAAATATAACAGGTGTCTGTGTCTTGACTGATTGCTAGCGGGTTAGAAAATACCACCATAATGATAATTTATAGGCCTAATAATAATATTATTAGGCTATACTGATAAATTAACCACAACAAGTATGTCCCTTGTATCCCTAATCTCTCCAAGACTATTATCATTAATTGGTGTTGGATTTTGTCAAAGGCTTGGTAGGTGGCAAATGAGATTATCCTCTGTGTTTTTCTTTTTTTTCTGTCAGTTTATTTATATGGTGGGTTACATTTACTGATTTTTGTATGTTGAACCATCCCAGCATCTCTGGGACGAAGCCTAGTTGAACAATGTTTGTGATCTTTTTGATTTGTTCTTTGATTGAGTTTGCAAATATTTTATTAATTTTGGATCTATGTCCATGATGGAAATTGGTCAGCAGTACTCTTTCTTTGTTGAGTATTTATGTGCTTTTGGGTATCAAGGTGACTGTGACTTCTTAAAATGAATTGGGTAATAATCTTTCTGTTTCTGTTTTGTAGAAT
Organism: Acomys minous; assembly: GCF_964271855.1. NCBI lineage: Eukaryota > Metazoa > Chordata > Mammalia > Rodentia > Muridae > Acomys > Acomys minous. The sequence continues at coordinate 652,995 of NW_028182186.1, forward strand.
AGGTGAGCAGTATTGGTGTTGTCTTCTCTGAGTGTCTGGTTGATTTCTGCATTAAAACCATCCAGTCCTGGTGTTTTGTTTTGTTTTGTTTTGATTTGATTTGATTGGGAGTCCTTTAATGAATTTTTCTTTTTCACTAGGGGATATAGGTCTACTTAAGTTGTTTACCTGATCTTGATTTAACTTTGCCTATCAATTAAATTATCCATTTCTTTTAGATTTTCCAATTTGTTGGGGTACAGGTTTTTAAAGTGTGTTCTTAACTATTCTCAGGATTTCCTCATTGTCTGCTTGTATGTCCTTTTTGTTTCCAATTATTAAAATTTGCATATTCTATTTTGGTTATTTGCAATGAATCTACTCTGTTTCATTGAATCTTTATTGGTTTTGGTTGGTTGTTTGCTTGCTTTTTGGTCCAACGGAGTTTAGTTTATTCAGGGTTGTGGCATTAGCCTGACTCCTGAACAGAAGCTACACCTTGATCCTGGGAGTTTCTTGCTGGGGCAGTGGGTGCTTGTGTCTGCCATGCCACAGGCTCACACTTCATAGAGCATCATGGGGGAAATCCACATAGATTCGGTCGGTGCGCGGGGTGTGGGGGGGAATCCAGCCTCACGATGTCCTGAGGAATCAGATTCTTATGTATCTGTCCATTCTTGGTGACAATTGTCTCCTCATAGAACTCACGAGCCAGATCCCCATCTTTATCATAGAACATGGAGCCGCGGCGTGTGAATGGGAAGGGAGGCAACCCTCGGGCTCAAGACTGCACCAAAGATTGCTCAGCGCCGCCTCTCCACCCCAGTAGCAGTGGCAAAGGGCCAGAGGCCCCAGGCTTCAGAGCCTCTGATGCCCCTGTCAGCCTCTCGGGAGCTTGGCGGCCACTAGGCTCCCACAGTGCGGTGGGCGTGACCATGCCCCGCCCGGTCTCAGGTGCTGCTGCTGCTCCCTGGTTCTTTGTATTCTTCTCTTTGGTATCTGTTTACTTGATTTTGAGTGTGTTATGAGTTCCTTTAGCGTTTGTTACTTTGTGAACTTTCTGTGGAGAAACAGTGTTAGTTGTCTCTTCTTGATCCTGAAGGTTTGCCTCTCATTTCTTGGCAACTCTGTGTTTTCCAGTTGTAATCATCAGTTTGGGTTTTTGTTACTTAAGTGATTGATATGGTTAACACATTGGTTTTTGGTTTTTCAAACTTTCAGCAAATGCTGAAACAAAAGCAGGACTTTTCAAGGAGAAAAGAAAGAGGGCCCTTGATCTGGATTGGAAGCCTAACAAGGTGCTTTAAGGGCAATACTTCCTCCTGCCCAAGCCTTAAATTAATGGAAAGAGTATGCAAAGTGATTCCTAGTCCCAGGAAGAAACTTCATATAAAACCTGCTGCTACTGTGGTCCAAGCGTGGTAGGGTCCATCCCTGCATAGAAGCCAATCTTGACAGGATCACCTTATTGTGCTGGTTCTAGAAACAAGAAAGACACAAAATTCAAAGATTCTTCCTCTGTGGTTTCAGTTCAGCAATGTCCCAGCTATTTATGTTTGGCAGCTTCATAGTCCCAGTGAGGAAACTGTGAGAGTTCATTGCATTGAAGCTGTGAGGATGAAGCCTAAGTTGCATTTTGAGACCACAAACAAGATGTTGAGACACCCAAGCCTTTGCGAAATCTGCATGGAGAGATGCAGATAGGGAGTGGAAGTAGCCAAACTGAGGGATGTATGAAAAGGTACAGGAATAGGTCATCTGAGCCCTTTGATGTGAAGGTCCATGTGTGTGAGACAGCGCTGCAGGATTTGGTGTTTGCCCTGCAGAGTTTCTTGCCTTGGTCTAATCTCCCCTCACTGTGTACACATTCCTATTTACTGGAATGAGAAGGACTATTCTGTGCCATTGTATGTTGGAAAGATAGAACTTGTTTAATGATTTTATAAGATGTGTCAATTAAGAGATTGTCCATAATTGTCAGAAGCGACTTTGGACATTAGAACAGTGTAGAAGCTATTGCTTTGAACATTTGAACAGTGTAGAGGCTGTTGCTTTGGACATTTAAGCAGTGTAGAGGCTGTAGCTTTTGACATTTGAACAATGTACAGTCTGTTGCTTTTGGCATTTGAACAGTGAACATGCTGTTGCATATTATTAGGACCATTACAATTAGACTAAATGCATTTGCATCACAGGGTGACCATAAGCTTATAGTGACCAGGGTGAGAATGCAGTTGTTTGAGTCAAAAAGCTCCTAGATTAGAGGTTGCCTTTGGGCACTTGTCTGGCTTTTGTGGCTTTCTTTGGGTAGCTTATGCATGCTTTTGTAGGAGGAGCCTTTCTAGATTCTGTTAGGGTATTGTGTACAGTTTACTCTTGTTCATTCAAATGCTGATTTCTCTACCCCACTATCTAGTTTGCATTGCGATGTTTATTTCAAGTATTTCTGGTGACAAGTTTGTATTGACATGTCACCATTTGTTCTCTTTTTTGCTAATAAAAGTCATCTAGCCAGTGCTGAGCAATACAGAGACTAGGGTGGGACATCCTGGTCCAGTGAGAGGAGGAGAAAGATCAGGAAGGGAAGGAAGGATGCCTTTGGACAGAACCAGGAAACACTAGGAGAAGAGAATTGGACCATAGAGACAAGAAAAATGAGAGGAAGATAAACTAGCTTGGAGGCTTAGTATTATGCTCTCTGCTAATTAAACAGATTCTAGTCTCTCTGTGTGGTGTTTTGGCTAAGGAATAAGCACTGATTATCTTAAAATTATAAATATTAATATCCATTCAACAAGATTCCTTATTGGGGATGAAATTTGATTGTCTAAAGACTCAATCCATTTCCTGTTCTTTGTGTCTACTGTGTTGTGGTTGAAACTGATCAGTTAGCTTCCTTCTCATGCTGTCATGCCTGCACCAGTATACACTCTATCCCTAAATCACATAAGATACAGTAGAACCAATTGCTACCCAATGCTAAGCTAATTTGCTAGTCTGATGTTTTTATATTTTTAAATTTGTTGTTTTTGTTTCTGTTTTTGGAAACAAAGTTTCTCTGTATAGTCCTAGCATTCCTGAAAGTAAGTATGTAGACCAGATAGTTGTCAAACTTGGAGATCCCCCTGACTCTGGCTCCAGAGTGCTGGGATTAGTTTGGGCCAACATGTCTGGCTGTTTTTTTACTGTTATTTTTTTTTTTTAAGATTTATTATTTATTCTTATGTATATAGTGCTCTTCCTTCATGTACATCTGCAGGCCAGAAGAGGGCATCAGATGGTTGTGAGCCACCATGTGGTTACTGGGAATTGAACTCAGGACCTCTGGAAGAGCAGTCAGTGCTCTTAACCTCTGAGCCATCTCTCTAGCTCCCTGTTATTTTTTTTTTTTTTAAATAAAGTTAGCGGAAGTTCTTGGAATGTAGGTTTTTGTACAAGGTAGCATATGCTATTGTGCTTATCTTCATCCACATCTTGAACTTTGAAATTTGGCAGAGAGTGTATTCTGTTTTTTAGAACGGCATGTATTCATGATATTAATATGACCTGTGCCTTCTGAGTCATTGCATTGCAGGCGTGTGACGTTCTTCCTACAAGGATTTGTTCGAATCTTTTGAATGAATATGAGTGTTTTTCCTGTATGCATGAACATGTATATCATGTGTGCCTCCTCCTCACTGCTGTCAGAACTCCTGAACTTGGAATAATGAATAGTTGTGAGCCCCGTGTAAATAATGACAATTGACCTCAATTATTTTTTCCTTCACTTTTCTTTTTCTTATTTTATTTCTTATTTTTATTTTTGGTTTTTCAACACAGTATTTCTTTGTGTAGCCTTGGCTGTCATGGACTCACTTTGCAGACTGGGCTGGCCTCGAACTCATAGTGATCTGCCTGCCTCTGTCTCCCAAGTGCTGAGATTAAAGGCGTATACCACCAATGCCCAGCTTACCTCAATTATCTTCAATACCAGCAAGAGCTTTTAACTGGTGAGCCATCTCTCCTGTCCTATTTTGTTTATTTATATTGCTATTATTTCCTTCTGTTCATTTATAAATGTTTAAACATGCATTCCCTTTTAGTAAAATCTTACTATTGTTATAGTATAAACTGGGGTACCTCAGGGTTATGGAAGATGAATATCAAACAGGAGTGAATGTATAATTCTTTGTAGGAACTTCAGTAAAGATCTCTGAGTTCTTTCTGTCTTTTTTGTTTGTTTGTTTGATTGATTTTTTTTTTTTTGAAGGGAGTCAGGATCTTAATATGTACGTCATGGCATAGAACAGGCTGGCACCTGCCTCTGCCTCCTGAGTGCAGGGATTAAAGGCATGAGCAAGGATACCCAGCTTGCCCATCATTTTTGTAGTTAGTAATTGTTCCTACAATTTCTCTGATGTGTGATCTGTGTGGTTCTTTCTCTATGTCTGTTAATTGACATTTCTCTTGCGAGGCTATTTCCTGTTCAAAGGACACAGAAACGACAGATGCCAAGAGATATGGAGGATTGGCAAAAGCAAGCCTGTGAGCCTCTGGAGGCAGCCCACTCATTTTTCACAGCTCTATCCCTTGGTTTAGGAAAAGCCTAAGTTATTTTGCCTCAAAACTGCTTCCTGTTGCTACACTGTCTTTCCATGCTTCTCTCTTGTGTCTGGCATAATGCATTATGCAGATCTCCTGCATAATCGTATGAAGGTGATTATATAGTTCCTGATAGTGATTTCTGAATAGATTCAAGTAACGTCTAGCCCTCCTACAAATTATCAAAAAACTGCTAGGAGTTCTGCGAACCACATGAATTACACCAGTAAGAAAAGCAAGATTAAACCACATTAATGATCAAGGGAATGCATTCATTCTAGGTTTAGTCCAGGCTGAGTCCTAGGTGTTTACCACAATAAGAAAGACCATATGAATATAAAAACAAAGAACAAATGGTTTTCTGTACAAGACAGGACAGACCCCTGTTTCTTGATAACAACCTTGGCACCAAAAACTCTTGTTTTAAATACATAATGTACATATGAAATAAGAAAAAGATAAAGCTTCTGCTTGGGACTCAGTGAGCTTATAGATAAAACTACTATTTAAACTTTAATGAGCAAAAAATGTTCAGTTAGATATAGTTCTAGTGAAATAAATTAAAGTCCTACTGTCATTCTCTTCTGTAATGATTGTATAGGGAAGATAAAAACCTATAGGACAAGAATAAAAGAGAGAGGGGCTTGCTAGAGCCTGTCCTACCCATTTACTATGTGTCTGTGTATATATGTTCACATGTGAATAGATATGTGTATGCATGTTTAAATATCTACATGTTGTTGTTGTTGTTGGTGTGTGTGTGTGTGTGTGTGTGTGTGTGTGTGTGTGTGTGTGTGTGTAAAATTGGGAACTCCCTTGTGTGTATGAATGTGTACCTGTCTGCATGTCTCATTGCTTACGTGTGCTGATATAGTGGAAGGTTCCCTGAGGATGGCCTGGATTTGCTGCATTCTTCGCAAAAGAGACTGCTAAAACCAATGCCATCACCACAGGAAAGCTTGTGGGAATCTGCTGTTCAAAGCCCATGTTTATTTTACTTGTATGAGTGTATGTTTAAAGTCTTTTTTTTTCCTCTTTTTTCCCCCCTCTCCTTCAAGCCACTGTTGAATGCCTAAGTAAGTCACTAAGTTTAAAAGCAAACTATGGTTTTTCTTTTACAGCCTCCTGCTGTTTACATCAGGAAACTGTCACAGCCACCTGCCCTTAGGTAATAGACTCCTTAGCTAAGGAGCGGCTTTGGCAGCAGAAGAGCCAGAAAAACCAAATAGCTCAATTGATAAAGCATCAGATAGTTCTTTGGAATTTGCCAACACTGTGTCCTGTGCAAATACTAATGTGTGTGTCAAGGCTGGCCCTTGATGGAGATGAACCTCGTTATTCAGTTTCCTTCTAAAATGACTTGGTGGTTACAGTAGAACTTTTGTGTCTGAAAATGAGTGGAGGAAGCACCAGAGTTACACGACTATGTTGTCAATGGTGCAGACATGTACAGTGATGTCAGTATCCTGCTTTCTGTGTACACATGTACAGCATACTTTAGGATGCAGTGACCTATGATGATGAGCATGTGAACTTCACTCGGAAGAGTGGGCTTTGCTGGATCCTTCCCAGAAGAGTCTCTACAAGGATGTGATGCTGGAGCCCTACAGGAACCAAGCTGCTGTAGGTAGGACTGAATTATGTTTTGCTTTTTAAAGTCAGGGGACAAATGTTTCTCTGTTACTGATGTTCTTCTGCAATTTCAAATGAGAATGAGGAAGAATGAGGTGAATAAATCAGGCATGGTTCTTAGAGACTCTGAATGTAATAACTTAAATTTTCTTAATTTCCAATAATATATAATATATTTCTTATACTATATTTTAAGCTACAATCTGGGAGACCATAATATTGAGGACCGTTGTCAAGTTCTAGAAGACATGGAGGGTCATTTTCATGTGCAAGCTGATACATGTCTTGCAGAAGAAATTTTAATGTGCCCTGCAAGTTTTAAAGAAAAGCAACAGTGTTAAAAAATGAAAAAACTGACCCCCCCTCTTTGCCCTGCCTCTGTGGGTCAGGCGGACCCAGGGGAGGGTGGTAGGTTGCAGCGACCGCCCCCCTCCCCCCGCCCCCCGTGAACCAGCAGTGGGAGGGGTTTGAACCCCGGAAATGGTGGGGAGCCCTGGATTTTCCCTGGACGTCTAGACAGTTGGACCTGAGAAGGGGCCAGTTAAAGGTTGGGGCCTTTGGGGAGAGGTGGGGGTGGGGAGCTGAGACTCGTACCGGGACTAAATGGGGCCTGGGCAGAAGCTGAGCACCCTGTGCCCAAGGAGCCCCCCGTTGGCCTTGAGTGGCTGAGTGACTGAGCCCCCCCCCCCCCAGAGCAGGACCTTCCCTTGGAAGGGCCTTGCAGCAGCCGGTGGGAGGGCCTGGCCTGGCGCTCCCGACCTCCACTCGCTGTTGTCCCGCCCTCCCCTGGAGGGAGGGGCCGAGCGCCCTCAGGAAGCATAGACCTAGGCTTTCCGAGAGTTTCCCGCCCTGCGTTGCCACTGGCCGCCTACCCGCCAGGAGATGGCTCCCGGGACACGTGAGAGTCTTCGGTGATGTTGACACTCCCAATGTCTTCGAGCAGCCAGGGCCCTGGGGCTGGAGCGCACCAACGCGGAACCTGCTGCTGCCGCCGCTGCCAGGCCTGTGTGCGAACTGAGTGTGGGGACTGCCATTTCTGAGGAGACATGAAGAAACTGGGGGAGTTGGCGGGGCGGGCGCATGAAGTGGTCTTGCCTGCTTCGGCAGTGCGCTGTGCCCGTGCTTCCACACACAGCTGTATGCGTGTGCTGAGTGCGGGGACTGCCATTTCTGAGGAGACCTGAAGAAGCTGGGGACGTCGGTGGGGCGGGCGCATGAAGCAGTCTTCCCTGCTTCAGCAGTGCGCTGCGCAGCTGTGTTCCTTCTGTGTGGGGAAGCTGGGAAGGAGGAAGGTGCATGGAGAGGAAGAGAAGTTTGGTTTGAGCCTCATGGAGTATACAGTCTGCAACGGGATCATCCACCCTGGCTGCCTGAAGATGGGAAAGGCTGAGGGTACTATCAATTCAGAGATCCCCAACTGCTGGGAGTGCCCCCAAGGTACCCAGGAAGGATGGACAAGGATGCAGGTGAGGGTCCAGGGCACCACAGGGTTGACAGTGGTGAGGGGTGGATGGAAGCTGACAGAGGAGCCACCACCTCCACCTCTGCCCAGAAGAAAGGGAACCTTACCTGCTGGCCCTCCCCCTGAACATGTGTCTGGGCCCCCAAACAGAAGGAGTGGGAGGCAGGGAATGAGACCCCCGACCCCAAGGAAAAAGGTGAAAGGAGGCCAAGAGAGGCACTTGAAGAAGGTGGGTGGAGATGCCTGCCTCCTCTGAGGAGCAGACCCAGGCAGCCCTGGCCTTCTCCCCTAACCCCCACCCCCCACCCCCCAGGCTTCGGAATCCCAGCCAGGCATTCTCATTCTGCCACCCTAGGCTCCCTCCCGAGAACTGGGAGAAACTCAAGCCACCTATGGCTTCTGCTGAGGGCCCGGCAGCACCATTCCTATCACCACAGAGGGAGAAACTCGAGCGTTTCAAGCATATGTGCCAGCTGCTGGAGCGGGTGCCTGATACCTCTTCTTCCTCCTAGGACTCAGACACAGACTCAGACTCCTAGGGCACATAGCTTAGTAAGGACAAAGCTCCTGGGGAGGCCTGGAATGTCCTTCAGCCAGCCTGGGGCAGCTCTGGCGAGAAGAAAACCATGGGGTAGCGGTGGGCTAAATGCCCTGGCAGTGGGGGAAGCACTGCTCAGTTGACCCCTGGGCCCTGCCCCACCACCATAGCCTCCACAGTTATGTGCCTCCCCACCCCAAGCCCTGAGCCTGACACTCTGCCTTTGCTGCTGCCTCGGGCTGCATGGCTCCATGTCTTTCAGCACCTTGGACCCTGAGAGCGATGTGTCTGCATGCGAGTCTGCCAGACTTTGAGCTGCTGGTGCTACAAGCGTCTGTGGCCTCGGATGGACCTAAGCCGGAGGAAGCCGCTGACCCCACCCATGCTTAATGGGGTGGTTTGCCACCAGCCATGTGCTCTGGACCTCAGATGGACAGGTGTTTCCACAAAAAGCAGCTCATGCGTTTTCTGAACCGACTGTAAGGCTTGCAGGAGTTGGTGCTTTCTGGGTGGTCCTGGCACTCCACCTCTGCCCTGGGCTCCACCCCACTGCCTGCACCGTGCTTCTTGGACCTCCATTGGATTAAAGATGTAAAAGACTACCAGTTCCTGGACCTCTTGCCCTCATTTCACCGCCTAACGTGAGGCCAGGTTATTTTCTTCATGACTTGACACTCCTCAGTTTAATATCTTGGGATTTCTGCCCCGGGACTTGAGCCAGCCTTCCCTTTTCCCACCTGCACTGATATCTTTGGGGATCTTTCCTTCCCATCTCTGCCTTCCACCTGCTACGTTGTCCATCCCCTTGGGGGCGTGGGTCAAGAGGTACAGGGGAGGTGCTGAGCCAAAGGGATGGTGGGGTGGTGAAGGTGCAAGTCTTTAGTAGAGAAGAGTGAGGGGGCAGGATACTGGGAGCCATGGGGCTGTGGGAGGTGATGGATGGGTGCGGGGAGGGCAGAGAGCAGACCAACAGGGTTCAGGGAACAAAGACCAGTTGGGTGGGATGGGGGTCCAAAAAGGGGAAACCAGAGGAGCAGTTGGGGATCCAGTAGTTAGATAGGGGGCTCTATAAACCAGGAAATGCCAGGACTGGGGCCCGGGAGAGGAGCAGATGTGGGGCTCGTTCCCTCTCTGTGGGGTTGCTCCTCTCCCTTCCCCCTGTCCAGATTTCAGTTCTTTCCCTGACCCTGACTCCTTGAACGTCACTGAAAATGGCAGCTATTACAAGGAGTGGGGGCTGCGAGTCAACCTGCTGTTCAGCTTGTGGCCCAGGGGAGTGGTGAGGGATAGCCCAGACCCCTGCTTGGCTCTCTACACCGTACTTGAACATTCATCTGTACTTAACCAGGGGACTGTGATGTGAGGGGACCAGCTTGACCTAAACTGGGCTAATGGGCACTCCGTTTGGACTGTCCCACCCCCAGCTCTCTTGCATTGCTGTCCCAAACAGCTCTACCACTCTGACCTGATGGTGGATTTCAGCTTAAAGATGGGCAAGATGGGACTCCTCCAGTGTTGGCTCAGTTTATTAACAATTGAACTTTATTATACAACCCAACTAACACACACAAGAAGAAAAAAAAGGTTAAAGGGATAGAAGAGTAAACTTCCTTGAATCTTTTGGCAGGACGGGTCCTTAGGTGTCTCTGTCCCACGAGCTGGTCCAGTCCCTTCCTCTCTCTCCGCCCCTCCTCCTTCTCTCCTTCTACCTCTTGTTTTTCTCTCCCCCATCTTCCCAGTCATATGCAAAGGGCGGTCCCTTCTCCCTTCGAGGGTCAATTAGGAAAACAATAGCCAGGGTGGGGTTCCTAGGTAGGCTTCCTGAATTCCAAGCCCAGGAAGGCTCCAAACAGTCTCTCACAAGGTATTCATGGTGTGCCCCAGGGGTAAAAGCCCGCCAAGACTGCTTCCACCTGCGACAAAGCTTAATCTTTCCCACACTCCAGCTTGGCTCATCCCATTCTTTCATTGTCATGGAAACGTGTGTCCCATTTGCCCAGGGAACTGCCACTCCTGGTTGCCATGGAAATAGCAGCCAATGGACCCTTCCAGAAATCAGTGCTAAGACTGGAAACAGTCCCTCTTAGTTGCTGTGGGAACTTAGTTAACAGACTCTTGGCACCTCCCCCTCTCCCCTCTCCCCACCCCTTTCCTTCTTCCAGTGTGAGTGTGGGGTTTCAAGAGCCTGAGGGAGGAGTTGGGTCCAGGTCCCACTCAATTTAGACCAGGAGGAACCGGATTGTACCACATGGGGGTGGGGGAGGGGAATCTATCCACATACCTCAGTTTACAGGAAGGTGCGTGGGTTGGAGGTGGGTGCTGGGCAGACCAAAGGCAGATGGGAGGGGTGTGCCTGGGGTTGGAGAAAAGCTTGACCTTGGGAGAACTTGAGGGAGGGAAGAAAGCACCCCGGCAAGGGGCAAGTGTGGGACCCAGCTGGTCTGGACCCTTAAACCCCCAAATCTGTACAATACGGTTTGCTATAGAACTCAGAATCTTCAAAAAACAAAAAACAAAAAAACAAAAAAAAACAAAATCAAAAAACAAATGAACAAAAACATATGAAATAAACCAAAACCCCACTGCTTTAAGTTCAGTGATGATTATTATATTCTCATAAAACCACGCACCGCAATGTCAGGAATCCGGTTTATGGTGTTTTTTTTTTCTCTTCAATTTATTTATTTATTATGTATACAGTGTTCTGCCTGCATGCACATCTGCACACCAGAAGAGGGCACCAGATCGCATTATAGATTGCTGTGAGCCACCATGTGTTTGCTGGGAATTGAACTCAGGACCTCTGGAAGAGCGGACAGTGCACTTAACCTCTGAGCCATCTCTCCAGCCCTGATTTGTGTTCTTAAGACATTCATCTAAGAACTGAAACAAGGAAACAATGACCTCTTCCAGAGGTCCTGAGTTCAATTCCCAGCAAACACATGGTGGCTCACAGCAATCTATAATGCGATCTGGTGCCCTCTTCTGGTGTGCAGATGTGCATGCAGGCAGAACACTGTATACATAATAAATAAATAAATTGAAGAGAAAAAAAAAACACCATAAACCGGATTCCTGACATTGCGGTGCGTGGTTTTATGAGAATATAATAATCATCACTGAACTTAAAGCAGTGGGGTTTTGGTTTATTTCATATGTTTTTGTTCATTTGTTTTTTGATTTTGTTTTTTTTTGTTTTTTTGTTTTTTGTTTTTTGAAGATTCTGAGTTCTATAGCAAACCGTATTGTACAGATTTGGGGGTTTAAGGGTCCAGACCAGCTGGGTCCCACACTTGCCCCTTGCCGGGGTGCTTTCTTCCCTCCCTCAAGTTCTCCCAAGGTCAAGCTTTTCTCCAACCCCAGGCACACCCCTCCCATCTGCCTTTGGTCTGCCCAGCACCCACCTCCAACCCACGCACCTTCCTGTAAACTGAGGTATGTGGATAGATTCCCCTCCCCCACCCCCATGTGGTACAATCCGGTTCCTCCTGGTCTAAATTGAGTGGGACCTGGACCCAACTCCTCCCTCAGGCTCTTGAAACCCCACACTCACACTGGAAGAAGGAAAGGGGTGGGGAGAGGGGAGAGGGGGAGGTGCCAAGAGTCTGTTAACTAAGTTCCCACAGCAACTAAGAGGGACTGTTTCCAGTCTTAGCACTGATTTCTGGAAGGGTCCATTGGCTGCTATTTCCATGGCAACCAGGAGTGGCAGTTCCCTGGGCAAATGGGACACACGTTTCCATGACAATGAAAGAATGGGATGAGCCAAGCTGGAGTGTGGGAAAGATTAAGCTTTGTCGCAGGTGGAAGCAGTCTTGGCGGGCTTTTACCCCTGGGGCACACCATGAATACCTTGTGAGAGACTGTTTGGAGCCTTCCTGGGCTTGGAATTCAGGAAGCCTACCTAGGAACCCCACCCTGGCTATTGTTTTCCTAATTGACCCTCGAAGGGAGAAGGGACCGCCCTTTGCATATGACTGGGAAGATGGGGGAGAGAAAAACAAGAGGTAGAAGGAGAGAAGGAGGAGGGGCGGAGAGAGAGGAAGGGACTGGACCAGCTCGTGGGACAGAGACACCTAAGGACCCGTCCTGCCAAAAGATTCAAGGAAGTTTACTCTTCTATCCCTTTAACCTTTTTTTTCTTCTTGTGTGTGTTAGTTGGGTTGTATAATAAAGTTCAATTGTTAATAAACTGAGCCAACACTGGAGGAGTCCCATCTTGCCCATCTTTAAGCTGAAATCCACCATCAGGTCAGAGTGGTAGAGCTGTTTGGGACAGCAATGCAAGAGAGCTGGGGGTGGGACAGTCCAAACGGAGTGCCCATTAGCCCAGTTTAGGTCAAGCTGGTCCCCTCACATCACAGTCCCCTGGTTAAGTACAGATGAATGTTCAAGTACGGTGTAGAGAGCCAAGCAGGGGTCTGGGCTATCCCTCACCACTCCCCTGGGCCACAAGCTGAACAGCAGGTTGACTCGCAGCCCCCACTCCTTGTAATAGCTGCCATTTTCAGTGACGTTCAAGGAGTCAGGGTCAGGGAAAGAACTGAAATCTGGACAGGGGGAAGGGAGAGGAGCAACCCCACAGAGAGGGAACGAGCCCCACATCTGCTCCTCTCCCGGGCCCCAGTCCTGGCATTTCCTGGTTTATAGAGCCCCCTATCTAACTACTGGATCCCCAACTGCTCCTCTGGTTTCCCCTTTTTGGACCCCCATCCCACCCAACTGGTCTTTGTTCCCTGAACCCTGTTGGTCTGCTCTCTGCCCTCCCCGCACCCATCCATCACCTCCCACAGCCCCATGGCTCCCAGTATCCTGCCCCCTCACTCTTCTCTACTAAAGACTTGCACCTTCACCACCCCACCATCCCTTTGGCTCAGCACCTCCCCTGTACCTCTTGACCCACGCCCCCAAGGGGATGGACAACGTAGCAGGTGGAAGGCAGAGATGGGAAGGAAAGATCCCCAAAGATATCAGTGCAGGTGGGAAAAGGGAAGGCTGGCTCAAGTCCCGGGGCAGAAATCCCAAGATATTAAACTGAGGAGTGTCAAGTCATGAAGAAAATAACCTGGCCTCACGTTAGGCGGTGAAATGAGGGCAAGAGGTCCAGGAACTGGTAGTCTTTTACATCTTTAATCCAATGGAGGTCCAAGAAGCACGGTGCAGGCAGTGGGGTGGAGCCCAGGGCAGAGGTGGAGTGCCAGGACCACCCAGAAAGCACCAACTCCTGCAAGCCTTACAGTCGGTTCAGAAAACGCATGAGCTGCTTTTTGTGGAAACACCTGTCCATCTGAGGTCCAGAGCACATGGCTGGTGGCAAACCACCCCATTAAGCATGGGTGGGGTCAGCGGCTTCCTCCGGCTTAGGTCCATCCGAGGCCACAGACGCTTGTAGCACCAGCAGCTCAAAGTCTGGCAGACTCGCATGCAGACACATCGCTCTCAGGGTCCAAGGTGCTGAAAGACATGGAGCCATGCAGCCCGAGGCAGCAGCAAAGGCAGAGTGTCAGGCTCAGGGCTTGGGGTGGGGAGGCACATAACTGTGGAGGCTATGGTGGTGGGGCAGGGCCCAGGGGTCAACTGAGCAGTGCTTCCCCCACTGCCAGGGCATTTAGCCCACCGCTACCCCATGGTTTTCTTCTCGCCAGAGCTGCCCCAGGCTGGCTGAAGGACATTCCAGGCCTCCCCAGGAGCTTTGTCCTTACTAAGCTATGTGCCCTAGGAGTCTGAGTCTGTGTCTGAGTCCTAGGAGGAAGAAGAGGTATCAGGCACCCGCTCCAGCAGCTGGCACATATGCTTGAAACGCTCGAGTTTCTCCCTCTGTGGTGATAGGAATGGTGCTGCCGGGCCCTCAGCAGAAGCCATAGGTGGCTTGAGTTTCTCCCAGTTCTCGGGAGGGAGCCTAGGGTGGCAGAATGAGAATGCCTGGCTGGGATTCCGAAGCCTGGGGGGTGGGGGGTGGGGGTTAGGGGAGAAGGCCAGGGCTGCCTGGGTCTGCTCCTCAGAGGAGGCAGGCATCTCCACCCACCTTCTTCAAGTGCCTCTCTTGGCCTCCTTTCACCTTTTTCCTTGGGGTCGGGGGTCTCATTCCCTGCCTCCCACTCCTTCTGTTTGGGGGCCCAGACACATGTTCAGGGGGAGGGCCAGCAGGTAAGGTTCCCTTTCTTCTGGGCAGAGGTGGAGGTGGTGGCTCCTCTGTCAGCTTCCATCCACCCCTCACCACTGTCAACCCTGTGGTGCCCTGGACCCTCACCTGCATCCTTGTCCATCCTTCCTGGGTACCTTGGGGGCACTCCCAGCAGTTGGGGATCTCTGAATTGATAGTACCCTCAGCCTTTCCCATCTTCAGGCAGCCAGGGTGGATGATCCCGTTGCAGACTGTATACTCCATGAGGCTCAAACCAAACTTCTCTTCCTCTCCATGCACCTTCCTCCTTCCCAGCTTCCCCACACAGAAGGAACACAGCTGCGCAGCGCACTGCTGAAGCAGGGAAGACTGCTTCATGCGCCCGCCCCACCGACGTCCCCAGCTTCTTCAGGTCTCCTCAGAAATGGCAGTCCCCGCACTCAGCACACGCATACAGCTGTGTGTGGAAGCACGGGCACAGCGCACTGCCGAAGCAGGCAAGACCACTTCATGCGCCCGCCCCGCCAACTCCCCCAGTTTCTTCATGTCTCCTCAGAAATGGCAGTCCCCACACTCAGTTCGCACACAGGCCTGGCAGCGGCGGCAGCAGCAGGTTCCGCGTTGGTGCGCTCCAGCCCCAGGGCCCTGGCTGCTCGAAGACATTGGGAGTGTCAACATCACCGAAGACTCTCACGTGTCCCGGGAGCCATCTCCTGGCGGGTAGGCGGCCAGTGGCAACGCAGGGCGGGAAACTCTCGGAAAGCCTAGGTCTATGCTTCCTGAGGGCGCTCGGCCCCTCCCTCCAGGGGAGGGCGGGACAACAGCGAGTGGAGGTCGGGAGCGCCAGGCCAGGCCCTCCCACCGGCTGCTGCAAGGCCCTTCCAAGGGAAGGTCCTGCTCTGGGGGGGGGGGGGCTCAGTCACTCAGCCACTCAAGGCCAACGGGGGGCTCCTTGGGCACAGGGTGCTCAGCTTCTGCCCAGGCCCCATTTAGTCCCGGTACGAGTCTCAGCTCCCCACCCCCACCTCTCCCCAAAGGCCCCAACCTTTAACTGGCCCCTTCTCAGGTCCAACTGTCTAGACGTCCAGGGAAAATCCAGGGCTCCCCACCATTTCCGGGGTTCAAACCCCTCCCACTGCTGGTTCACGGGGGGCGGGGGGAGGGGGGCGGTCGCTGCAACCTACCACCCTCCCCTGGGTCCGCCTGACCCACAGAGGCAGGGCAAAGAGGGGGGGTCAGTTTTTTCATTTTTTAACACTGTTGCTTTTCTTTAAAACTTGCAGGGCACATTAAAATTTCTTCTGCAAGACATGTATCAGCTTGCACATGAAAATGACCCTCCATGTCTTCTAGAACTTGACAACGGTCCTCAATATTATGGTCTCCCAGATTGTAGCTTAAAATATAGTATAAGAAATATATTATATATTATTGGAAATTAAGAAAATTTAAGTTATTACATTCAGAGTCTCTAAGAACCATGCCTGATTTATTCACCTCATTCTTCCTCATTCTCATTTGAAATTGCAGAAGAACATCAGTAACAGAGAAACATTTGTCCCCTGACTTTAAAAAGCAAAACATAATTCAGTCCTACCTACAGCAGCTTGGTTCCTGTAGGGCTCCAGCATCACATCCTTGTAGAGACTCTTCTGGGAAGGATCCAGCAAAGCCCACTCTTCCGAGTGAAGTTCACATGCTCATCATCATAGGTCACTGCATCCTAAAGTATGCTGTACATGTGTACACAGAAAGCAGGATACTGACATCACTGTACATGTCTGCACCATTGACAACATAGTCGTGTAACTCTGGTGCTTCCTCCACTCATTTTCAGACACAAAAGTTCTACTGTAACCACCAAGTCATTTTAGAAGGAAACTGAATAACGAGGTTCATCTCCATCAAGGGCCAGCCTTGACACACACATTAGTATTTGCACAGGACACAGTGTTGGCAAATTCCAAAGAACTATCTGATGCTTTATCAATTGAGCTATTTGGTTTTTCTGGCTCTTCTGCTGCCAAAGCCGCTCCTTAGCTAAGGAGTCTATTACCTAAGGGCAGGTGGCTGTGACAGTTTCCTGATGTAAACAGCAGGAGGCTGTAAAAGAAAAACCATAGTTTGCTTTTAAACTTAGTGACTTACTTAGGCATTCAACAGTGGCTTGAAGGAGAGGGGGGAAAAAAGAGGAAAAAAAAAGACTTTAAACATACACTCATACAAGTAAAATAAACATGGGCTTTGAACAGCAGATTCCCACAAGCTTTCCTGTGGTGATGGCATTGGTTTTAGCAGTCTCTTTTGCGAAGAATGCAGCAAATCCAGGCCATCCTCAGGGAACCTTCCACTATATCAGCACACGTAAGCAATGAGACATGCAGACAGGTACACATTCATACACACAAGGGAGTTCCCAATTTTACACACACACACACACACACACACACACACACACACACACACACACACACAACAACAACAACAACAACATGTAGATATTTAAACATGCATACACATATCTATTCACATGTGAACATATATACACAGACACATAGTAAATGGGTAGGACAGGCTCTAGCAAGCCCCTCTCTCTTTTATTCTTGTCCTATAGGTTTTTATCTTCCCTATACAATCATTACAGAAGAGAATGACAGTAGGACTTTAATTTATTTCACTAGAACTATATCTAACTGAACATTTTTTGCTCATTAAAGTTTAAATAGTAGTTTTATCTATAAGCTCACTGAGTCCCAAGCAGAAGCTTTATCTTTTTCTTATTTCATATGTACATTATGTATTTAAAACAAGAGTTTTTGGTGCCAAGGTTGTTATCAAGAAACAGGGGTCTGTCCTGTCTTGTACAGAAAACCATTTGTTCTTTGTTTTTATATTCATATGGTCTTTCTTATTGTGGTAAACACCTAGGACTCAGCCTGGACTAAACCTAGAATGAATGCATTCCCTTGATCATTAATGTGGTTTAATCTTGCTTTTCTTACTGGTGTAATTCATGTGGTTCGCAGAACTCCTAGCAGTTTTTTGATAATTTGTAGGAGGGCTAGACGTTACTTGAATCTATTCAGAAATCACTATCAGGAACTATATAATCACCTTCATACGATTATGCAGGAGATCTGCATAATGCATTATGCCAGACACAAGAGAGAAGCATGGAAAGACAGTGTAGCAACAGGAAGCAGTTTTGAGGCAAAATAACTTAGGCTTTTCCTAAACCAAGGGATAGAGCTGTGAAAAATGAGTGGGCTGCCTCCAGAGGCTCACAGGCTTGCTTTTGCCAATCCTCCATATCTCTTGGCATCTGTCGTTTCTGTGTCCTTTGAACAGGAAATAGCCTCGCAAGAGAAATGTCAATTAACAGACATAGAGAAAGAACCACACAGATCACACATCAGAGAAATTGTAGGAACAATTACTAACTACAAAAATGATGGGCAAGCTGGGTATCCTTGCTCATGCCTTTAATCCCTGCACTCAGGAGGCAGAGGCAGGTGCCAGCCTGTTCTATGCCATGACGTACATATTAAGATCCTGACTCCCTTCAAAAAAAAAAAAATCAATCAAACAAACAAACAAAAAAGACAGAAAGAACTCAGAGATCTTTACTGAAGTTCCTACAAAGAATTATACATTCACTCCTGTTTGATATTCATCTTCCATAACCCTGAGGTACCCCAGTTTATACTATAACAATAGTAAGATTTTACTAAAAGGGAATGCATGTTTAAACATTTATAAATGAACAGAAGGAAATAATAGCAATATAAATAAACAAAATAGGACAGGAGAGATGGCTCACCAGTTAAAAGCTCTTGCTGGTATTGAAGATAATTGAGGTAAGCTGGGCATTGGTGGTATACGCCTTTAATCTCAGCACTTGGGAGACAGAGGCAGGCAGATCACTATGAGTTCGAGGCCAGCCCAGTCTGCAAAGTGAGTCCATGACAGCCAAGGCTACACAAAGAAATACTGTGTTGAAAAACCAAAAATAAAAATAAGAAATAAAATAAGAAAAAGAAAAGTGAAGGAAAAAATAATTGAGGTCAATTGTCATTATTTACACGGGGCTCACAACTATTCATTATTCCAAGTTCAGGAGTTCTGACAGCAGTGAGGAGGAGGCACACATGATATACATGTTCATGCATACAGGAAAAACACTCATATTCATTCAAAAGATTCGAACAAATCCTTGTAGGAAGAACGTCACACGCCTGCAATGCAATGACTCAGAAGGCACAGGTCATATTAATATCATGAATACATGCCGTTCTAAAAAACAGAATACACTCTCTGCCAAATTTCAAAGTTCAAGATGTGGATGAAGATAAGCACAATAGCATATGCTACCTTGTACAAAAACCTACATTCCAAGAACTTCCGCTAACTTTATTTAAAAAAAAAAAAAATAACAGGGAGCTAGAGAGATGGCTCAGAGGTTAAGAGCACTGACTGCTCTTCCAGAGGTCCTGAGTTCAATTCCCAGTAACCACATGGTGGCTCACAACCATCTGATGCCCTCTTCTGGCCTGCAGATGTACATGAAGGAAGAGCACTATATACATAAGAATAAATAATAAATCTTAAAAAAAAAAAATAACAGTAAAAAAACAGCCAGACATGTTGGCCCAAACTAATCCCAGCACTCTGGAGCCAGAGTCAGGGGGATCTCCAAGTTTGACAACTATCTGGTCTACATACTTACTTTCAGGAATGCTAGGACTATACAGAGAAACTTTGTTTCCAAAAACAGAAACAAAAACAACAAATTTAAAAATATAAAAACATCAGACTAGCAAATTAGCTTAGCATTGGGTAGCAATTGGTTCTACTGTATCTTATGTGATTTAGGGATAGAGTGTATACTGGTGCAGGCATGACAGCATGAGAAGGAAGCTAACTGATCAGTTTCAACCACAACACAGTAGACACAAAGAACAGGAAATGGATTGAGTCTTTAGACAATCAAATTTCATCCCCAATAAGGAATCTTGTTGAATGGATATTAATATTTATAATTTTAAGATAATCAGTGCTTATTCCTTAGCCAAAACACCACACAGAGAGACTAGAATCTGTTTAATTAGCAGAGAGCATAATACTAAGCCTCCAAGCTAGTTTATCTTCCTCTCATTTTTCTTGTCTCTATGGTCCAATTCTCTTCTCCTAGTGTTTCCTGGTTCTGTCCAAAGGCATCCTTCCTTCCCTTCCTGATCTTTCTCCTCCTCTCACTGGACCAGGATGTCCCACCCTAGTCTCTGTATTGCTCAGCACTGGCTAGATGACTTTTATTAGCAAAAAAGAGAACAAATGGTGACATGTCAATACAAACTTGTCACCAGAAATACTTGAAATAAACATCGCAATGCAAACTAGATAGTGGGGTAGAGAAATCAGCATTTGAATGAACAAGAGTAAACTGTACACAATACCCTAACAGAATCTAGAAAGGCTCCTCCTACAAAAGCATGCATAAGCTACCCAAAGAAAGCCACAAAAGCCAGACAAGTGCCCAAAGGCAACCTCTAATCTAGGAGCTTTTTGACTCAAACAACTGCATTCTCACCCTGGTCACTATAAGCTTATGGTCACCCTGTGATGCAAATGCATTTAGTCTAATTGTAATGGTCCTAATAATATGCAACAGCATGTTCACTGTTCAAATGCCAAAAGCAACAGACTGTACATTGTTCAAATGTCAAAAGCTACAGCCTCTACACTGCTTAAATGTCCAAAGCAACAGCCTCTACACTGTTCAAATGTTCAAAGCAATAGCTTCTACACTGTTCTAATGTCCAAAGTCGCTTCTGACAATTATGGACAATCTCTTAATTGACACATCTTATAAAATCATTAAACAAGTTCTATCTTTCCAACATACAATGGCACAGAATAGTCCTTCTCATTCCAGTAAATAGGAATGTGTACACAGTGAGGGGAGATTAGACCAAGGCAAGAAACTCTGCAGGGCAAACACCAAATCCTGCAGCGCTGTCTCACACACATGGACCTTCACATCAAAGGGCTCAGATGACCTATTCCTGTACCTTTTCATACATCCCTCAGTTTGGCTACTTCCACTCCCTATCTGCATCTCTCCATGCAGATTTCGCAAAGGCTTGGGTGTCTCAACATCTTGTTTGTGGTCTCAAAATGCAACTTAGGCTTCATCCTCACAGCTTCAATGCAATGAACTCTCACAGTTTCCTCACTGGGACTATGAAGCTGCCAAACATAAATAGCTGGGACATTGCTGAACTGAAACCACAGAGGAAGAATCTTTGAATTTTGTGTCTTTCTTGTTTCTAGAACCAGCACAATAAGGTGATCCTGTCAAGATTGGCTTCTATGCAGGGATGGACCCTACCACGCTTGGACCACAGTAGCAGCAGGTTTTATATGAAGTTTCTTCCTGGGACTAGGAATCACTTTGCATACTCTTTCCATTAATTTAAGGCTTGGGCAGGAGGAAGTATTGCCCTTAAAGCACCTTGTTAGGCTTCCAATCCAGATCAAGGGCCCTCTTTCTTTTCTCCTTGAAAAGTCCTGCTTTTGTTTCAGCATTTGCTGAAAGTTTGAAAAACCAAAAACCAATGTGTTAACCATATCAATCACTTAAGTAACAAAAACCCAAACTGATGATTACAACTGGAAAACACAGAGTTGCCAAGAAATGAGAGGCAAACCTTCAGGATCAAGAAGAGACAACTAACACTGTTTCTCCACAGAAAGTTCACAAAGTAACAAACGCTAAAGGAACTCATAACACACTCAAAATCAAGTAAACAGATACCAAAGAGAAGAATACAAAGAACCAGGGAGCAGCAGCAGCACCTGAGACCGGGCGGGGCATGGTCACGCCCACCGCACTGTGGGAGCCTAGTGGCCGCCAAGCTCCCGAGAGGCTGACAGGGGCATCAGAGGCTCTGAAGCCTGGGGCCTCTGGCCCTTTGCCACTGCTACTGGGGTGGAGAGGCGGCGCTGAGCAATCTTTGGTGCAGTCTTGAGCCCGAGGGTTGCCTCCCTTCCCATTCACACGCCGCGGCTCCATGTTCTATGATAAAGATGGGGATCTGGCTCGTGAGTTCTATGAGGAGACAATTGTCACCAAGAATGGACAGATACATAAGAATCTGATTCCTCAGGACATCGTGAGGCTGGATTCCCCCCCACACCCCGCGCACCGACCGAATCTATGTGGATTTCCCCCATGATGCTCTATGAAGTGTGAGCCTGTGGCATGGCAGACACAAGCACCCACTGCCCCAGCAAGAAACTCCCAGGATCAAGGTGTAGCTTCTGTTCAGGAGTCAGGCTAATGCCACAACCCTGAATAAACTAAACTCCGTTGGACCAAAAAGCAAGCAAACAACCAACCAAAACCAATAAAGATTCAATGAAACAGAGTAGATTCATTGCAAATAACCAAAATAGAATATGCAAATTTTAATAATTGGAAACAAAAAGGACATACAAGCAGACAATGAGGAAATCCTGAGAATAGTTAAGAACACACTTTAAAAACCTGTACCCCAACAAATTGGAAAATCTAAAAGAAATGGATAATTTAATTGATAGGCAAAGTTAAATCAAGATCAGGTAAACAACTTAAGTAGACCTATATCCCCTAGTGAAAAAGAAAAATTCATTAAAGGACTCCCAATCAAATCAAATCAAAACAAAACAAAACAAAACACCAGGACTGGATGGTTTTAATGCAGAAATCAACCAGACACTCAGAGAAGACAACACCAATACTGCTCACCTATTCTACAAAACAGAAACAGAAAGATTATTACCCAATTCATTTTAAGAAGTCACAGTCACCTTGATACCCAAAAGCACATAAATACTCAACAAAGAAAGAGTACTGCTGACCAATTTCCATCATGGACATAGATCCAAAATTAATAAAATATTTGCAAACTCAATCAAAGAACAAATCAAAAAGATCACAAACATTGTTCAACTAGGCTTCGTCCCAGAGATGCTGGGATGGTTCAACATACAAAAATCAGTAAATGTAACCCACCATATAAATAAACTGACAGAAAAAAAAGAAAAACACAGAGGATAATCTCATTTGCCACCTACCAAGCCTTTGACAAAATCCAACACCAATTAATGATAATAGTCTTGGAGAGATTAGGGATACAAGGGACATACTTGTTGTGGTTAATTTATCAGTATAGCCTAATAATATTATTATTAGGCCTATAAATTATCATTATGGTGGTATTTTCTAACCCGCTAGCAATCAGTCAAGACACAGACACCTGTTATATTTTAAAATTGCCTTACTTAACCTTGGGAAGGCCAGATATTAAATCCCTAAACTACTTATTATGCCATCTGCTTCTAATAATTTCTATCAAGCTACCTCCCACCCATAATCCCAAATACTTGCTAATTTTCAGCATCTGGACCAAATCTCCATCCATGTTGGCCATATGCTTCTCCTTCACCCAACCCATGGTGCAGCCTTCTTCCACCTCTCCCCTCCTCCTCCCAATATTATCTCGGTCTCCCAAAGCCCGGGAACCTTAGCCACGCCCATCCCATTTACTCTGCCCAGGGGTGATGGCCTTTTATTGGTCAAACAGGTTAGGCTCTTAGGCAAGATACAAGCTGACAAGCAGTATTAGCATCAAAATACACCCAACCCACCTGCAACACATACCTAAACATAATAAAGGGAATCTGCAGCAAGCCTATAGCCAACATCAAATCAAATGGAAAGAAAGTAAAAACAACTCCTTTAAAATCAGGAACAAGGCAAGGCTGTTCTCCCTACATCTATTCAATATTTTATTTGAAGTTCTAGCTAGAGCAATAAGACAACTGAAAGAGATCAAGAGAGTAACAGACCCTATGGAGGAGCTTCAGTTCTGGAAAGATGTCAAGTCCCCAGGCAGACACAGGAAACTGAACCTGGAAACTGCAAGAACAACCACTGCCCTTAACTGCTGAGTCACATCTCCTGCCCTGTAAAATGGTCCCTTAAGTAGCTACTGTGGACTCTTAAGTCAATGAACAGTGAGTCAGAAATGATGGAGCTCCAAGGACGCTTTCTTAGAGCCTAGAGGAGTGACAGCTCAGCAAAGACAATCACACAGAAGTAACAAAGAGAAGTCAAGAAGTTTGGCAGCAAGAAGCTCAGGTTATGAAAGATATTTGCCCAGAGTTATGTGCCTGAGGGCTTTACAAGCATAAAAACAATCTGAAATAGTATGTAGAAAGAAAATAGCAAGGCTATGCAGAGATTAATGAACTAGATAGAGACTCAAAGACAGTACAATGATTCAACATAACAGAACTGTTTTGGTGCCGGGACTAAAGTAATAACAAAGCATCATTCACCTAATTCAAACTGGAAAAGTGAATTTATATGTATTAGAAGTAGAGCTAACATGAGGATACTGAAAGATTTGACAAGGACTTCAGTGTTATCTTGTGCAGTGCTGTGGAAAGTCATACATACATAAACCACAACTGAAGAAGACATGATGAGTTCCTAGAAACTAGTGACTGAATCAGCCTCCTACATGATACAACTACAACACACAGCAAGCAGCTGCTGAGACTGAAGCAGTAAGAGTTTCCGTCAACAGTGTCTGAGGACTGGACAGATTAACATGGAATTCTCCTTTCCATACAAACCTTATACTAATGCCAAAAGGAGAGCACTGCATAAAACACACAAAAAAGGAGGAACGATAGAAAGTCCTCATGCAAAGCTGGCTTTACCTCAAAGCACAAAGCAGGTGAGCCCAAACAAATATATTCAAAAAATTAAAAAATCATAGAGCAGTTGCCAGGATCTACACAGACACAGAGATCATCTCTAAATAACACAGAAATGGAAACATTGAATTCACACCAAGAGTGCAAGGCTGTTCCAACACCTACAGACGAATCTATGTAAGACACCAAATATGTAGACTCAGTAAAAGTAGAAAAATGGCTATGTCAATAGATAAATTAAAGCCCTATGGTAAAATATGACATTTTCTCAGTATAAAACCTCTCAAGGTATGAGGAGAGAAAGAACATACCTCAGAATAATACAGTCAGACAAAAGCTAAAGCCAACAGTGTGAAAAAGGACAAATGGAATAATTCCACTCTAATCAGGACTAACTCAACACAGTGCATCAGTGAGTACACAGTTCTCTGACGGAGAAAAATTTAAAGTGACAATAGAGTCAGAAATCAAATGGATCTCCTTAAACAAAAACAAACAAACAACAACTCAGCCCAAAAGTGGTGGCACACGCCTTTAATCCCAGCACTTAGGAGGCAGAGGCAGGTAGATCTCTGTGAGTTTGAGGCCAGTCTGGTATACAAAGTGAGTCCAGGACAAAGAAGGCTACACAGAGAAATCCTGTCTTGAAAAAAACCAAAAAGAAGAGGAAGAAGAAGAGGAAGAAGAAGAAGAAGAAGAAGAAGAAGAAGAAGAAGAAGAAGAAGAAGAAGAAGAAGAAGAAGAAGAAGACCTCAATCAAACCACTCACACTGTCTTCAGATATCTTGTACTACACAGTAATACCATTAACAATGTCAGAAACAGCTATGCAGACTGAGGAGGAGGGCAGAGTCATCAGTGGTCACTTCCCAATTTGGATCCTGTGTTCTACAATCCAAATCTGTCAGACATGCACACTGGAAACATACTGGAAAGACTATTTTTAGTAACAGAAACTTTTCTGGTTCAATATGAGGGTAATTGTACAGGGAGGGAAATACACAGATTACACTTGGAACCTCACCAAAGCAAATGATAAGGAAGGTCACAGGCCCTAAAAAGGAATCCACTATGACATTTGCTACACACACAAATGGCTCGGTTCACACCCAAGACCAGGTGCTGCTTTCAGTCTGGTCAGAGACTTTGTTTTCAATGGGCAACAGTTATTTCAGAGACTCGAAACTAATCAAATACAGGAAACGACTGAATGCTTAATGTACTGCCTATAATGGGAAATTCATTTTACCACATCTAACATTATTCTCAGTGAAAATTTCCAGAATCATTAATGAAACCGAATCTTGCAAAAATCAATTTCATGTCTTGTTTCTATTGTCATTTCAGAGCCACCACACACCATGCTCAATCTGTCTAACATACCTGGATCCTTTGCTACAATCTCTGTCCTCACTATCTAGGGCTCTTAGTTGTCACTCACAGGTGAGCAGATCTGGCTGAGCAGTGGGAGACCTGCCCATGGGAAAGAGGTGCAAAGTACTTTAATGGAACAAAACTGAAAGATGCTAACACCTGCCAAAAGGATAACCATGAAGGAAAGAGAAAGTATGATAAAAATGTCTCTTCTTCACTGAGGATTTCACTTAGTCTATGAGATGTGAGACTCACTCACACACAGTTTACACACCTGCAGAGCCATTTTCCCAGATAGCCTGAGGAAGGAAGACTGCAAGAAAACTGGACTCTGACCCACAGAATCCAGACTGCTGCACCACTACAACAGGAGGTCTCTGAAAAAAACCTCTGAGGCCAGGGTCCAGGCATTCCCACTCCTGCAAGAAGTTACAGTGAAAAAACTCAGTGTTAACAAGCCGTGAATTTAAAAACAAGAGTTTGGCCACATGTGCACAGGCACAGTGATTTCCTTGAACGAAGGAGACAGTTTTCTGATTTAAGTCAGCAATCATAATCACTCAAAAGGTGAATTCTAATTTTGTTGTAATATATAGTGAGTTTTCTATCTATAATAACAGTGTGGCCTGATGTCATGATCTCACAGCATGCATAGTGGGCTGGGCTCTCAAAGAGACTAAGGACACAGGGCTACCTGAGATTAACATATTAAAGGAGACATTTTTGGAGAGGTAATTTCTTGCTGCCTGGTTCCTCTCTAAACCCTAGTCTCTCCTCCCTTCTCTTTCTGTCCCCCATCTCCTCCCCTCTCAGTCTTCTCATGAGCTGGTTCAGTCTGGACCCTTCTAGATACATCTGGCTGTTTTCTCCCTCATACTGTAAAGCCCAAAATTGATCTGCAAATACCACCTGCCCAAGAACCAGATTAGCTCCCTGGAATGCTGGGAGTTGTAGTTCTTCAAAAATAACAACGCCACATGAGAAAGTATGATGGCATATAGGTTTGTATTCATAAGCCCCTGTAGCTCTTGACAAAGTCCATTTCTTGGTCAGTATTCACTATTTATATTAGTACCTGCTCAAGTGGTGAAATTGGTTTTTCTCCCGGGAATCTCAGGATGAACACAGCATAGAATAAACCTCAACCATACCCTGGACCAGTCAGATCTCCAGTTTTCATCAGACCCAAGGTATACCATTAATAACTAAGCATTGAAGACACATTTCTGAACGCTGTGCTCACATCCAAGACGTTAATGTTTCCAACCACAACTATGGTGTTTTATTTTTGTTTTGTTTTGTTTTTTGTTTTTTCAAGACAGGGTTTCTCTGTGTAACCTTGGCTGTCCTGGACTCACTCTGTAGACCAGGCTGGCCTCAAACTCACAGCAATTGCCTGCCTCTGCCTCCCAAGTGCTGGGATTAAAGGCGTGCACCACCACGCCTGGCTAACTATGGTGTTTTATAAAGTAAATTTTCTGATTCAATCAAATCTGCACTGGTTCCACATATGACCAACATGTATTTTGTGGATACCTATTACCCAGGACAGAGGACACGCTCTTGACTAGGCAGATAGAGGAACACAGAAGTTAAGAAAGCATGGGTGAATTTGAATTCGAGGAGATTTGTAACTGCTGTAGCTGTGAACCCAGTGTCCAAATACACATACTGCAAATGCTCCATGAGATGATTTTATGAAAAATAATCTGGCCACCATAAAAAAAAATACTCACAATAAACACCCTATCCAACAATGGTAAGATATCAACAGAATTGTGATAGTGGCATCCTTAAGAGCAGGAGGCAGAGGCAGGCAAATCACTGTGAGTTCAAGGCCAGCCTGGTCTACAAAGCAAGACTAGGGCAGCCAAGGAAACACAGAGAAACCCTGTCTCGGAAACAACAACAACAACAACAACAACAACAACAACAACAGCAGCAGCAACAGCAAAGCAGCTGAGGAAATCATGCTGCTCCTCTCCCTCCGTTTCCCTCTGACTGCTAGGCTGCTGTTCCTACCGCTGTGCGGCTGACTGGTGACTGACCAGATCAGCAGCCTGAATACTACATCTGAGGAAGTTGTTGGGTTTCTGCAAACAACCTGCCCCCACATGACCCCCAACCACCGAAGGAAAGGGTGCATATTCATATAGACCCGCCCACTATCCTTCAGTACCAGTCACGTGGTTCCCCAGTGTGAAGGGAGGCTCAGTTTTAGTCACAGTAGCTTCCACAAGTGTCTCCTCAGTGTGTTCCCATTTCCTTAGGAACAGTGTATTTGCTGGGAGAAAAGTGCATTACTGTGCGCTTTCACCTTTCAGCAAATACATATGTAGAAGCACAGCGCTAGCAGAAACAACCGTTTCTCGACGTTTTCTAACTCAGGGAACAAGTTGCACACTTCTGAGATGCATTTTGGCAACTTGGTCAGAAATGAGTTATTTGCCTAAAGAGACCTGCTTGAGAACGCACTAGTTTTGCCTATGTACGCAGTAGTACACATTCTGAGTATGTAACTGGGCTTGATGAAATCAGCATTTCTCTTGCTTCCCTGTGGGTAGGCAAGATCAGTTTTAGTCACAGAAGCTCCCACAAGTGTCTCCTCAGTGTGTTCCCATTTCCTTAGAAACTGTATTTGCTGGGAGAAAAGTACATTACTGTGCGCTTTCACCGTTCAGCAAATACATGTGTAGAAGCACAGCGCTAGCAGAAACGACCGTTTCTCGACGTTTTCTAACTCAGGGAACAAGTTGCACACTTCTGAGATGCATTTGGGCAACTTTGTCAGAAATGAATTTCTTGCCTAAAGAGACGTGCTTTGGAACGCACTAGTTTTGCCTATGTGCGCAGTAGTATAGATTTTGAGTATGTAACTGGGCTTGATGAAATCAGCATTTCTCTTGCTTCCATGTGTGTACGGAAGCTCAGTTTTAGTCACAGTAGCTTTCACAAGTGTCTCCTCCGTGTGTTCCCATTTCCTTAGAAACAGTGTATTTGCTGGGAGAAAAGTGCATTACTGTGCGCTTTCACCGTTCAGCAAATGCATGTGTAGAAGCACAGCGCTAGCAGAAACGACCATTTCTCGACGTTTTCTAACTCAGGGAACAAGTTGCACACTTCTGAGATGCATTTGGGGAACTTTGTCAGAAATGAGTTTTTTGCCTAAAGAGACATGCCTATTTGCGCAGTAGTACAGATTCTGAGTATGTAACTGGGCTTGATGAAATCAGCATTTCTCTTCCTTCACTGTGCGTAGGGAAGCTCAGTTTTAGTCACAGTAGCTCCCACAAGTGTCTCCTCATTGTGTTCCCATTTCCTTAGAAACAGTGTATTTGCTGGGAGAAAAGTGCATTACTGTGCGCTTTCACCGTTCAGCAATTACATCTGTAGAAGCACAGCGCTAGCAGAAACGACCGTTTCTCGACGTTTTCTAACTCCTGGAACAAGTTGCACATCTGAGATGCATTTGGGCAACTTTGTCAGAAATGAGTTTTTTGCCTAAAGAGACATGCTTTGGACCGCACTAGTTTTGCCTATTTGCTCAGTAGTACAGATTCTGAGTATGTAACCGGGCTTGATGAAATCAGCATTTCTCTTGCTTCCCTGTGCGTAGGGAAGCTGAGTTTGAGTCACAGGAGCTCCCACAAGTTTGGCCTCAGTGTGTTCCCATTTCCTTAGAAACAATGTATTTGCTGGGAGAAAAGTGCATTACTGTGCGCTTTCACCGTTCAGCAAATACATGTGTAGAAGCACAGCGGTAGCAGAAACGACCGTTTCTCGACGTTTTGTAACTCAGGGAACAAGTTGCACACTTCTGAGATGCATTTGGGCAACTTTGTCAGAAATGTGTTTTTTGCCTAAAGAGACGTGCTTTAGAACGCACTAGTTTTGCCTACTTGCGCAGTAGTACAGATTCTGAGTATGTAACCGGGCTTGATGAAATCAGCATTTCTCTTGCTTCCCTGTGCGTAGGGAAGCTCAGTTTTAGTCACAGTAGCTCCCACAAGTGTCTCCTCAGTGTGTTCCCATTTCCTTAGAAACAGTGTATTTGCTGGGAGAAAAGTGCATTACTGTGCGCTTTCACCGTTCAGCAAATGCATGTGTAGAAGCACAGCGCTAGCAGAAACGACCATTTCTCGGCGTTTTCTAACTCAGGGAACAAGTTGCACACTTCTGAGATGCATTTGGGCAACTTTGTCAGAAATGTGTTTTTTGCCTAAAGAGACATGCTTTAGAACGCACTAGTTTTGCCTATTTGCTCAGTAGTACAGATTCTGAGTATGTAACTGGGCTTGATGAAATCAGCATTTCCCTTGCTTCCCTGTGCGTAGGGAAGCTCAGTTTTAGTCACAGTAGCTCCCACAAGTGTCTCCTCAGTGTGTTCCCATTTCCTTAGAAACAGTGTATTTGCTGGGAGAAAAGTGCATTACTGTGCGCTTTCACCATTCAGCAAATACATCTGTAGAAGCACAGCGCTAGCAGGAACGACCGTTTCTCGACGTTTTCTAACTCAGGTAACAAGTTGCACACTTCTGAGATGCATTTGGGCAACTTTGTCAGAAATGAGGTTTTGCCTAAAGAGACGTGCCTATTTGCGCAGTAGTACAGATTCTGAGTATGTAACTGGGCTTGATGAAATCAGCATTTCTCTTGCTTCCCTGTGCGTAGGGAAGCTCAGTTTTAGTCACAGTAGCTCACACAAGTGTCTCCTCAGTGTGTTCCCATTTCCTTAGAAACAGTGTATTTGCTGGAAGAAAACTGCATGACTGTGCGCTTTCACCGTTCAGCAAATACATGTGTAGAAGCACAGTGCTAGCAGAAACGACCGTTTCTCGTCGTTTTCTAACTGAGGGAACAAGTTGCACACTTCTGAGATGCATTTGGGCAACTTTGTCAGAAATGAGTTTTTTGCCTAAAGAGACGTGCCTGTTTGCGCAGTACTACAGATTCTGAGTATGTAACTGGGCTTGATGAAATCAGCATTTCTCTTGCTTCCCTGTGCGTAGGGAAGCTCAGTTTTAGTCACAGTAGCTCACACAAGTGTCTCCTCAGTATGTTCCCATTTCCTTAGAAACAGTGTATTTGCTGGGAGAAAAGTGCATTACTGTGCGCTTTCACCGTTCAGCAAATACATGTGTAGAAGCACAGCGATAGCAGAAACGACCGTTTCTCGTCCTTTTCTAACTCAGGGAACAAGTTGCACACTTCTGAGATGCATTTGGGCAACTTTGTCAGAAATGAGTTTTTTGCCTACAGAGACATGCCTATTTGCGCAGTAGTACAGGTTCTGAGTATGTAACTGGGCTTGATGAAATCAGCATTTCTTTTGCTTCCCTGTGCATAGGGAAGCTCAGTTTTAGTCACAGTAGCTTCCACAAGTGTCTCCTCAGTGTGTTCCCATTTCTTTAGAAACAGTGTATTTGCTGGGAGAAAAGTGCATTACTGTGTGCTTTCACCGTTCAGCAAATACATGTGTAGAAGCACAGCGCTAGCAGAAACGACCGTTTCTCGACGTTTTCTAACTCAGGGAACAAGGTGCACACTTCTGAGATGCATTTGGGCAACTTTGTCAGAAATCAGTTTTTTGCCTAAAGAGACATGAGTATTTGCGCAGTAGTACAGATTCTGAGTATGTAACTGGGCTTGATGAAATCAGCATTTCTCTTGCTTCCCTGTGCGGAGGGAAGCTCAGTTTTAGTCACAGTAGCTTCCACAAGTGTCTCCTCAGTGTGTTCCCATTTCCTTAGAAACAGTGTATTTGCTGGGAGAAAAGTGCATTACTATGCGCTTTCATCGTTCAGCAAATACATGTGTAGAAGCACAGCGCTAGCAGAAACGACCGTTTCTCGACGTTTTGTAACTCCTGGAACAAGTTGCACATCTGAGATGCATTTGGGGAACTTTGTCAGAAATGAGTGTTTTGCGTAAAGAGACGTGCGTATTTGCGCAGTACTACAGATTCTGAGTATGTATCTGGGCTTGATGAAATCAGCATTTCTCTTGCTTCCCTGTGCGTAGGGAAGCTCAGTTTTAGTCACAGTAGCTCCCACAAGTGTCTCCTCAGTGTGTTCCCATTTCCTTAGAAACAGTGTATTTGCTGGGAGAAAAGTGCATGACTGTGTGCTTTCACCGTTCAGCAAATACATGTGTAGAAGTACAGCGCTAGCAGAAACGACCGTTTCTCGACGTTTTCTAACTCAGGGAACAAGTTGCACACTTCTGAGATGCATTTGGGCAACTTTGTCAGAAATGAGTTTTTTGCCTAAAGAGTCGTGCCTGTTTGCACAGTATTACAGATTCTGAGTATGTATCTGGGCTTGATGAAATCAGCATTTCTCTTGCTTCCCTGTGTGTAGGGAAGCTCAGTTTTAGTCACAGTAGCTCCCACAAGTGTCTCCTCAGTGTGTTCCCATTTCCTTAGAAACAGTGTATTTGCTGGGAGAAAAGTGCATTACTGTGTGCTTTCACCGTTCAGTAAATACCTGTGTAGAAGCACAGCGCTAGCAGAAACGACCGTTTCTCGACGTTTTCTAACTCAGGGAACAAGTTGCACACTTCTGAGATGCATTTGGGCAACTTTGTCAGAAATGAGGTTTTGCCTAAAGAGACGTGCCTATTTGCGCAGTAGTACAGATTCTGAGTATGTAACTGGGCTTGATGAAATCAGCATTTCTCTTGCTTCCCTGTGCGTAGGGAAGCTCAGTTTTAGTCACAGTAGCTCCCACAAGTGTCTCCTCAGTGTGTTCCCATTTCCTTAGAAACAGTGTATTTGCTGGGAGAAAAGTGCATTACTGTGTGCTTTCACCGTTCAGCAAATACCTGTGTAGAAGCACAGCGCTAGCAGAAACGACCGTTTCTCGACGTTTTCTAACTCAGGGAACAAGTTGCACACTTCTGAGATGCATTTGGGCAACTTTGTCAGAAATCAGTTTTTTGCCTAAAGATACATGACTATTTGCGCAGTAGTACAGATTCTGAGTATGTAACTGGGCTTGATGAAATCAGCATTTCTCTTGCTTCCCTGTGCGTAGGGAAGCTCAGTTTTAGTCACAGTAGCTCCCACAAGTGTCTCCTCAGTGTGTTCCCATTTCCTTAGAAACAGTGTATTTGCTGAAAGAAAAGTGCATTACTGTGCGCTTTCACCGTTCAGCAAATACATGTGTAGAAGCACAGCGCTAGCAGAAACGACCGTTTCTCGACGTTTTCTACCTCAGGGAACAAGTTGCACACTTCTGAGATGCATTTGGGCAACTTTGTCAGAAATGAGGTTTTGCCTAAAGAGATGTGCCTATTTGCGCAGTAGTACAGATTCTGAGTATGTAACTGGGCTTGATGAAATCAGCATTTCTCTTGCTTCCCTGTGCGTAGGGAAGCTCAGTTTTAGTCACAGTAGCTCCCACAAGTGTCACCTCAGTGTGTTCCCATTTCCTTAGAAACAGTGTATTTGCTGGAAGAAAACTGCATGACTGTGCGCTTTCACCGTTCAGCAAATACATGTGTAGAAGCACAGTGCTAGCAGAAACGACCGTTTCTCGTCGTTTTCTAACTGAGGGAACAAGTTGCACACTTCTGAGATGCATTTGGGCAACTTTGTCAGAAATGAGTTTTTTGCCTAAAGAGACGTGCCTGTTTGCGCAGTACTACAGATTCTGAGTATGTGTCTGGGCTTGATGAAATCAGCATTTCTCTTGCTTCCCTGTGCGTAGGGAAGCTCAGTTTTAGTCACAGTAGCTCACACTGTGTCTCCTCAGTATGTTCCCATTTCCTTAGAAACAGTGTATTTGCTGGGAGAAAAGTGCATTACTGTGCGCTTTCACCGTTCAGCAAATACATGTGTAGAAGCACAGCGCTAGCAGAAACGACCGTTTCTCGTCGTTTTCTAACTCAGGAAACAAGTTGCACACTTCTGAGATGCATTTGGGCAACTTTGTCTGAAATGAGTTTTTTGCCTAAAGAGACATGCCTATTTGAGCAGTAGTACAGATTCTGAGTATGTAACTGGGCTTGATGAAATCAGCATTTCTCTTGCTTCCCTGTGCATAGGGAAACTCAGTTTTAGTCACAGTAGCTTCCACAAGTGTCTCCTCAGTGTGTTCCCATTTCCTTAGAAACAGTGTATTTGCTGGGAGAAAAGTGCATTACTGTGTGCTTTCACCGTTCAGCAAATACATGTGTAGAAGCACAGCGCTAGCAGAAACGACCGTTTCTCGACGTTTTGTAACTCAGAGAACAAGTTGCACACCTCTGAGATGCATTTGGGCAACTTTGTCAGAAATGAGTTTTTTGCCTACAGAGACATGCCTATTTGCGCAGTAGTACAGATTCTTAGTATGTAACTGGGCTTGATGAAATCAGCATTTCTCTTGCTTCCCTGTGCGTAGGGAAGCTCAGTTTTAGTCACAGTAGCTTCCACAAGTGTCTCCTCAGTGTGTTCCCATTTCCTTAGAAACAGTGTATTTGCTGGGAGAAAAGTGCATGACTGTATGCTTTCACCGTTCAGCAAATACATGTGTAGAAGCACAGCGCTAGCAGAAACGACCGTTTCTCGACGTTTTCTAACTCAGGGAACAAGTTGCACACTTCTGAGATGCATTTGGGCAACTTTGTCAGAAATGAGGTTTTGCCTAAAGAGACGTGCCTATTTGCGCAGTAGAACAGATTCTGAGTATGTAACTGGGCTTGATGAAATCAGCATTTCTCTTGCTTCCCTGTGCGTAAAAAAGCTCAGTTTTAGTCACTGTAGCTCCCACAAGTGTCTCCTCAGTGTGTTCCCATTTCCTTAGAAACAGTGTATTTGCTGGAAGAAAACTGCATGACTGTGCGCTTTCACCGTTCAGCAAATACATGTGTAGAAGCACAGTGCTAGCAGAAACGACCGTTTCTCGTCGTTTTCTAACTGAGGGAATATGTTGCATACTTCTGAGATGCATTTGGGCAACTTTGTCAGAAATCAGTTTTTTGCCTAAAGAGACGTGCCTGTTTGCGCAGTACTACAGATTCTGAGTATGTATCTGGGCTTGATGAAATCAGCATTTCTCTTGCTTCCCTGTGCGTAGGGAAGCTAAGTTTTAGTCACAGTAGCTCACACAAGTGTCTCCTCAGTGTGTTCCCATTTCCTTAGAAACAGTGTATTTGCTGGGAGAAAAGTGCATTACTGTGCGCTTTCACCGTTCAGCAAATACATGTGTAGAAGCACAGCGCTAGCAGAAACGACGGTTTCTCGTCGTTTTCTAACTCAGGGAACAAGTTGCACACTTCTGAGATGCATTTGGGCAACTTTGTCAGAAATGAGTTTTTTGCCTAAAGAGACATGCCTATTTGCGCAGTAGTACAGATTCTGAGTATGTAACTGGGCTTGATGAAATCAGCATTTCTCTTGCTTCCCTGTGCGTAGGGAAGCTCAGTTTTAGTCACAGTAGCTCCCACAAGTGTCTCCTCAGTGTGTTCCCATTTCCTTAGAAACAGTGTATTTGCTGGGAGAAAAGTGCATGACTGTGCGCTTTCACCGTTCAGCAAATACATGTGTAGAAGCACAGCGCTAGCAGAAACGATCGTTTCTCGACGTTTTCTAACTCCGGGAACAAATTGCACACTTCTGAGATGCATTTGGGCAACTTTGTCAGAAATGAGTTTTTGCCTAAAGAGAGACGTGCTTTAGAACGCACTTGTTTTGCCTATTTGCTGAGTAGTACAGATTCTGAGTATGTAACTGGGCTTGATGAAATCAGCATTTCTCTTGCTTCCCTGTGCGTTGGGAGGCTCAGTTTTAGTCACAGTAGCTCCCACAAGTGTCTCCTCAGTGTGTTCCCATTTCCTTAGAAACAGTGTATTTGCTGGGAGAGAAGTGCATTACGGTGCGCTTTCACCGTTCAGCAAATACATGTGTAGAAGCACAGCGCTATCAGAAACGACCGTTTCTCGACGTTTTCTAACTCAGGGAACAAGTTGCACACTTCTGAGATGCATTTGGGCAACTTTGTCAGAAATGAGTTTTTTGCCTAAAGAGACATGCCTATTTGCGCTGTAGTATAGATTCTGAGTATGTAACTGGGCTTGATGAAATCAGCATTTCTCTTGCTTCCCTGTGCGTAGGGAAGCTCAGTTTTAGTCACAGTAGCTCCCACAAGTGTCTCCTCAGTGTGTTCCCTTTTCCATAGAAACAGTGTAATTGCTGGGAGAAAAGTGCATTACTGTGCACTTTCACCGTTCAGCAAATACATGTGTAGAAGCACAGCGCTAGCAGAAACGACCGTTTCTCGACGTTTTCTAACTCAGGGAACAAGTTGCACACTTCTGAGATGCATTTGGGCAACTTTGTCAGAAATGAGTTTTTTGCCTAAAGAGACATGCCTATTTGCGCAGTAGTACAGATTCTGAGTATGTAACAGGGCTTGATGAAATCAGCATTTCTCTTGCTTTTCTGTGCGTAGGGATGCTCAGTTTTAGTCACAGTAGCTCCCACAAGTGTCTCCTCAGTGTGTTCCCATTTCCTTAGAAACAGTGTATTTGCTGGGAGAAAAGTGCATTACTGTGTGCTTTCACCGTTCAGCAAATACATGTGTAGAAGCACAGCGCTAGCAGAAACGACAATTTCTCGACGTTTTCAAACTCAGGGAACAAGTTGCACACTTCTGAGATGCATTTGGGCAACTTTGTCAGAAATGAGTTTTTTGCCTAAAGAGACATGCCTATTTGCGCAGTAGTACAGATTCTGAGTATGTAACTGGGCTTGATGAAATCAGCATTTCTCTTGCTTCCCTGTGCATAGGGAAGCTCAGTTTTAGTCACAGTAGCTCCCACAAGTGTCTCCTCAGTGTGTTCCCGTTTCCTTAGAAACAGTGTATTTGCTGGGAGAAAAGTGAATTACTGTGCGCTTTCACCGTTCAGCAAATACCTGTGTAGAAGCACAGCGCTAGCAGAAACGACCGTTTCTCGACGTTTTCTAACTCAGGGAACAAGTTGCACACTTCTGAGATGCATTTGTGCAACTTTGTCAGAAATGAGTTTTTTGCCTACAGAGACATGCCTATTTGCCCAGTAGTACAGATTCTGAGTATGTAACTGGGCTTGATGAAATCAGCATTTCTCTTGCTTCCCTGTGCGTAGGGAAGCTCAGTTTTAGTCACAGTAGCTCCCACAAGTGTCTCCTCAGTGTGTTCCCATTTCCTTAGAAACAGTGTATTTGCTGGGAGAAAAGTGCATTACTGTGTGCTTTCACCGTTCAGCAAATACCTGTGTAGAAGCACAGCGCTAGCAGATACGACCGTTTCTCGATGTTTTCTAACTCAGGGAACAAGTTGCACACTTCTGAGATGCATTTGGGCAACTTTGTCAGAAATGAGGTTTTGCCTAAAGAGACGTGCCTATTTGCGCAGTAGAACAGATTCTGAGTATGTAACTGGGCTTGATGAAATCAGCATTTCTCTTGCTTCCCTGTGCGTAAAAAAGCTCAGTTTTAGTCACTGTAGCTCCCACAAGTGTCTCCTCAGTGTGTTCCCATTTCCTTAGAAACAGTGTATTTGCTGGAAGAAAACTGCATGACTGTGCGCTTTCACCGTTCAGCAAATACATGTGTAGAAGCACAGTGCTAGCAGAAACGACCGTTTCTCGTCGTTTTCTAACTGAGGGAATATGTTGCACACTTCTGAGATGCATTTGGGCAACTTTGTCAGAAATCAGTTTTTTGCCTAAAGAGACGTGCCTGTTTGCGCAGTACTACAGATTCTGAGTATGTATCTGGGCTTGATGAAATCAGCATTTCTCTTGCTTCCCTGTGCGTAGGGAAGCTAAGTTTTAGTCACAGTAGCTCACACAAGTGTCTCCTCAGTGTGTTCCCATTTCCTTAGAAACAGTGTATTTGCTGGGAGAAAAGTGCATTACTGTGCGCTTTCACCGTTCAGCAAATACATGTGTAGAAGCACAGCGCTAGCAGAAACGACCGTTTCTCGTCGTTTTCTAACTCAGGGAACAAGTTGCACACTTCTGAGATGCATTTGGGCAACTTTGTCAGAAATGAGTTTTTTGCCTAAAGAGACATGCCTATTTGCGCAGTAGTACAGATTCTGAGTATGTAACTGGGCTTGATGAAATCAGCATTTCTCTTGCTTCCCTGTGCGTAGGGAAGCTCAGTTTTAGTCACAGTAGCTCCCACAAGTGTCTCCTCAGTGTGTTCCCATTTCCTTAGAAACAGTGTATTTGCTGGGAGAAAAGTGCATGACTGTGCGCTTTCACCGTTCAGCAAATACATGTGTAGAAGCACAGCGCTAGCAGAAACGATCGTTTCTCGACGTTTTCTAACTCCGGGAACAAATTGCACACTTCTGAGATGCATTTGGGCAACTTTGTCAGAAATGAGTTTTTGCCTAAAGAGAGACGTGCTTTAGAACGCACTTGTTTTGCCTATTTGCTGAGTAGTACAGATTCTGAGTATGTAACTGGGCTTGATGAAATCAGCATTTCTCTTGCTTCCCTGTGCGTTGGGAGGCTCAGTTTTAGTCACAGTAGCTCCCACAAGTGTCTCCTCAGTGTGTTCCCATTTCCTTAGAAACAGTGTATTTGCTGGGAGAGAAGTGCATTACGGTGCGCTTTCACCGTTCAGCAAATACATGTGTAGAAGCACAGCGCTATCAGAAACGACCGTTTCTCGACGTTTTCTAACTCAGGGAACAAGTTGCACACTTCTGAGATGCATTTGGGCAACTTTGTCAGAAATGAGTTTTTTGCCTAAAGAGACATGCCTATTTGCGCTGTAGTATAGATTCTGAGTATGTAACTGGGCTTGATGAAATCAGCATTTCTCTTGCTTCCCTGTGCGTAGGGAAGCTCAGTTTTAGTCACAGTAGCTCCCACAAGTGTCTCCTCAGTGTGTTCCCTTTTCCATAGAAACAGTGTAATTGCTGGGAGAAAAGTGCATTACTGTGCACTTTCACCGTTCAGCAAATACATGTGTAGAAGCACAGCGCTAGCAGAAACGACCGTTTCTCGACGTTTTCTAACTCAGGGAACAAGTTGCACACTTCTGAGATGCATTTGGGCAACTTTGTCAGAAATGAGTTTTTTGCCTAAAGAGACATGCCTATTTGCGCAGTAGTACAGATTCTGAGTATGTAACAGGGCTTGATGAAATCAGCATTTCTCTTGCTTTTCTGTGCGTAGGGATGCTCAGTTTTAGTCACAGTAGCTCCCACAAGTGTCTCCTCAGTGTGTTCCCATTTCCTTAGAAACAGTGTATTTGCTGGGAGAAAAGTGCATTACTGTGTGCTTTCACCGTTCAGCAAATACATGTGTAGAAGCACAGTGCTAGCAGAAACGACAATTTCTCGACGTTTTCAAACTCAGGGAACAAGTTGCACACTTCTGAGATGCATTTGGGCAACTTTGTCAGAAATGAGTTTTTTGCCTAAAGAGACATGCCTATTTGCGCAGTAGTACAGATTCTGAGTATGTAACTGGGCTTGATGAAATCAGCATTTCTCTTCCTTCCCTGTGCATAGGGAAGCTCAGTTTTAGTCACAGTAGCTCCCACAAGTGTCTCCTCAGTGTGTTCCCGTTTCCTTAGAAACAGTGTATTTGCTGGGAGAAAAGTGAATTACTGTGCGCTTTCACCGTTCAGCAAATACCTGTGTAGAAGCACAGCGCTAGCAGAAACGACCGTTTCTCGACGTTTTCTAACTCAGGGAACAAGTTGCACACTTCTGAGATGCATTTGTGCAACTTTGTCAGAAATGAGTTTTTTGCCTACAGAGACATGCCTATTTGCCCAGTAGTACAGATTCTGAGTATGTAACTGGGCTTGATGAAATCAGCATTTCTCTTGCTTCCCTGTGCGTAGGGAAGCTCAGTTTTAGTCACAGTAGCTCCCACAAGTGTCTCCTCAGTGTGTTCCCATTTCCTTAGAAACAGTGTATTTGCTGGGAGAAAAGTGCATTACTGTGTGCTTTCACCGTTCAGCAAATACCTGTGTAGAAGCACAGCGCTAGCAGATACGACCGTTTCTCGATGTTTTCTAACTCAGGGAACAAGTTGCACACTTCTGAGATGCATTTGGGCAACTTTGTCAGAAATGAGTTTTTTGCCTAAAGAGACATGCCTATTTGCGCCGTAGTACAGATTCTGAGTATTTAACTGGGCTTGATGAAATCAGCATTTCTCTTGCTTCCCTGTGCGTAGGGAAGCTCAGTTTTAGTCACAGTAGCTCCCACAAGTGTCTCTCAGTGTGTTCCCGTTTCCTTAGAAACACTGTATTTGCTGGGAGAAAAGTGAGTTACTGTGCGCTTTCACCGTTCAGCAAATACATGTGTAGAAGCACAGCGCTAGCAGAAACGAACGTTTCTCGACGTTTTCTAACTCAGGGAACAAGTTGCACACTTCTGAGATGCATTTGGGCAACTTTGTCAGAAATGAGTTTTTTGCCTAAAGAGACATGCCTATTTGCGCAGTAGTACAGATTCTGAGTATGTAACAGGGCTTGATGAAATCAGCATTTCTCTTGCTTTTCTGTGCGTAGGGATGCTCAGTTTTAGTCACAGTAGCTCCCACAAGTGTCTCCTCAGTGTGTTCCCATTTCCTTAGAAACAGTGTATTTGCTGGGAGAAAAGTGCATTACTGTGTGCTTTCACCGTTCAGCAAATACATGTGTAGAAGCACAGCGCTAGCAGAAACGACAATTTCTCGACGTTTTCAAACTCAGGGAACAAGTTGCACACTTCTGAGATGCATTTGGGCAACTTTGTCAGAAATGAGTTTTTTGCCTAAAGAGACATGCCTATTTGCGCAGTAGTACAGATTCTGAGTATGTAACTGGGCTTGATGAAATCAGCATTTCTCTTGCTTCCCTGTGCATAGGGAAGCTCAGTTTTAGTCACAGTAGCTCCCACAAGTGTCTCCTCAGTGTGTTCCCGTTTCCTTAGAAACAGTGTATTTGCTGGGAGAAAAGTGAATTACTGTGCGCTTTCACCGTTCAGCAAATACCTGTGTAGAAGCACAGCGCTAGCAGAAACGACCGTTTCTCGACGTTTTCTAACTCAGGGAACAAGTTGCACACTTCTGAGATGCATTTGTGCAACTTTGTCAGAAATGAGTTTTTTGCCTACAGAGACATGCCTATTTGCCCAGTAGTACAGATTCTGAGTATGTAACTGGGCTTGATGAAATCAGCATTTCTCTTGCTTCCCTGTGCGTAGGGAAGCTCAGTTTTAGTCACAGTAGCTCCCACAAGTGTCTCCTCAGTGTGTTCCCATTTCCTTAGAAACAGTGTATTTGCTGGGAGAAAAGTGCATTACTGTGTGCTTTCACCGTTCAGCAAATACCTGTGTAGAAGCACAGCGCTAGCAGATACGACCGTTTCTCGATGTTTTCTAACTCAGGGAACAAGTTGCACACTTCTGAGATGCATTTGGGCAACTTTGTCAGAAATGAGGTTTTGCCTAAAGAGACGTGCCTATTTGCGCAGTAGAACAGATTCTGAGTATGTAACTGGGCTTGATGAAATCAGCATTTCTCTTGCTTCCCTGTGCGTAAAAAAGCTCAGTTTTAGTCACTGTAGCTCCCACAAGTGTCTCCTCAGTGTGTTCCCATTTCCTTAGAAACAGTGTATTTGCTGGAAGAAAACTGCATGACTGTGCGCTTTCACCGTTCAGCAAATACATGTGTAGAAGCACAGTGCTAGCAGAAACGACCGTTTCTCGTCGTTTTCTAACTGAGGGAATATGTTGCACACTTCTGAGATGCATTTGGGCAACTTTGTCAGAAATCAGTTTTTTGCCTAAAGAGACGTGCCTGTTTGCGCAGTACTACAGATTCTGAGTATGTATCTGGGCTTGATGAAATCAGCATTTCTCTTGCTTCCCTGTGCGTAGGGAAGCTAAGTTTTAGTCACAGTAGCTCACACAAGTGTCTCCTCAGTGTGTTCCCATTTCCTTAGAAACAGTGTATTTGCTGGGAGAAAAGTGCATTACTGTGCGCTTTCACCGTTCAGCAAATACATGTGTAGAAGCACAGCGCTAGCAGAAACGACCGTTTCTCGTCGTTTTCTAACTCAGGGAACAAGTTGCACACTTCTGAGATGCATTTGGGCAACTTTGTCAGAAATGAGTTTTTTGCCTAAAGAGACATGCCTATTTGCGCAGTAGTACAGATTCTGAGTATGTAACTGGGCTTGATGAAATCAGCATTTCTCTTGCTTCCCTGTGCGTAGGGAAGCTCAGTTTTAGTCACAGTAGCTCCCACAAGTGTCTCCTCAGTGTGTTCCCATTTCCTTAGAAACAGTGTATTTGCTGGGAGAAAAGTGCATGACTGTGCGCTTTCACCGTTCAGCAAATACATGTGTAGAAGCACAGCGCTAGCAGAAACGATCGTTTCTCGACGTTTTCTAACTCCGGGAACAAATTGCACACTTCTGAGATGCATTTGGGCAACTTTGTCAGAAATGAGTTTTTGCCTAAAGAGAGACGTGCTTTAGAACGCACTTGTTTTGCCTATTTGCTGAGTAGTACAGATTCTGAGTATGTAACTGGGCTTGATGAAATCAGCATTTCTCTTGCTTCCCTGTGCGTTGGGAGGCTCAGTTTTAGTCACAGTAGCTCCCACAAGTGTCTCCTCAGTGTGTTCCCATTTCCTTAGAAACAGTGTATTTGCTGGGAGAGAAGTGCATTACGGTGCGCTTTCACCGTTCAGCAAATACATGTGTAGAAGCACAGCGCTATCAGAAACGACCGTTTCTCGACGTTTTCTAACTCAGGGAACAAGTTGCACACTTCTGAGATGCATTTGGGCAACTTTGTCAGAAATGAGTTTTTTGCCTAAAGAGACATGCCTATTTGCGCTGTAGTATAGATTCTGAGTATGTAACTGGGCTTGATGAAATCAGCATTTCTCTTGCTTCCCTGTGCGTAGGGAAGCTCAGTTTTAGTCACAGTAGCTCCCACAAGTGTCTCCTCAGTGTGTTCCCTTTTCCATAGAAACAGTGTAATTGCTGGGAGAAAAGTGCATTACTGTGCACTTTCACCGTTCAGCAAATACATGTGTAGAAGCACAGCGCTAGCAGAAACGACCGTTTCTCGACGTTTTCTAACTCAGGGAACAAGTTGCACACTTCTGAGATGCATTTGGGCAACTTTGTCAGAAATGAGTTTTTTGCCTAAAGAGACATGCCTATTTGCGCAGTAGTACAGATTCTGAGTATGTAACAGGGCTTGATGAAATCAGCATTTCTCTTGCTTTTCTGTGCGTAGGGATGCTCAGTTTTAGTCACAGTAGCTCCCACAAGTGTCTCCTCAGTGTGTTCCCATTTCCTTAGAAACAGTGTATTTGCTGGGAGAAAAGTGCATTACTGTGTGCTTTCACCGTTCAGCAAATACATGTGTAGAAGCACAGTGCTAGCAGAAACGACAATTTCTCGACGTTTTCAAACTCAGGGAACAAGTTGCACACTTCTGAGATGCATTTGGGCAACTTTGTCAGAAATGAGTTTTTTGCCTAAAGAGACATGCCTATTTGCGCAGTAGTACAGATTCTGAGTATGTAACTGGGCTTGATGAAATCAGCATTTCTCTTCCTTCCCTGTGCATAGGGAAGCTCAGTTTTAGTCACAGTAGCTCCCACAAGTGTCTCCTCAGTGTGTTCCCGTTTCCTTAGAAACAGTGTATTTGCTGGGAGAAAAGTGAATTACTGTGCGCTTTCACCGTTCAGCAAATACCTGTGTAGAAGCACAGCGCTAGCAGAAACGACCGTTTCTCGACGTTTTCTAACTCAGGGAACAAGTTGCACACTTCTGAGATGCATTTGTGCAACTTTGTCAGAAATGAGTTTTTTGCCTACAGAGACATGCCTATTTGCCCAGTAGTACAGATTCTGAGTATGTAACTGGGCTTGATGAAATCAGCATTTCTCTTGCTTCCCTGTGCGTAGGGAAGCTCAGTTTTAGTCACAGTAGCTCCCACAAGTGTCTCCTCAGTGTGTTCCCATTTCCTTAGAAACAGTGTATTTGCTGGGAGAAAAGTGCATTACTGTGTGCTTTCACCGTTCAGCAAATACCTGTGTAGAAGCACAGCGCTAGCAGATACGACCGTTTCTCGATGTTTTCTAACTCAGGGAACAAGTTGCACACTTCTGAGATGCATTTGGGCAACTTTGTCAGAAATGAGTTTTTTGCCTAAAGAGACATGCCTATTTGCGCCGTAGTACAGATTCTGAGTATTTAACTGGGCTTGATGAAATCAGCATTTCTCTTGCTTCCCTGTGCGTAGGGAAGCTCAGTTTTAGTCACAGTAGCTCCCACAAGTGTCTCTCAGTGTGTTCCCGTTTCCTTAGAAACACTGTATTTGCTGGGAGAAAAGTGAGTTACTGTGCGCTTTCACCGTTCAGCAAATACATGTGTAGAAGCACAGCGCTAGCAGAAACGAACGTTTCTCGACGTTTTCTAACTCAGGGAACAAGTTGCACACTTCTGAGATGCATTTGGGCAACTTTGTCAGAAATGAGTTTTTTGCCTAAAGAGACATGCCTATTTGCGCAGTAGTACAGATTCTGAGTATGTAACAGGGCTTGATGAAATCAGCATTTCTCTTGCTTTTCTGTGCGTAGGGATGCTCAGTTTTAGTCACAGTAGCTCCCACAAGTGTCTCCTCAGTGTGTTCCCATTTCCTTAGAAACAGTGTATTTGCTGGGAGAAAAGTGCATTACTGTGTGCTTTCACCGTTCAGCAAATACATGTGTAGAAGCACAGCGCTAGCAGAAACGACAATTTCTCGACGTTTTCAAACTCAGGGAACAAGTTGCACACTTCTGAGATGCATTTGGGCAACTTTGTCAGAAATGAGTTTTTTGCCTAAAG
The DNA here is from genome assembly GCF_964271855.1 of Acomys minous. NCBI lineage: Eukaryota > Metazoa > Chordata > Mammalia > Rodentia > Muridae > Acomys > Acomys minous. The sequence goes on from NW_028182186.1 coordinate 697,285, forward strand.
AGACATGCCTATTTGCGCAGTAGTACAGATTCTGAGTATGTAACTGGGCTTGATGAAATCAGCATTTCTCTTGCTTCCCTGTGCATAGGGAAGCTCAGTTTTAGTCACAGTAGCTCCCACAAGTGTCTCCTCAGTGTGTTCCCGTTTCCTTAGAAACAGTGTATTTGCTGGGAGAAAAGTGAATTACTGTGCGCTTTCACCGTTCAGCAAATACCTGTGTAGAAGCACAGCGCTAGCAGAAACGACCGTTTCTCGACGTTTTCTAACTCAGGGAACAAGTTGCACACTTCTGAGATGCATTTGTGCAACTTTGTCAGAAATGAGTTTTTTGCCTACAGAGACATGCCTATTTGCCCAGTAGTACAGATTCTGAGTATGTAACTGGGCTTGATGAAATCAGCATTTCTCTTGCTTCCCTGTGCGTAGGGAAGCTCAGTTTTAGTCACAGTAGCTCCCACAAGTGTCTCCTCAGTGTGTTCCCATTTCCTTAGAAACAGTGTATTTGCTGGGAGAAAAGTGCATTACTGTGTGCTTTCACCGTTCAGCAAATACCTGTGTAGAAGCACAGCGCTAGCAGATACGACCGTTTCTCGATGTTTTCTAACTCAGGGAACAAGTTGCACACTTCTGAGATGCATTTGGGCAACTTTGTCAGAAATGAGGTTTTGCCTAAAGAGACGTGCCTATTTGCGCAGTAGAACAGATTCTGAGTATGTAACTGGGCTTGATGAAATCAGCATTTCTCTTGCTTCCCTGTGCGTAAAAAAGCTCAGTTTTAGTCACTGTAGCTCCCACAAGTGTCTCCTCAGTGTGTTCCCATTTCCTTAGAAACAGTGTATTTGCTGGAAGAAAACTGCATGACTGTGCGCTTTCACCGTTCAGCAAATACATGTGTAGAAGCACAGTGCTAGCAGAAACGACCGTTTCTCGTCGTTTTCTAACTGAGGGAATATGTTGCACACTTCTGAGATGCATTTGGGCAACTTTGTCAGAAATCAGTTTTTTGCCTAAAGAGACGTGCCTGTTTGCGCAGTACTACAGATTCTGAGTATGTATCTGGGCTTGATGAAATCAGCATTTCTCTTGCTTCCCTGTGCGTAGGGAAGCTAAGTTTTAGTCACAGTAGCTCCCACAAGTGTCTCCTCAGTGTGTTCCCATTTCCTTAGAAACAGTGTATTTGCTGGGAGAAAAGTGCATTACTGTGCGCTTTCACCGTTCAGCAAATACATGTGTAGAAGCACAGCGCTAGCAGAAACGACCGTTTCTCGTCGTTTTCTAACTCAGGGAACAAGTTGCACACTTCTGAGATGCATTTGGGCAACTTTGTCAGAAATGAGTTTTTTGCCTAAAGAGACATGCCTATTTGCGCAGTAGTACAGATTCTGAGTATGTAACTGGGCTTGATGAAATCAGCATTTCTCTTGCTTCCCTGTGCGTAGGGAAGCTCAGTTTTAGTCACAGTAGCTCCCACAAGTGTCTCCTCAGTGTGTTCCCATTTCCTTAGAAACAGTGTATTTGCTGGGAGAAAAGTGCATGACTGTGCGCTTTCACCGTTCAGCAAATACATGTGTAGAAGCACAGCGCTAGCAGAAACGATCGTTTCTCGACGTTTTCTAACTCCGGGAACAAATTGCACACTTCTGAGATGCATTTGGGCAACTTTGTCAGAAATGAGTTTTTGCCTAAAGAGAGACGTGCTTTAGAACGCACTTGTTTTGCCTATTTGCTGAGTAGTACAGATTCTGAGTATGTAACTGGGCTTGATGAAATCAGCATTTCTCTTGCTTCCCTGTGCGTTGGGAGGCTCAGTTTTAGTCACAGTAGCTCCCACAAGTGTCTCCTCAGTGTGTTCCCATTTCCTTAGAAACAGTGTATTTGCTGGGAGAGAAGTGCATTACGGTGCGCTTTCACCGTTCAGCAAATACATGTGTAGAAGCACAGCGCTATCAGAAACGACCGTTTCTCGACGTTTTCTAACTCAGGGAACAAGTTGCACACTTCTGAGATGCATTTGGGCAACTTTGTCAGAAATGAGTTTTTTGCCTAAAGAGACATGCCTATTTGCGCTGTAGTATAGATTCTGAGTATGTAACTGGGCTTGATGAAATCAGCATTTCTCTTGCTTCCCTGTGCGTAGGGAAGCTCAGTTTTAGTCACAGTAGCTCCCACAAGTGTCTCCTCAGTGTGTTCCCTTTTCCATAGAAACAGTGTAATTGCTGGGAGAAAAGTGCATTACTGTGCACTTTCACCGTTCAGCAAATACATGTGTAGAAGCACAGCGCTAGCAGAAACGACCGTTTCTCGACGTTTTCTAACTCAGGGAACAAGTTGCACACTTCTGAGATGCATTTGGGCAACTTTGTCAGAAATGAGTTTTTTGCCTAAAGAGACATGCCTATTTGCGCAGTAGTACAGATTCTGAGTATGTAACAGGGCTTGATGAAATCAGCATTTCTCTTGCTTTTCTGTGCGTAGGGATGCTCAGTTTTAGTCACAGTAGCTCCCACAAGTGTCTCCTCAGTGTGTTCCCATTTCCTTAGAAACAGTGTATTTGCTGGGAGAAAAGTGCATTACTGTGTGCTTTCACCGTTCAGCAAATACATGTGTAGAAGCACAGCGCTAGCAGAAACGACAATTTCTCGACGTTTTCAAACTCAGGGAACAAGTTGCACACTTCTGAGATGCATTTGGGCAACTTTGTCAGAAATGAGTTTTTTGCCTAAAGAGACATGCCTATTTGCGCAGTAGTACAGATTCTGAGTATGTAACTGGGCTTGATGAAATCAGCATTTCTCTTGCTTCCCTGTGCATAGGGAAGCTCAGTTTTAGTCACAGTAGCTCCCACAAGTGTCTCCTCAGTGTGTTCCCGTTTCCTTAGAAACAGTGTATTTGCTGGGAGAAAAGTGAATTACTGTGCGCTTTCACCGTTCAGCAAATACCTGTGTAGAAGCACAGCGCTAGCAGAAACGACCGTTTCTCGACGTTTTCTAACTCAGGGAACAAGTTGCACACTTCTGAGATGCATTTGTGCAACTTTGTCAGAAATGAGTTTTTTGCCTACAGAGACATGCCTATTTGCCCAGTAGTACAGATTCTGAGTATGTAACTGGGCTTGATGAAATCAGCATTTCTCTTGCTTCCCTGTGCGTAGGGAAGCTCAGTTTTAGTCACAGTAGCTCCCACAAGTGTCTCCTCAGTGTGTTCCCATTTCCTTAGAAACAGTGTATTTGCTGGGAGAAAAGTGCATTACTGTGTGCTTTCACCGTTCAGCAAATACCTGTGTAGAAGCACAGCGCTAGCAGATACGACCGTTTCTCGATGTTTTCTAACTCAGGGAACAAGTTGCACACTTCTGAGATGCATTTGGGCAACTTTGTCAGAAATGAGGTTTTGCCTAAAGAGACGTGCCTATTTGCGCAGTAGAACAGATTCTGAGTATGTAACTGGGCTTGATGAAATCAGCATTTCTCTTGCTTCCCTGTGCGTAAAAAAGCTCAGTTTTAGTCACTGTAGCTCCCACAAGTGTCTCCTCAGTGTGTTCCCATTTCCTTAGAAACAGTGTATTTGCTGGAAGAAAACTGCATGACTGTGCGCTTTCACCGTTCAGCAAATACATGTGTAGAAGCACAGTGCTAGCAGAAACGACCGTTTCTCGTCGTTTTCTAACTGAGGGAATATGTTGCACACTTCTGAGATGCATTTGGGCAACTTTGTCAGAAATCAGTTTTTTGCCTAAAGAGACGTACCTGTTTGCGCAGTACTACAGATTCTGAGTATGTATCTGGGCTTGATGAAATCAGCATTTCTCTTGCTTCCCTGTGCGTAGGGAAGCTAAGTTTTAGTCACAGTAGCTCACACAAGTGTCTCCTCAGTGTGTTCCCATTTCCTTAGAAACAGTGTATTTGCTGGGAGAAAAGTGCATTACTGTGCGCTTTCACCGTTCAGCAAATACATGTGTAGAAGCACAGCGCTAGCAGAAACGACCGTTTCTCGTCGTTTTCTAACTCAGGGAACAAGTTGCACACTTCTGAGATGCATTTGGGCAACTTTGTCAGAAATGAGTTTTTTGCCTAAAGAGACATGCCTATTTGCGCAGTAGTACAGATTCTGAGTATGTAACTGGGCTTGATGAAATCAGCATTTCTCTTGCTTCCCTGTGCGTAGGGAAGCTCAGTTTTAGTCACAGTAGCTTCCACAAGTGTCTCCTCAGTGTGTTCCCATTTCCTTAGAAACAGTGTATTTGCTGGGAGAAAAGTGCATGACTGTGCGCTTTCACCGTTCAGCAAATACATGTGTAGAAGCACAGCGCTAGCAGAAACGATCGTTTCTCGACGTTTTCTAACTCCGGGAACAAATTGCACACTTCTGAGATGCATTTGGGCAACTTTGTCAGAAATGAGTTTTTGCCTAAAGAGAGACGTGCTTTAGAACGCACTTGTTTTGCCTATTTGCTGAGTAGTACAGATTCTGAGTATGTAACTGGGCTTGATGAAATCAGCATTTCTCTTGCTTCCCTGTGCGTTGGGAGGCTCAGTTTTAGTCACAGTAGCTCCCACAAGTGTCTCCTCAGTGTGTTCCCATTTCCTTAGAAACAGTGTATTTGCTGGGAGAGAAGTGCATTACGGTGCGCTTTCACCGTTCAGCAAATACATGTGTAGAAGCACAGCGCTATCAGAAACGACCGTTTCTCGACGTTTTCTAACTCAGGGAACAAGTTGCACACTTCTGAGATGCATTTGGGCAACTTTGTCAGAAATGAGTTTTTTGCCTAAAGAGACATGCCTATTTGCGCTGTAGTATAGATTCTGAGTATGTAACTGGGCTTGATGAAATCAGCATTTCTCTTGCTTCCCTGTGCGTAGGGAAGCTCAGTTTTAGTCACAGTAGCTCCCACAAGTGTCTCCTCAGTGTGTTCCCTTTTCCATAGAAACAGTGTAATTGCTGGGAGAAAAGTGCATTACTGTGCACTTTCACCGTTCAGCAAATACATGTGTAGAAGCACAGCGCTAGCAGAAACGACCGTTTCTCGACGTTTTCTAACTCAGGGAACAAGTTGCACACTTCTGAGATGCATTTGGGCAACTTTGTCAGAAATGAGTTTTTTGCCTAAAGAGACATGCCTATTTGCGCAGTAGTACAGATTCTGAGTATGTAACAGGGCTTGATGAAATCAGCATTTCTCTTGCTTTTCTGTGCGTAGGGATGCTCAGTTTTAGTCACAGTAGCTCCCACAAGTGTCTCCTCAGTGTGTTCCCATTTCCTTAGAAACAGTGTATTTGCTGGGAGAAAAGTGCATTACTGTGTGCTTTCACCGTTCAGCAAATACATGTGTAGAAGCACAGCGCTAGCAGAAACGACAATTTCTCGACGTTTTCAAACTCAGGGAACAAGTTGCACACTTCTGAGATGCATTTGGGCAACTTTGTCAGAAATGAGTTTTTTGCCTAAAGAGACATGCCTATTTGCGCAGTAGTACAGATTCTGAGTATGTAACTGGGCTTGATGAAATCAGCATTTCTCTTCCTTCCCTGTGCATAGGGAAGCTCAGTTTTAGTCACAGTAGCTCCCACAAGTGTCTCCTCAGTGTGTTCCCGTTTCCTTAGAAACAGTGTATTTGCTGGGAGAAAAGTGAATTACTGTGCGCTTTCACCGTTCAGCAAATACCTGTGTAGAAGCACAGCGCTAGCAGAAACGACCGTTTCTCGACGTTTTCTAACTCAGGGAACAAGTTGCACACTTCTGAGATGCATTTGTGCAACTTTGTCAGAAATGAGTTTTTTGCCTACAGAGACATGCCTATTTGCCCAGTAGTACAGATTCTGAGTATGTAACTGGGCTTGATGAAATCAGCATTTCTCTTGCTTCCCTGTGCGTAGGGAAGCTCAGTTTTAGTCACAGTAGCTCCCACAAGTGTCTCCTCAGTGTGTTCCCATTTCCTTAGAAACAGTGTATTTGCTGGGAGAAAAGTGCATTACTGTGTGCTTTCACCGTTCAGCAAATACCTGTGTAGAAGCACAGCGCTAGCAGATACGACCGTTTCTCGATGTTTTCTAACTCAGGGAACAAGTTGCACACTTCTGAGATGCATTTGGGCAACTTTGTCAGAAATGAGTTTTTTGCCTAAAGAGACATGCCTATTTGCGCCGTAGTACAGATTCTGAGTATTTAACTGGGCTTGATGAAATCAGCATTTCTCTTGCTTCCCTGTGCGTAGGGAAGCTCAGTTTTAGTCACAGTAGCTCCCACAAGTGTCTCTCAGTGTGTTCCCGTTTCCTTAGAAACACTGTATTTGCTGGGAGAAAAGTGAGTTACTGTGCGCTTTCACCGTTCAGCAAATACATGTGTAGAAGCACAGCGCTAGCAGAAACGAACGTTTCTCGACGTTTTCTAACTCAGGGAACAAGTTGCACACTTCTGAGATGCATTTGGGCAACTTTGTCAGAAATGAGTTTTTTGCCTAAAGAGACATGCCTATTTGCGCAGTAGTACAGATTCTGAGTATGTAACTGGGCTTGATGAAATCAGCATTTCTCTTGCTTCCCTGTGCGTAGAGAAGCTCAGTTTTAGTCACAGTAGCTCCCACAAGTGTCTCCTCAGTGTGTTCCCATTTCCTTAGAAACAGTGTATTTGCTGGGAGAAAAGTGCATTACTGTGAGCTTTCACCGTTCAGCAAATATATGTGTAGAAGCACAGCGCTAGCAGATACGATCGTTTCTCGACGTTTTCTAACTCCCGGAACAAGTTGCACACTTCTGAGATGCATTTGGGCAAATTTGTCAGAAATGAGTTTTTTGCCTAAAGAGACATGCCTATTTGCGCAGTAGTACAGATTCTGAGTATGTAAATGGGCTTGATGAAATCAGCATTTCTCTTGCTTCCCTTTGCGTAAAAAAGCTCAGTTTTAGTCACTGTATCTCCCACAAGTGTCTCCTCAGTGTGTTCCCGTTTCCTTAGAAACAGTGTATTTGCTGGGAGAAAAGTGCATTACTGTGCGCTTTCCCCGTTCAGCAAATACATGTGTAGAAGCACAGCGCTAGCAGAAACGAACGTTTCTCGACGTTTTCTAACTCAGGGAACAAGTTGCACACTTCTGAGATGCATTTGGGCAACTTTGTCAGAAATGAGTTTTTTGCCTAAAGAGACATGCCTATTTGCGCAGTAGTAGAGATTCTGAGTATGTAACTGGTCTTGATGAAATCAGCATTTCTCTTGCTTCCCTGTGCATAGGGAAGCTCAGTTTTATTCACTGTAGCTCCCACAAGTGTCTCCTCAGTGTGTTCCCATTTCCTTAGAAACAGTGTATTTGCTGGGAGAAAAGTGCATTACTGTGCGCTTTCACCGTTCAGCAAATACATGTGTAGAAGCACAGCGCTAGCAGCAACGAACGTTTCTCGACGTTTTCTAACTCAGGGAACACGTTGCACACTTCTGAGATGCCTTTGGGCAACTTTGTCAGAAATGAGTTTTTTGCCTAAAGAGACATGCCTATTTGCGCAGTAGTACAGATTCTGAGTATGTAACTGGGCTTGATGAAATCAGCATTTCCCTTGCTTCCCTGTGCGTAAAAAAGCTCAGTTTTAGTCACTGTAGCTCCCACAAGTGTCTTCTCAGTGTGTTCCCATTTCCTTAGAAACAGTGTATTTGCTGGGAGAAAAGTGCATTACTGTGTGCTTTCACCGTTCAGCAAATACATGTGTAGAAGCACAGCGCTAGCAGAAACGACAATTTCTCGACGTTTTCAAACTCAGGGAACAAGTTGCACACTTCTGAGATGCATTTGGGCAACTTTGTCAGAAATGAGTTTTTTGCCTAAAGAGACATGCCTATTTGCGCAGTAGTACAGATTCTGAGTATGTAACTGGGCTTGATGAAATCAGCATTTCTCTGGCTTCCCTGTGCATAGGGAAGCTCAGTTTTAGTCACAGTAGCTCCCACAAGTGTCTCCTCAGTGTGTTCCCGTTTCCTTAGAAACAGTGTATTTGCTGGGAGAAAAGTGAATTACTGTGCGCTTTCACCGTTCAGCAAATACCTGTGTAGAAGTACAGGGCTAGCAAAAACGACCGTTTCTCGACGTTTTCTAACTCAGGGAACAAGTTGCACACTTCTGAGATGCATTTGGGCAACTTTGTCAGAAATGAGTTTTTTGCCTAAAGAGACATGCCTATTTGCGCAGTAGTACAGATTCTTAGTATGTAACTGGGCTTGATGAAATCAGCATTTCTCTTGCTTCCCTGTGCGTAGGGAAGCTCAGTTTTAGTCACAGTAGCTCCCACAAGTGTCTCCTCAGTGTGTTCCCATTTCCTTAGAAACAGTGTATTTGCTGGGAGAAAAGTGCTTTACTGTGCGCTTTCACCGTTCAGCAAATACATGTGTAGAAGCACAGCGCTAGCAGAAACGAACGTTTCTCGACGTTTTCTAACTCAGGGAACAAGTTGCACACTTCTGAGATGTATTTGGGCAACTTTGTCAGAAATGAGTGTTTTGCCTAAAGAGAAATGCATATTTGCGCAGTAGTACAGATTCTGAGTATGTAACTGGGCTTGATGAAATCAGCATTTCTCTTGCTTCCCTGTGCGTACAGAAGCTCAGTTTTAGTCACAGTAGCTCCGACAAGTGTCTCCTCAGTGTGTTCCCATTTCCTTAGAAACAGTGTATTTGCTGGGAGAAAAGTGCATTACTGTGCGCTTTCACCGTTCAGCAAATACCTGTGTAGAAGCACAGCGCTACCAGAAACGACCGTTTCTCGATGTTTTCTAACTCAGGGAACAAGTTGCACACATCTGAGATGCATTTGGGCAACTTTGTCAGAAATGAGTTTTTTGCCTACAGAGACATGCCTATTTGGGCAGTAGTACAGATTCTGAGTATGTAACTGGGCTTGATGAAATCAGCATTTCTCTTGCTTCCCTGGGCGTAGGGAAGCTCAGTTTTAGTCACAGTAGCTCCCACAAGTGTCTCCTCAGTGTGTTCCCATTTCCTTAGAAACAGTGTATTTGCTGGGAGAAAAGTACATTACTGTGCGCTTTCACTGTTCAGCAAATACATGTGTAGAAGCACAGCGCTAGCAGAAACGAACTTTTCTCGACGTTTTCTAACTCAGGGAACAAGTTGCACACTTCTGAGATGCATTTGGGCAACTTTTCAGAAATGAGTTTTTTGCCTAGAGAGACATGCCTATTTAAATGCGCAGTAGTACAGATTTTGAGTATCTAACTGGGCTTGATGAAATCAGCATATCTCTTGCTTCCCTGTGCGTAGGGAATCTCAGTTTTAGTCACTGTAGCTCCCACAAGTGTTTCCTCAGTGTGTTCCCATTTCCTTAGAAACAGTGTATTTGCTAGGAGAAAAGTATATTACTGTGCGCTTTCACTGTTCAGCAAATACATGTGTAGAAGCACAGCGCTAGCAGATACGACCGTTTCTCGACGTTTTCTAACTCAGGGAACAAGTTGCACACTTCTGAGATGCATTTGGGCAACTTTGTCAGAAATGAGTTTTTTGCCTAAAGAGACATGCCTATTTGCGCAGTAGTACAGATTCTGAGTATGTAATTGAGCTTGATGAAATCAGCATTTCTCTTGCTTCCCTGTGCGTAGGGAAGCTCAGTTTTAGTCACAGTAGCTCCCACAAGTGTCTCCTCAGTGTGTTCCCATTTCCTTAGAAACAGTGTATTTGCTGGGAGAAAAGTGCATTACTGTGCGCTTTCACCGTTCAGCAAATACATGTGTAGAAGCACAGCGCTAGCAGAAACGAACGTTTCTCGACGTTTTCTAACTCAGGGAACATGTTGCACACTTCTGAGATGCATTTGGGCAACTTTGTCAGAAATGAGTTTTTTGCCTACAGAGACATGCCTATTTGCGCAGTAGTACAGATTCTGAGTATGTAACTGGGCTTGATGAAATCAGCATTTCTCTTGCTTCCCTGTGCGTAGGGAAGCTCAGTTTTAGTCACTGTAGCTCCCACAAGTGTCTCCTCAGTGTGTTCCCATTTCCTTAGAAACAGTGTATTTGCTGGGAGAAGAGTGCATTACTGTGCGCTTTCACCGTTCAGCAAATACATGTGTAGAAGCACAGCGCTAGCAGAAACGAACGTTTCTCGACGTTTTCTAACTCAGGGAACAAGTTGCACACTTCTGAGATGCATTTGGGCAACTTTGTCAGAAATGAGTTTTTTGCCTAAAGAGACATGCCTATTTGCGCAGTAGTACAGATTCTGTGTATGTAACTGGGCTTGACGAAATCTGCATTTCTATTGCTTCCCTGTGCGTAGGGAAGCTCAGTTTTAGTCACAGTTGCTCCCACAAGTGTCTCCTCAGTGTGTTCCCATTTCCTTAGAAACAGTGTATTTGCTGGGAGAAAAGTGCATTACTGTGCGCTTTCACCGTTCAGCAAATACATGTGTAGAAGCACAGCGCTAGCAGAAACGAACGTTTCTCGACGTTTTCTAACTCAGGGAACAAGTTGCACACTTCTGAGATGCATTTGGGCAACTTTGTCAGAAATGAGTTTTTTGCCTAAAGAGACATGCCTATTTGCGCAGTAGTACAGATTCTGAGTATGTAATTGAGCTTGATGAAATCAGCATTTCTCTTGCTTCCCTGTGCGTAGGGAAGCTCAGTTTTAGTCACAGTAGCTCCCACAAGTGTCTCCTCAGTGTGTTCCCAGTTCCTTAGAAACAGTGTATTTGCTGGGAGAAAAGTGCATTACTGTGCGCTTTCACCGTTCAGCAAATACATGTGTAGAAGCACAGCGCTAGCAGATACGAACGTTTCTCGACCTTTTCTAACTCAGTGAACAAGTTGCACACTTCTGAGATGCATTTGGGCAACTATGTGAGAAATGAGTTTTTTGCCTAAAGAGACATGCCTATTTGCGCAGTAGTACAGATTCTGAGTATGTAACTGGGCTTGATGAAATCAGCATTTCTCTTGCTTCCCTGTGCGTAGGGAAGCTCAGTTTTAGTCACGGTAGCTCCCACAAGTGTCTCCTCACTGTGTTCCCATTTCCTTAGAAACAGTGTATTTGCTGGGAGAAAAGTGCATTACTGTGCGCTTTCACCGTTCAGCAAATACATGTGTAGAAGCACAGCGCTAGCAGATACGACCGTTTCTCGACGTTTTCTAACTCAGGGAACAAGTTGCACACTTCTGAGATGCATTTGGGCAACTTTGTCAGAATGAATTTCTTGCCTAAAGAGACATGCCTATTTGCGCAGTAGTACAGATTCTGAGTATGTAACTGGGCTTGATGAAATCTGCATTTCTCTTGCTTCCCTGTGCGTAGGGAAGCTCAGTTTTAGTCACAGTAGCTCCCACAAGTGTCTCCTCATTGTGTTCCCATTTCCTTAGAAACAGTGTATTTGCTGGGAGAAAAGTGCATTACTGTGTGCTTTCACCGTTCAGCAAATACATGTGTAGAAGCACAGAGCTAGCAGAAACGACCGTTTCTCGACGTTTTCTAACTCAGGGAACAAGTTGCACACTTCTGAGATGCATTTGCGCAACTTTGTCAGAAATGAGTTTTTTGCCTAAAGAGACATGCCTATTTTAGCAGTAGTACAGATTCTGAGTATTTAACTGGGCTTGATGAAATCAGCATTTCTCTTGCTTCCCTGTGCGTAGGGAAGCTCAGTTTTAGTCACAGTAGCTCCCACAAGTGTCTCCTCAGTGTTTTCCCATTTCCTTAGAAACAGGGTATTTGCTGGGAGAAAAGTGCATTACTGTTCGCTTTCACCGTTCAGCAAATACATGTGTAGAAGCACAGAGCTAGCAGAAACGACGGTTTCTTGACGTTTTTTAACTCAGGGAACAAGTTGCAAACTTCTGAGATGCATTTGGGCAACTTTGTCAGAAATGAGTTTTTTGCCTAAAGAGACATGCCTATTTGCGCAGTAGTACAGATTCTGAGTATGTAACTGGGCTTGATGAAATCAGCATTTCTCTTGCTTCCCTGTGCTTAGGGAATCTCAGTTTTAGTCACAGTAGCTCCCACAAGTGTCTCCTCAGTGTGTTCCCATTTCCTTAGAAACAGTGTATTTCCTGGGAGAAATGTGCATTACTGTGCGCTTTCACCGTTCAGCAAATACATGTGTAGAAGCACAGCGCTAGCAGAAACTTACGTTTCTCGACGTTTTCTAACTCAGGGAACACGTTGCACACTTCTGAGATGCATTTGGGCAACTTTGTCAGAAATGAGTTTTTTGCCTAAAGAGACATGCCTATTTGCGCAGTAGTACAGATTCTGAGTATGTAAATGGGCTTGATGAAATCAGCATTTCTCTTGCTTCCCTGTGCGTAGGGAAGCTCAGTTTTAGTCACTGTAGCTCCCACAAGTGTCTCCTCAGTGTGTTCCCATTTCCTTAGAAACAGTGTATTTGCTGAGAGAAAAGTGCTTTACTGTGCGCTTTCACCGTTCAGCAAATACATGTGTAGAAGCACAGCGCTAGCAGATACGACCGTTTCTCGACGTTTTCTAACTCAGGGAACAAGTTGCACACTTCTGAGATGCATTTGGGCAACTTTGTCAGAAATGAGTTTTTTGCCTAAAGAGACATGCCTATTTGCGCCGTAGTACAGATTCTGAATATGTAACTGGGCTTGATGAAATCAGCATTTCTCTTGCTTCCCTGTGCGTAGGGAAGCTCAGTTTTAGTCACAGTAGCTCCCACAAGTGTCTCCTCAGTGTGTTCCCATTTCCTTAGAAACAGTGTATTTGCTGGGAGAAAAGTGCATTACTGTGCGCTTTCACCGTTCAGCAAATACATGTGTAGAAGCACAGTGCTAGCAGAAACTAACGTTTCTCGATGTTTTCTAACTCAGGGAACAAGTTGCACACTTCTGAGATGCATTTGGGCAACTTTGTCAGAAATTAGTTTTTTGCCTACAGAGACATGCCTATTTGCGCAGTAGTACACATTCTGAGTATGTAACTGGGCTTGACGAAATCTGCATTTCTATTGCTTCCCTGTGCGTAGGGAAGCTCAGTTTTAGTCACTGTAGCTCCCACAAGTGTCTCCTCAGTGTGTTCCCATTTCCTTAGAAACTGTATTTGCTGGGAGAAAAGTGCATTACTGTGCGCTTTCACCGTTCAGCAAATACATGTGTAGAAGCACAGCGCTAGCAGAAACGAACGTTTCTCGACGTTTTCTAACTCGGGGAACAAGTTGCACACTTCTGAGATGCATTTGGGCAACTTTGTCAGAAATGAGTTTTTTGCCTACAGAGACATGCCTATTTGCGCAGTAGTACAGATTCTGAGTATGTAACTGGGCTTGATGAAATCAGCATTTCTCTTGCTTCCCTGTGCGTAGGGAAGCTCAGTTTTAGTCACTGTAGCTCCCACAAGTGTCTCCTCAGTGTGTTCCCATTTCCTTAGAAACAGTGTATTTGCTGGGAGAAAAGTGCATTACTGTGCGCTTTCACCGTTCAGCAAATACATGTGTAGAAGCACAGCGCTGGCAGAAAAGACCGTTTCTCGACGTTTTCTAACTCAGGGAACAAGTTGCACACTTCTGAGATGCATTTGGGCAGCTTTGTCAGAAATGAGTTTTTTGCCTAAAGAGACATGCCTATTTGCGCAGTAGTACAGATTCTGAGTATGTAAATGGGCTTGATGAAATCAGCATTTCTCTTGCTTCCCTGTGCGTAGGGAAGCTCAGTTTTAGTCACTGTAGCTCCCACAAGTGTCTCCTCAGTGTGTTCCCATTTCCTTAGAAACAGTGTATTTGCTGGGAGAAAAGTGCATTACTGTGCGCTTTCACCGTTCAGCAAATACATGTGTAGAAGCACAGCGCTAGCAGATACGACCGTTTCTCGACGTTTTCTAACTCAGGGAACAAGTTACACACTTCTGAGATGCATTTGGGCAACTTTGTCAGAAATGAGTTTTTTGCCTAAAGAGACATGCCTATTTGCGCCGTAGTACAGATTCTGAATATGTAACTGGGCTTGATGAAATCAGCATTTCTCTTGCTTCCCTGTGCGTAGGGAAGCTCAGTTTTAGTCACAGTAGCTCCCACAAGTGTCTCCTCACTGTGTTCCCATTTCCTTAGAAACAGTGTATTTGCTGGGAGAAAAGTGCATTACTGTGAGCTTTCACCGTTCAGCAAATACATGTGTAGAAGCACAGTGCTAGCAGAAACTAACGTTTCTCGACGTTTTCTAACTCAGGGAACAAGTTGCACACTTCTGAGATGCATTTGGGCAACTTTGTCAGAAATGAGTTTTTTGCCTAAAGAGACATGCCTATTTGCGCCGTAGTACAGATTCTGAGTATGTAACTGGGCTTGATGAAATCAGCATTTCTCTTGCTTCCCTGTGCGTAGGGAAGCTCAGTTTTAGTCACAGTAGCTCCCACAAGTGTGTCCTCACTGTGTTCCCATTTCCTTAGAAACAGTGTATTTGCTGGGAGAAAAGTGCATTACTGTGCGCTTTCACCGTTCAGCAAATACATGTGTAGAAGCACAGAGCTAGCAGAAACGACCGTTTCTCGACGTTTTCTAACTCAGCGAACAAGTTGCACACTTCTGAGATGCATTTGCGCAACTTTGTCAGAAATGAGTTTTTTGCCTACAGAGACATGCCTATTTGCGCAGTAGTACAGATTCTGAGTATGTAACTGGGCTTGATGAAATCTGCATTTCTATTGCTTCCCTGTGCGTAGGGAAGCTCAGTTTTAGTCACAGTAGCTCCCACAAGTGTTTCCTCAGTGTGTTCCCATTTCCTTAGAAACAGGGTATTTGCTGGGAGAAAAGTGCATTACTGTGCGCTTTCACCGTTCAGCAAATACATGTGTAGAAGCACAGCGCTAGCAGAAACGAACGTTTCTCGACGTTTTCTAACTCAGGGAACAAGTTGCACACTTCTGAGATGCATTTGCGCAACTTTGTCAGAAATGAGTTTTTTGCCTACAGAGACATGCCTATTTGCGCAGTAGTACAGATTCTGAGTATGTAACTGGGCTTGACGAAATCTGCATTTCTATTGCTTCCCTGTGCGTAGGGAAGCTCAGTTTTAGTCACAGTAGCTCCCACAAGTGTCTCCTCAGTGTTTTCCCATTTCCTTAGAAACAGGGTATTTGCTGGGAGAAAAGTGCATTACTGTGCGCTTTCACCGTTCAGCAAATACATGTGTAGAAGCACAGTGCTAGCAGAAACTAACGTTTCTCGACGTTTTCTAACTCAGGGAACAAGTTGCACACTTCTGAGATGCATTTGGGCAATTTTGTCAGAAATGAGTTTTTTGCCTAAAGAGACATGCCTATTTGCGCCGTAGTACAGATTCTGAGTATGTAACTGGGCTTGATGAAATCAGCATTTCCTTGCTTCCCTGTGCGTAGGGAAGCTCAGTTTTAGTCACAGTAGCTCCCACAAGTGTCTCCTCAGTGTGTTCCCATTTCCTTAGAAACAGTGTATTTCCTGGGAGAAATGTGCATTACTGTGCGCTTTCACCGTTCAGCAAATACATGTGCAGAAGCACAGCGCTAGCAGAAACTTACGTTTCTCGACGTTTTCTAACTCAGGGAACACGTTGCACACTTCTGAGATGCATTTGGGCAACTTTGTCAGAAATGAGTTTTTTGCCTAAAGAGACATGCCTATTTGCGCAGTAGTACAGATTCTGAGTATGTAAATGGGCTTGATGAAATCAGCATTTCTCTTGCTTCCCTGTGCGTAGGGAAGCTCAGTTTTAGTCACAGTAGCTCCCACAAGTGTCTCCTCAGTGTGTTCCCATTTCCTTAGAAACAGTGTATTTGCTGGGAGAAAAGTGCTTTACTGTGCGCTTTCACCATTCAGCAAATACATGTGTAGAAGCACAGCGCTAGCAGATACGACCGTTTCTCGACGTTTTCTAACTCAGGGAACAAGTTACACACTTCTGAGATGCATTTGGGCAACTTTGTCAGAAATGAGTTTTTTGCCTAAAGAGACATGCCTATTTGCGCTGTAGTACAGATTCTGAATATGTAACTGGGCTTGATGAAATCAGCATTTCTCTTGCTTCCCTGTGCTTAGGGAAGCTCAGTTTTAGTCACAGTAGCTCCCACAAGTGTCTCCTCAGTGTGTTCCCATTTCCTTAGAAACAGTGTATTTGCTGGGAGAAAAGTGCATTACTGTGCGCTTTCACCGTTCAGCAAATACATGTGTAGAAGCACAGAGCTAGCAGAAACGACCGTTTCTCGACGTTTTCTAACTCAGGGAACAAGTTGCACACTTCTGAGATGCATTTGCGCAACTTTGTCAGAAATGAGTTTTTTGCCTACAGAGACATGCCTATTTGCGCAGTAGTACAGATTCTGAGTATGTAATTGAGCTTGATGAAATCAGCATTTCTCTTGCTTCCCTGTGCGTAGGGAAGCTCAGTTTTAGTCACAGTAGCTCCCACAAGTGTTTCCTCAGTGTTTTCCCATTTCCTTAGAAACAGTGTATTTGCTGGGAGAAAAGTGCATTACTGTGCGCTTTCACCGTTCAGCAAATACATGTGTAGAAGCACAGCGCTAGCAGAAACGACCGTTTCTCGACGTTTTCTAACTCAGGGAACAAGTTGCACACTTCTGAGATGCATTTTGGCAACTTTGTCAGAAATGAGTTTTTTGCCTAAAGAGACATGCCTATTTGCGCAGTAGTACAGATTCTGAGTATGTAACTGGGCTTGACGAAATCTGCATTTCTATTGCTTCCCTGTGCGTAGGGAAGCTCAGTTTTAGTCACAGTAGCTCCCACAAGTGTCTCCTCAGTGTTTTCCCATTTCCTTAGAAACAGGGTATTTGCTGGGAGAAAAGTGCATTACTGTGCGCTTTCACCGTTCAGCAAATACATGTGTAGAAGCACAGCGCTAGCAGAAACGAACGTTTCTCGACGTTTTCTAACTCAGGGAAGAAGTTGCACACTTCTGAGATGCATTTGGGCAACTTTGTCAGAAATGAGTTTTTTGCCTACAGAGACATGCCTATTTGCGTAGTAGTACAGATTCTGAGTATGTAACTGGGCTTGATGAAATCAGCATTTCTCTTGCTTCCCTGTGCGTAGGGAAGCTCAGTTTTAGTCACTGTAGCTCCCACAAGTGTCTCCTCAGTGTGTACCCATTTCCTTAGAAACAGTGTATTTGCTGGGAGAAAAGTGCATTACTGTGCGCTTTCACCGTTCAGCAAATACATGTGTAGAAGCACAGCGCTAGCAGAAATGAACGTTTCTCGACGTTTTCTAACTCAGGGAACAAGTTGCACACTTCTGCGATGCATTTTGGCAACTTTGTCAGAAATGAGTTTTTTGCCTTCAGAGACATGCCTATTTGCGCAGTAGTACAGATTCTGAGTATGTAACTGGGCTTGACGAAATCTGCATTTCTATTGCTTCCCTGTGCGTAGGGAAGCTCAGTTTTAGTCACAGTAGCTCCCACAAGTGTCTCCTCAGTGTGTTCCCATTTCCTTAGAAACAGTGTATTTGCTGGGAGAAAAGTGCATTACTGTGCGCTTTCACCGTTCAGCAAATACATGTGTAGAAGCACAGCGCTAGCAGAAACGAACGTTTCTCGACGTTTTCTAACTCGGGGAACAAGTTGCACACTTCTGAGATGCATTTTGGCAACTTTGTCAGAAATGAGTTTTTTGCCTACAGAGACATGCCTATTTGCGCAGTAGTACAGATTCTGAGTATGTAACTGGGCTTGATGAAATCAGCATTTCTCTTGCTTCCCTGTGCGTAGGGAAGCTCAGTTTTAGTCACTGTAGCTCCCACAAGTGTCTCCTCAGTGTGTTCCCATTTCCTTAGAAACAGTGTATTTGCTGGGAGAAAAGTGCATTACTGTGCGCTTTCACCGTTCAGCAAATACATGTGTAGAAGCACAGCGCTGGCAGAAAAGACCGTTTCTCGACGTTTTCTAACTCAGGGAACAAGTTGCACACTTCTGAGATGCATTTGGGCAACTAGGTGAGAAATGAGTTTTTTGCCTAAAGAGACATGCCTATTTGCGCAGTAGTACAGATTCTGAGTATGTAAATGGGCTTGATGATATCAGCATTTCTCTTGCTTCCCTGTGCGTAGGGAAGCTCAGTTTTAGTCACTGTAGCTCCCACAAGTGTCTCCTCAGTGTGTTCCCATTTCCTTAGAAACAGTGTATTTGCTGGGAGAAAAGTGCATTACTGTGCGCTTTCACCGTTCAGCAAATACATGTGTAGAAGCACAGCGCTAGCAGATACGACCGTTTCTCGACGTTTTCTAACTCAGGGAACAAGTTGCACACTTCTGAGATGCATTTTGGCAACTTTGTCAGAAATGAGTTTTTTGCCTAAAGAGACATGCCTATTTGCGCAGTAGTACAGATTCTGAGTATGTAACTGGGCTTGACGAAATCTGCATTTCTATTGCTTCCCTGTGCGTAGGGAAGCTCAGTTTTAGTCACAGTAGCTCCCACAAGTGTCTCCTCAGTGTGTTCCCATTTCCTTAGAAACAGTGTATTTGCTGGGAGAAAAGTGCATTACTGTGCGCTTTCACCGTTCAGCAAATACATGTGTAGAAGCACAGCGCTAGCAGAAACGAACGTTTCTCGACGTTTTCTAACTCAGGGAACAAGTTGCACACTTCTGAGATGCATTTGGGCAACTTTGTCAGAAATGAGTTTTTTGCCTAAAGAGACATGCCTATTTGCGCCGTAGTACAGATTCTGAGTATGTAACTGGGCTTGATGAAATCAGCATTTCCTTGCTTCCCTGTGCGTAGGGAAGCTCAGTTTTAGTCACAGTAGCTCCCACAAGTGTCTCCTCAGTGTGTTCCCATTTCCTTAGAAACAGCGTATTTCCTGGGAGAAATGTGCATTACTGTGCGCTTTCACCGTTCAGCAAATACATGTGCAGAAGCACAGCGCTAGCAGAAACTTACGTTTCTCGACGTTTTCTAACTCAGGGAACACGTTGCACACTTCTGAGATGCATTTGGGCAACTTTGTCAGAAATGAGTTTTTTGCCTAAAGAGACATGCCTATTTGCGCAGTAGTACAGATTCTGAGTATGTAAATGGGCTTGATGAAATCAGCATTTCTCTTGCTTCCCTGTGCGTAGGGAAGCTCAGTTTTAGTCACAGTAGCTCCCACAAGTGTCTCCTCAGTGTGTTCCCATTTCCTTAGAAACAGTGTATTTGCTGGGAGAAAAGTGCTTTACTGTGCGCTTTCACCGTTCAGCAAATACATGTGTAGAAGCACAGCGCTAGCAGATACGACCGTTTCTCGACGTTTTCTAACTCAGGGAACAAGTTACACACTTCTGAGATGCATTTGGGCAACTTTGTCAGAAATGAGTTTTTTGCCTAAAGAGACATGCCTATTTGCGCTGTAGTACAGATTCTGAATATGTAACTGGGCTTGATGAAATCAGCATTTCTCTTGCTTCCCTGTGCTTAGGGAAGCTCAGTTTTAGTCACAGTAGCTCCCACAAGTGTCTCCTCAGTGTGTTCCCATTTCCTTAGAAACAGTGTATTTGCTGGGAGAAAAGTGCATTACTGTGCGCTTTCACCGTTCAGCAAATACATGTGTAGAAGCACAGAGCTAGCAGAAACGACCGTTTCTCGACGTTTTCTAACTCAGGGAACAAGTTGCACACTTCTGAGATGCATTTGCGCAACTTTGTCAGAAATGAGTTTTTTGCCTACAGAGACATGCCTATTTGCGCAGTAGTACAGATTCTGAGTATGTAATTGAGCTTGATGAAATCAGCATTTCTCTTGCTTCCCTGTGCGTAGGGAAGCTCAGTTTTAGTCACAGTAGCTCCCACAAGTGTTTCCTCAGTGTTTTCCCATTTCCTTAGAAACAGTGTATTTGCTGGGAGAAAAGTGCATTACTGTGCGCTTTCACCGTTCAGCAAATACATGTGTAGAAGCACAGCGCTAGCAGAAACGACCGTTTCTCGACGTTTTCTAACTCAGGGAACAAGTTGCACACTTCTGAGATGCATTTTGGCAACTTTGTCAGAAATGAGTTTTTTGCCTAAAGAGACATGCCTATTTGCGCAGTAGTACAGATTCTGAGTATGTAACTGGGCTTGACGAAATCTGCATTTCTATTGCTTCCCTGTGCGTAGGGAAGCTCAGTTTTAGTCACAGTAGCTCCCACAAGTGTCTCCTCAGTGTTTTCCCATTTCCTTAGAAACAGGGTATTTGCTGGGAGAAAAGTGCATTACTGTGCGCTTTCACCGTTCAGCAAATACATGTGTAGAAGCACAGCGCTAGCAGAAACGAACGTTTCTCGACGTTTTCTAACTCAGGGAAGAAGTTGCACACTTCTGAGATGCATTTGGGCAACTTTGTCAGAAATGAGTTTTTTGCCTACAGAGACATGCCTATTTGCGTAGTAGTACAGATTCTGAGTATGTAACTGGGCTTGATGAAATCAGCATTGCTCTTGCTTCCCTGTGCGTAGGGAAGCTCAGTTTTAGTCACTGTAGCTCCCACAAGTGTCTCCTCAGTGTGTACCCATTTCCTTAGAAACAGTGTATTTGCTGGGAGAAAAGTGCATTACTGTGCGCTTTCACCGTTCAGCAAATACATGTGTAGAAGCACAGCGCTAGCAGAAATGAACGTTTCTCGACGTTTTCTAACTCAGGGAACAAGTTGCACACTTCTGCGATGCATTTTGGCAACTTTGTCAGAAATGAGTTTTTTGCCTTCAGAGACATGCCTATTTGCGCAGTAGTACAGATTCTGAGTATGTAACTGGGCTTGACGAAATCTGCATTTCTATTGCTTCCCTGTGCGTAGGGAAGCTCAGTTTTAGTCACAGTAGCTCCCACAAGTGTCTCCTCAGTGTGTTCCCATTTCCTTAGAAACAGTGTATTTGCTGGGAGAAAAGTGCATTACTGTGCGCTTTCACCGTTCAGCAAATACATGTGTAGAAGCACAGCGCTAGCAGAAACGAACGTTTCTCGACGTTTTCTAACTCGGGGAACAAGTTGCACACTTCTGAGATGCATTTTGGCAACTTTGTCAGAAATGAGTTTTTTGCCTACAGAGACATGCCTATTTGCGCAGTAGTACAGATTCTGAGTATGTAACTGGGCTTGATGAAATCAGCATTTCTCTTGCTTCCCTGTGCGTAGGGAAGCTCAGTTTTAGTCACTGTAGCTCCCACAAGTGTCTCCTCAGTGTGTTCCCATTTCCTTAGAAACAGTGTATTTGCTGGGAGAAAAGTGCATTACTGTGCGCTTTCACCGTTCAGCAAATACATGTGTAGAAGCACAGCGCTGGCAGAAAAGACCGTTTCTCGACGTTTTCTAACTCAGGGAACAAGTTGCACACTTCTGAGATGCATTTGGGCAACTAGGTGAGAAATGAGTTTTTTGCCTAAAGAGACATGCCTATTTGCGCAGTAGTACAGATTCTGAGTATGTAAATGGGCTTGATGAAATCAGCATTTCTCTTGCTTCCCTGTGCGTAGGGAAGCTCAGTTTTAGTCACTGTAGCTCCCACAAGTGTCTCCTCAGTGTGTTCCCATTTCCTTAGAAACAGTGTATTTGCTGGGAGAAAAGTGCATTACTGTGCGCTTTCACCGTTCAGCAAATACATGTGTAGAAGCACAGCGCTAGCAGATACGACCGTTTCTCGACGTTTTCTAACTCAGGGAACAAGTTGCACACTTCTGAGATGCATTTTGGCAACTTTGTCAGAAATGAGTTTTTTGCCTAAAGAGACATGCCTATTTGCGCAGTAGTACAGATTCTGAGTATGTAACTGGGCTTGACGAAATCTGCATTTCTATTGCTTCCCTGTGCGTAGGGAAGCTCAGTTTTAGTCACAGTAGCTCCCACAAGTGTCTCCTCAGTGTGTTCCCATTTCCTTAGAAACAGTGTATTTGCTGGGAGAAAAGTGCATTACTGTGCGCTTTCACCGTTCAGCAAATACATGTGTAGAAGCACAGCGCTAGCAGAAACGAACGTTTCTCGACGTTTTCTAACTCAGGGAACAAGTTGCACACTTCTGAGATGCATTTGGGCAACTTTGTCAGAAATGAGTTTTTTGCCTACAGAGACATGCCTATTTGCGTAGTAGTACAGATTCTGAGTATGTAACTGGGCTTGATGAAATCAGCATTTCTCTTGCTTCCCTGTGCGTAGGGAAGCTCAGTTTTAGTCACTGTATCTCCCACAAGTGTCTCCTCAGTGTGTACCCATTTCCTTAGAAACAGTGTATTTGCTGGGAGAAAAGTGCATTACTGTGCGCTTTCACCGTTCAGCAAATACATGTGTAGAAGCACAGCGCTAGCAGAAATGAACGTTTCTCGACGTTTTCTAACTCAGGGAACAAGTTGCACACTTCTGCGATGCATTTGGGCAACTTTGTCAGAAATGAGTTTTTTGCCTTCAGAGACATGCCTATTTGCGCAGTAGTACAGATTCTGAGTATGTAACTGGGCGTGACGAAATCTGCCTTTCTATTGTTTCCCTGTGCGTAGGGAAGCTCAGTTTTAGTCACAGTAGCTCCCACAAGTGTCTCCTCAGTGTGTTCCCATTTCCTTAGAAACAGTGTATTTGCTGGGAGAAAAGTGCATTACTGTGCGCTCTCACCGTTCAGCAAATACATGTGTAGAAGCACAGCGCTAGCAGAAACGAACGTTTCTCGACGTTTTCTAACTCAGGGAACAAGTTGCACACTTCTGAGATGCATTTGGGCAACTTTGTCAGAAATGAGTTTTTTGCCTAAAGAGACATGCCTATTTGCGCAGTAGTACAGATTCTGAGTATTTAACTGGGCTTGATGAAATCAGCATTTCTCTTGCTTCCCTGTGCGTAGGGAAGCTCAGTTTTAGTCACAGTAGCTCCCACAAGTGTCTCCTCAGTGTTTTCCCATTTCCTTAGAAACAGGGTATTTGCTGGGAGAAAAGTGCATTACTGTGCGCTTTCACCGTTCAGCAAATACATGTGTAGAAGTACAGAGCTAGCAGAAACGACGGTTTCTTGACGTTTTTTAACTCAGGGAACAAGTTGCACACTTCTGAGATGCATTTGGGCAACTTTGTCAGAAATGAGTTTTTTGCCTAAAGAGACATGCCTATTTGCGCAGTAGTACAGATTCTGAGTATGTAACTGGGCTTGATGAAATCAGCATGTCTCCTGCTTCCCTGTGCGTAGGGAAGCTCAGTTTTAGTCACAGTAGCTCCCACAAGTGTCTCCTCAGTGTGTTCCCATTTCCTTAGAAACAGTGTATTTGCTGGGAGAAAAGTGCATTACTGTGCGCTTTCACCGTTCAGCAAATACATGTGTAGAAGCACAGCGCTAGCAGAAACTTACGTTTCTCGACGTTTTCTAACTCAGGGAACAAGTTGCACACTTCTGAGATGCATTTGGGCAACTTTGTCAGAAATGAGTTTTTTGCCTAAAGAGACATGCCTATTTGCGCAGTAGTACAGATTCTGAGTATGTAACTGGGCTTGACGAATCTGCATTTCTATTGCTTCCCTGTGCGTAGGGAAGCTCAGTTTTAGTCACAGTAGCTCCCACAAGTGTCTCCTCAGTGTGTTCCCATTTCCTTAGAAACAGTGTATTTGCTGGGAGAAAAGTGCATTACTGTGCGCTTTCACCGTTCAGCAAATACATGTGTAGAAGCACAGCGCTAGCAGAAACGAACGTTTCTCGACGTTTTCTAACTCGGGGAACAAGTTGCACACTTCTGAGATGCATTTTGGCAACTTTGTCAGAAATGAGTTTTTTGCCTACAGAGACATGCCTATTTGCGCAGTAGTACAGATTCTAAGTGTGTAACTGGGCTTGATGAAATCAGCATTTCTCTTGCTTCCCTGTGCGTAGGGAAGCTCAGTTTTAGTCACTGTAGCTCCCACAAGTGTCTCCTCAGTGTGTTCCCATTTCCTTAGAAACAGTGTATTTGCTGGGAGAAAAGTGCATTACTGTGCGCTTTCACCGTTCAGCAAATACATGTGTAGAAGCACAGCGCTGGCAGAAGACCGTTTCTGGACGTTTTCTAACTCAGGGAACAAGTTGCACACTTCTGAGATGCATTTGGGCAACTAGGTGAGAAATGAGTTTTTTGCCTAAAGAGACATGCCTATTTGCGCAGTAGTACAGATTCTGAGTATGTAAATGGGCTTGATGAAATCAGCATTTCTCTTGCTTCCCTGTGCGTAGGGAAGCTCAGTTTTAGTCACTGTAGCTCCCACAAGTTTCTCCTCAGTGTGTTCCCATTTCCTTAGAAACAGTGTATTTGCTGGGAGAAAAGTGCATTACTGTGCGCTTTCACCGTTCAGCAAATACATGTGTAGAAGCACAGCGCTAGCAGATACGACCGTTTCTCGACGTTTTCTAACTCAGGGAACAAGTTACACACTTCTGAGATGCATTTGGGCAACTTTATCAGAAATGAGTTTTTTGCCTAAAGAGACATGCCTATTTGCGCCGTAGTACAGATTCTGAATATGTAACTGGGCTTGATGAAATCAGCATTTCTCTTGCTTCCCTGTGCGTAGGGAAGCTCAGTTTTAGTCACAGTAGCTCCCACAAGTGTCTCCTCAGTGTGTTCCCATTTCCTTAGAAACAGTGTATTTGCTGGGAGAAAAGTGCATTACTGTGCGCTTTCACCGTTCAGCAAATACATGTGTAGAAGCACAGTGCTAGCAGAAACTAACGTTTCTCGACGTTTTCTAACTCAGGGAACAAGTTGCACACTTCTGAGATGCATTTGGGCAACTTTGTCAGAAATGAGTTTTTTGCCTAAAGAGACATGCCTATTTGCGCAGTAGTACAGATTCTGAGTATGTAACTGGGCTTGATGAAATCAGCATTTCTCTTGCTTCCCTGTGCGTAGGGAAGCTCAGTTTTAGTCACAGTAGCTCCCACAAGTGTCTCCTCAGTGTGTTCCCATTTCCTTAGAAACAGTGTATTTGCTGGGAGAAAAGTGCATTACTGTGCGCTTTCACCGTTCAGCAAATACATGTGTAGAAGCACAGCGCTAGCAGATACGACCGTTTCTCGACGTTTTCTAACTCAGGGAACAAGTTGCACACTTCTGAGATGCATTTTGGCAACTTTGTCAGAAATGAGTTTTTTGCCTAAAGAGACATGCCTATTTGCGCAGTAGTACAGATTCTGAGTATATAACTGGGCTTGACGAAATCTGCATTTCTATTGCTTCCCTGTGCGTAGGGAAGCTCAGTTTTAGTCACAGTAGCTCCCACAAGTGTCTCCTCAGTGTGTTCCCATTTCCTTAGAAACAGTGTATTTGCTGGGAGAAAAGTGCATTACTGTGCGCTTTCACCTTTCAGCAAATACATGTGTAGAAGCACAGCGCTAGCAGAAACGAACGTTTCTCGACGTTTTCTAACTCGGGGAACAAGTTGCACACTTCTGAGATGCATTTGGGCAACTTTGTCAGAAATGAGTTTTTTGCCTACAGAGACATGCCTATTTGCGCAGTAGTACAGATTCTGAGTATGTAACTGGGCTTGATGAAATCAGCATTTCTCTTGCTTCCCTGTGCGTAGGGAAGCTCAGTTTTAGTCACTGTAGCTCCCACAAGTGTCTCCTCAGTGTGTTCCCATTTCCTTAGAAACAGTGTATTTGCTGGGAGAAAAGTGCATTACTGTGCGCTTTCACCGTTCAGCAAATACATGTGTAGAAGCACAGCGCTGGCAGAAAAGACCGTTTCTCGACGTTTTCTAACTCAGGGAACAAGTTGCACACTTCTGAGATGCATTTGGGCAACTAGGTGAGAAATGAGTTTTTTGCCTAAAGAGACATGCCTATTTGCGCAGTAGTACAGATTCTGAGTATGTAAATGGGCTTGATGAAATCAGCATTTCTCTTGCTTCCCTGTGCGTAGGGAAGCTCAGTTTTAGTCACTGTAGCTCCCACAAGTGTCTCCTCAGTGTGTTCCCATTTCCTTAGAAACAGTGTATTTGCTGGGAGAAAAGTGCATTACTGTGCGCTTTCACCGTTCAGCAAATACATGTGTAGAAGCACAGCGCTAGCAGATACGACCGTTTCTCGACGTTTTCTAACTCAGGGAACAAGTTACACACTTCTGAGATGCATTTGGGCAACTTTATCAGAAATGAGTTTTTTGCCTAAAGAGACATTCCTATTTGCGCAGTAGTACAGATTCTGAATATGTAACTGGGCTTGATGAAATCAGCATTTCTCTTGCTTCCCTGTGCGTAGGGAAGCTCAGTTTTAGTCACAGTAGCTCCCACAAGTGTCTCCTCAGTGTGTTCCCATTTCCTTAGAAACAGTGTATTTGCTGGGAGAAAAGTGCATTACTGTGCGCTTTCACCGTTCAGCAAATACATGTGTAGAAGCACAGTGCTAGCAGAAACTAACGTTTCTCGACGTTTTCTAACTCAGGGAACAAGTTGCACACTTCTGAGATGCATTTGGGCAACTTTGTCAGAAATGAGTTTTTTGCCTAAAGAGACATGCCTATTTGCGCAGTAGTACAGATTCTGAGTATGTAACTGGGCTTGATGAAATCAGCATTTCTCTTGCTTCCCTGTGCGTAGGGAAGCTCAGTTTTAGTCACTGTAGCTCCCACAAGTGTCTCCTCAGTGTGTTCCCATTTCCTTAGAAACAGTGTATTTGCTGGGAGAAAAGTGCATTACTGTGCGCTTTCACCGTTCAGCAAATACATGTGTAGAAGCACAGCGCTAGCGGATACGACCGTTTCTCGACGTTTTCTAACTCAGGGAACAAGTTGCACACTTCTGAGATGCATTTTGGCAACTTTGTCAGAAATGAGTTTTTTGCCTAAAGAGACATGCCTATTTGCGCAGTAGTACAGATTCTGAGTATGTAACTGGGCTTGACGAAATCTGCATTTCTATTGCTTCCCTGTGCGTAGGGAAGCTCAGTTTTAGTCACAGTAGCTCCCACAAGTGTCTCCTCAGTGTGTTCCCATTTCCTTAGAAACAGTGTATTTGCTGGGAGAAAAGTGCATTACTGTGCGCTTTCACCGTTCAGCAAATACATGTGTAGAAGCACAGCGCTGGCAGAAAAGACCGTTTCTCGACGTTTTCTAACTCAGGGAACAAGTTGCACACTTCTGAGATGCATTTGGGCAACTAGGTGAGAAATGACTTTTTTGCCTAAAGAGACATGCCTATTTGCGCAGTAGTACAGATTCTGAGTATTTATCTGGGCTTGATGAAATCAGCATTTCTCTTGCTTCCCTGTGCGTAGGGAAGCTCAGTTTTAGTCACAGTAGCTCCCACAAGTGTCTCCTCAGTGTTTTCCCATTTCCTTAGAAACAGGGTATTTGCTGGGAGAAAAGTGCATTACTGTGCGCTTTCACCGTTCAGCAAATACATGTGTAGAAGCACAGAGCTAGCAGAAACGACGGTTTCTTGACGTTTTTTAACTCAGGGAACAAGTTGCACACTTCTGAGATGCATTTGCGCAACTTTGTCAGAAATGAGTTTTTTGCCTAAAGAGACATGCCTATTTGCGCAGTAGTACAGATTCTGAGTATTTAACTGGGCTTGATGAAATCAGCATTTCTCTTGCTTCCCTGTGGGTAGGGAAGCTCAGTTTTAGTCACAGTAGCTCCCACAAGTGTCTCCTCAGTGTTTTCCCATTCCCTTAGAAACAGGGTATTTGCTGGGAGAAAAGTGCATTACTGTGCGCTTTCACCGTTCAGCAAATACATGTGTAGAAGCACAGAGCTGGCAGAAACGACGGTTTCTTGACGTTTTTTAACTCAGGGAACAAGTTGCACACTTCTCAGATGCATTTGGGCAACTTTGTCAGAAATGAGTTTTTTGCCTAAAGAGACATGCCTATTTGCGCAGTAGTACAGATTCTGAGTATGTAACTGGGCTTGATGAAATCAGCATATCTCTTGCTTCCCTGTACGTAGGGAAGCTCAGTTTTAGTCACAGTAGCTCCCACAAGTGTCTCCTCAGTGTGTTCCCATTTCCTTAGAAACAGTGTACTTGCTAGGAGAAAAGTGCATCACTGTGCGCTTTCACCGTTCAGCAAATACATGTGTAGAAGCACAGCTCTAGCAGAAACTTACGTTTCTCGACGTTTTCTAACTCAGGGAACAAGTTGCACACTTCTGAGATGCATTTGGGCAACTTTGTCAGAAATGAGTTTTTTGCCTAAAGAGACATGCCTATTTGCGCAGTTGTACAGATTCTGAGTATGTAACTGGGCTTGATGAAATCAGCATTTCTCTTGCTTCCCTGTGCTTAGGGAATCTCAGTTTTAGTCACAGTAGCTCCCACAAGTGTCTCCTCAGTGTGTTCCCATTTCCTTAGAAACAGTGTATTTCCTGGGAGAAATCTGCATTACTGTGCGCTTTCACCGTTCAGCAAATACATGTGTAGAAGCACAGCGCTAGCAGAAACTTACGTTTCTCGACGTTTTCTAACTCAGGGAACACGTTGCACACTTCTGAGATGCATTTGGGCAACTTTGTCAGAAATGAGTTTTTTGCCTAAAGAGACATGCCTATTTGCGCAGTAGTACAGATTCTGAGTATGTAAATGGGCTTGATGAAATCAGCATTTCTCTTGCTTCCCTGTGCGTAGGGAAGCTCAGTTTTAGTCACTGTAGCTCCCACAAGTGTCTCCTCAGTGTGTTCCCATTTCCTTAGAAACAGTGTATTTGCTGGGAGAAAAGTGCATTACTCTGCGCTTTCACCGTTCAGCAAATACATGTGTAGAAGCACAGCGCTAGCAGATACGACCGTTTCTCGACGTTTTCTAACTCAGGGAACAAGTTGCACACTTCTGAGATGCATTTGGGCAACTTTGTCAGAAATGAGTTTTTTGCCTAAAGAGACATGCCTATTTGCGCCGTAGTACAGATTCTGAATATGTAACTGGGCTTGATAAAATCAGCATTTCTCTTGCTTCCCTGTGCGTAGGGAAGCTCAGTTTTAGTCACAGTAGCTCCCACAAGTGTCTCCTCAGTGTGTTCCCATTTCCTTAGAAACAGTGTATTTGCTGGGAGAAAAGTGCATTACTGTGCGCTTTCACCGTTCAGCAAATACATGTGTAGAAGCACAGCGCTAGCAGAAACGAACGTTTCTCGACGTTTTCTAACTCAGGGAACAAGTTGCACACTTCTGAGATGCATTTGGGCAACTTTGTCAGAAATGAGTTTTTTGCCTACAGAGACATGCCTATTTGCGCAGTAGTACAGATTCTGAGTATGTAACTGGGCTTGATGAAATCAGCATTTCTCTTGCTTCCCTGTGCGTAGGGAAGCTCAGTTTTAGTCACTGTAGCTCCCACAAGTGTCTCCTCAGTGTGTTCCCATTTCCTTAGAAACAGTGTATTTGCTGGGAGAAAAGTGCATTACTGTGCGCTTTCACCGTTCAGCAAATACATGTGTAGAAGCACAGCGCTGGCAGAAAAGACCGTTTCTCGACGTTTTCTAACTCAGGGAACAAGTTGCACACTTCTGAGATGCATTTGGGCAACTTTGTCAGAAATGAGTTTTTTGCCTAAAGAGACATGCCTATTTGCGCAGTAGTACAGATTCTGAGTATGTAAATGGGCTTGATGAAATCAGCACTTCTCTTGCTTCCCTGTGCGTAGGGAAGCTCAGTTTTAGTCACTGTAGCTCCCACAAGTGTCTCCTCAGTGTGTTCCCATTTCCTTAGAAACAGTGTATTTGCTGGGAGAAAAGTGCATTACTGTGCGATTTCACCGTTCAGCAAATGCATGTGTAGAAGCACAGCGCTAGCAGATACGACCGTTTCTCGACGTTTTCTAACTCAGGGAACAAGTTGCACACTTCTGAGATGCATTTGGGCAACTTTGTCAGAAATGAGTTTTTTGCCTAAAGAGACATGCCTATTTGCGCCGTAGTACAGATTCTGAATATGTAACTGGGCTTGATGAAATCAGCATTTCTCTTGCTTCCCTGTGCGTAGGGAAGCTCAGTTTTAGTCACAGTAGCTCCCACAAGTGTCTCCTCAGTGTGTTCCCATTTCCTTAGAAACAGTGTATTTGCTGGGAGAAAAGTGCATTACTGTGCGCTTTCACCGTTCAGCAAATACATGTGTAGAAGCACAGTGCTAGCAGAAACTAACGTTTCTCGACGTTTTCTAACTCAGGGAACAAGTTGCACACTTCTGAGATGCATTTGGGCAACTTTGTCAGAAATGAGTTTTTTGCCTAAAGAGACATGCCTATTTGCGCAGTAGTACAGATTCTGAGTATGTAACTGGGCTTGATGAAATCAGCATTTCTCTTGCTTCCCTGTGCGTAGGGAAGCTCAGTTTTAGTCACTGTAGCTCCCACAAGTGTCTCCTCAGTGTGTTCCCATTTCCTTAGAAACAGTGTATTTGCTGGGAGAAAAGTGCATTACTGTGCGCTTTCACCGTTCAGCAAATACATGTATAGAAGCACAGCGCTAGCAAAAACGAACGTTTCTCGACGTTTTCTAACTCAGGGAACAAGTTGCACACTTCTGAGATGCATTTGGGCAACTTTGTCAGAAATGAGTTTTTTGCCTAAAGAGACATGCCTATTTGCGCAGTAGTACAGATTCTGAGTATTTAACTGGGCTTGATGAAATCAGCATTTCTCTTGCTTCCCTGTGGGTAGGGAAGCTCAGTTTTAGTCACAGTAGCTCCCACAAGTGTCTCCTCAGTGTTTTCCCATTCCCTTAGAAACAGGGTATTTGCTGGGAGAAAAGTGCATTACTGTGCGCTTTCACCGTTCAGCAAATACATGTGTAGAAGCACAGAGCTGGCAGAAACGACGGTTTCTTGACGTTTTTTAACTCAGGGAACAAGTTGCACACTTCTCAGATGCATTTGGGCAACTTTGTCAGAAATGAGTTTTTTGCCTAAAGAGACATGCCTATTTGCGCAGTAGTACAGATTCTGAGTATGTAACTGGGCTTGATGAAATCAGCATTTCTCTTGCTTCCCTGTACGTAGGGAAGCTCAGTTTTAGTCACAGTAGCTCCCACAAGTGTCTCCTCAGTGTGTTCCCATTTCCTTAGAAACAGTGTACTTGCTAGGAGAAAAGTGCATTACTGTGCGCTTTCACCGTTCAGCAAATACATGTGTAGAAGCACAGCTCTAGCAGAAACTTACGTTTCTCGACGTTTTCTAACTCAGGGAACAAGTTGCACACTTCTGAGATGCATTTGGGCAACTTTGTCAGAAATGAGTTTTTTGCCTAAAGAGACATGCCTATTTGCGCAGTTGTACAGATTCTGAGTATGTACCTGGGCTTGATGAAATCAGCATTTCTCTTGCTTCCCTGTGCTTAGGGAATCTCAGTTTTAGTCACAGTAGCTCCCACAAGTGTCTCCTCAGTGTGTTCCCATTTCCTTAGAAACAGTGTATTTCCTGGGAGAAATCTGCATTACTGTGCGCTTTCACCGTTCAGCAAATACATGTGTAGAAGCACAGCGCTAGCAGAAACTTACGTTTCTCGACGTTTTCTAACTCAGGGAACACGTTGCACACTTCTGAGATGCATTTGGGCAACTTTGTCAGAAATGAGTTTTTTGCCTAAAGAGACATGCCTATTTGCGCAGTAGTACAGATTCTGAGTATGTAAATGGGCTTGATGAAATCAGCATTTCTCTTGCTTCCCTGTGCGTAGGGAAGCTCAGTTTTAGTCACTGTAGCTCCCACAAGTGTCTCCTCAGTGTGTTCCCATTTCCTTAGAAACAGTGTATTTGCTGGGAGAAAAGTGCATTACTCTGCGCTTTCACCGTTCAGCAAATACATGTGTAGAAGCACAGCGCTAGCAGATACGACCGTTTCTCGACGTTTTCTAACTCAGGGAACAAGTTGCACACTTCTGAGATGCATTTGGGCAACTTTGTCAGAAATGAGTTTTTTGCCTAAAGAGACATGCCTATTTGCGCCGTAGTACAGATTCTGAATATGTAACTGGGCTTGATAAAATCAGCATTTCTCTTGCTTCCCTGTGCGTAGGGAAGCTCAGTTTTAGTCACAGTAGCTCCCACAAGTGTCTCCTCAGTGTGTTCCCATTTCCTTAGAAACAGTGTATTTGCTGGGAGAAAAGTGCATTACTGTGCGCTTTCACCGTTCAGCAAATACATGTGTAGAAGCACAGCGCTAGCAGAAACGAACGTTTCTCGACGTTTTCTAACTCAGGGAACAAGTTGCACACTTCTGAGATGCATTTGGGCAACTTTGTCAGAAATGAGTTTTTTGCCTACAGAGACATGCCTATTTGCGCAGTAGTACAGATTCTGAGTATGTAACTGGTCTTGATGAAATCAGCATTTCTCTTGCTTCCCTGTGCGTAGGGAAGCTCAGTTTTAGTCACTGTAGCTCCCACAAGTGTCTCCTCAGTGTGTTCCCATTTCCTTAGAAACAGTGTATTTGCTGGGAGAAAAGTGCATTACTGTGCGCTTTCACCGTTCAGCAAATACATGTGTAGAAGCACAGCGCTGGCAGAAAAGAGCGTTTCTCGACGTTTTCTAACTCAGGGAACAAGTTGCACACTTCTGAGATGCATTTGGGCAACTTTGTCAGAAATGAGTTTTTTGCCTAAAGAGACATGCCTATTTGCGCAGTAGTACAGATTCTGAGTATGTAAATGGGCTTGATGAAATCAGCACTTCTCTTGCTTCCCTGTGCGTAGGGAAGCTCAGTTTTAGTCACTGTAGCTCCCACAAGTGTCTCCTCAGTGTGTTCCCATTTCCTTAGAAACAGTGTATTTGCTGGGAGAAAAGTGCATTACTGTGCGATTTCACCGTTCAGCAAATGCATGTGTAGAAGCACAGCGCTAGCAGATACGACCGTTTCTCGACGTTTTCTAACTCAGGGAACAAGTTGCACACTTCTGAGATGCATTTGGGCAACTTTGTCAGAAATGAGTTTTTTGCCTAAAGAGACATGCCTATTTGCGCCGTAGTACA
The DNA here is from genome assembly GCF_964271855.1 of Acomys minous. Lineage (NCBI taxonomy): Eukaryota > Metazoa > Chordata > Mammalia > Rodentia > Muridae > Acomys > Acomys minous. The sequence goes on from NW_028182186.1 coordinate 730,134, forward strand.
GATTCTGAATATGTAACTGGGCTTGATGAAATCAGCATTTCTCTTGCTTCCCTGTGCGTAGGGAAGCTCAGTTTTAGTCACAGTAGCTCCCACAAGTGTCTCCTCAGTGTGTTCCCATTTCCTTAGAAACAGTGTATTTGCTGGGAGAAAAGTGCATTACTGTGCGCTTTCACCGTTCAGCAAATACATGTGTAGAAGCACAGTGCTAGCAGAAACTAACGTTTCTCGACGTTTTCTAACTCAGGGAACAAGTTGCACACTTCTGAGATGCATTTGGGCAACTTTGTCAGAAATGAGTTTTTTGCCTAAAGAGACATGCCTATTTGCGCAGTAGTACAGATTCTGAGTATGTAACTGGGCTTGATGAAATCAGCATGTCTCCTGCTTCCCTGTGCGTAGGGAAGCTCAGTTTTAGTCACAGTAGCTCCCACAAGTGTCTCCTCAGTGTGTTCCCATTTCCTTAGAAACAGTGTATTTGCTGGGAGAAAAGTGCATTACTGTGCGCTTTCACCGTTCAGCAAATACATGTGTAGAAGCACAGCGCTAGCAGAAACTTACGTTTCTCGACGTTTTCTAACTCAGGGAACAAGTTGCACACTTCTGAGATGCATTTGGGCAACTTTGTCAGAAATGAGTTTTTTTCCTAAAGAGACATGCCTATTTGCGCAGTAGTACAGATTCTGAGTATGTAATTGAGCTTGATGAAATCAGCATTTCTCTTGCTTCCCTGTGCGTAGGGAAGCTCAGTTTTAGTCACAGTAGCTCCCACAAGTGTCTCCTCAGTGTGTTCCCAGTTCCTTAGAAACAGTGTATTTGCTGGGAGAAAAGTGCATTACTGTGCGCTTTCACCGTTCAGCAAATACATGTGTAGAAGCACAGCGCTAGCAGAAACGAACGTTTCTCGACCTTTTCTAACTCAGGGAACAAGTTCCACACTTCTGAGATGCATTTGGGCAACTTTGTCAGAAATGAGTTTTTTGCCTAAAGAGACATGCCTATTTGCGCAGTAGTACAGATTCTGAGTATGTAACTGGGCTTGATGAAATCAGCATTTCTCTTGCTTCCCTGTGCGTAGGGAAGCTCAGTTTTAGTCACAGTAGCTCCCACAAGTGTCTCCTCAGTGTGTTCCCAGTTCCTTAGAAACAATGTATTTGCTTGGAGAAAAGTGCCTTACTGTGCGCTTTCACCGTTCAGCAAATACATGTGTAGAAGCACAGCGCTAGCAGAAACGAACGTTTCTCGACCTTTTCTAACTCAGTGAACAAGTTGCACACTTCTGAGATGCATTTGGGCAACTTTGTCAGAAATGAGTTTTTTGCCTAAAGAGACATGCCTATTTGCGCAGTAGTACAGATTCTGAGTATGTAACTGGGCTTGATGAAATCAGCATTTCTCTTGCTTCCCTGTGCGTAGGGAAGCTCAGTTTTAGTCACAGTAGCTCCCACAAGTGTCTCCTCACTGTGTTCCCATTTCCTTAGAAACAGTGTATTTGCTGGGAGAAAAGTGCATTACTGTGCGCTTTCACCGTTCAGTAAATACATGTGTAGAAGCACAGCACTAGCAGATACGACCGTTTCTCGACGTTTTCTAACTCAGGGAACAAGTTGCACACTTCTGAGATGCATTTGGGCAACTTTGTCAGAAATGAGTTTTTTGCCTAAAGAGACATGCCTATTTGCGCAGTAGTACAGATTCTGAGTATGTAACTGGGCTTGATGAAATCAGCATTTCTCTTGCTTCCCTGTGCGTAGGGAAGCTCAGTTTTAGTCACAGTAGCTCCCACAAGTGTCTCCTCAGTGTGTTCCCATTTCCTTAGAAACAGTGTATTTGCTGGGAGAAAAGTGCATTACTGTGTGCTTTCACCGTTCAGCAAATACATGTGTAGAAGCACAGAGCTAGCAGAAACGACCGTTTCTCGACGTTTTCTAACTCAGGGAATAAGTTGCACACTTCTGAGATGCATTTGCGCAACTTTGTCAGAAATGAGTTTTTTGCCTACAGAGACATGCCTATTTGCGCAGTAGTACAGATTCTGAGTATGTAATTGAGCTTGATGAAATCAGCATTTCTCTTGCTTCCCTGTGCGTAGGGAAGCTCAGTTTTAGTCACAGTAGCTCCCACAAGTGTCTCCTCAGTGTGTTCCCAGTTCCTTAGAAACAGTGTATTTGCTGGGAGAAAAGTGCATTACTGTGCGCTTTCACCGTTCAGCAAATACATGTGTAGAAGCACAGCGCTAGCAGAAACGACCGTTTCTCGACGTTTTCTAACTCAGGGAACAAGTTGCACACTTCTGAGATGCATTTGCGCAACTTTGTCAGAAATGAGTTTTTTGCCTACAGAGACATGCCTATTTGCGCAGTAGTACAGATTCTGAGTATGTAATTGAGCTTGATGAAATCAGCATTTCTCTTGCTTCCCTGTGCGTAGGGAAGCTCAGTTTTAGTCACAGTAGCTCCCACAAGTGTTTCCTCAGTGTTTTCCCATGTCCTTAGAAACAGGGTATTTGCTGGGAGAAAAGTGCATTACTGTGCGCTTTCACCGTTCAGCAAATACATGTGTAGAAGCACAGCGCTAGCAGAAACTTACGTTTCTCGACGTTTTCTAACTCAGGGAACACGTTGCACACTTCTGAGATGCATTTGGGCAACTTTGTCAGAAATGAGTTTTTTGCCTAAAGAGACATGCCTATTTGCGCAGTAGTACAGATTCTGAGTATGTAAATGGGCTTGATGAAATCAGCATTTCTCTTGCTTCCCTGTGCGTAGGGAAGCTCAGTTTTAGTCACTGTAGCTCCCACAAGTGTCTCCTCAGTGTGTTCCCATTTCCTTAGAAACAGTGTATTTGCTGGGAGAAAAGTGCATTACTCTGCGCTTTCACCGTTCAGCAAATGCATGTGTAGAAGCACAGCGCTAGCAGATACGACCGTTTCTCGACGTTTTCTAACTCAGGGAACAAGTTGCACACTTCTGAGATGCATTTGGGCAACTTTGTCAGAAATGAGTTTTTTGCCTAAAGAGACATGCCTATTTGCGCCGTAGTACAGATTCTGAATATGTAACTGGGCTTGATAAAATCAGCATTTCTCTTGCTTCCCTGTGCGTAGGGAAGCTCAGTTTTAGTCACAGTAGCTCCCACAAGTGTCTCCTCAGTGTGTTCCCATTTCCTTAGAAACAGTGTATTTGCTGGGAGAAAAGTGCATTACTGTGCGCTTTCACCGTTCAGCAAATACATGTGTAGAAGCACAGCGCTAGCAGAAACGAACGTTTCTCGACGTTTTCTAACTCAGGGAACAAGTTGCACACTTCTGAGATGCATTTGGGCAACTTTGTCAGAAATGAGTTTTTTGCCTACAGAGACATGCCTATTTGCGCAGTAGTACAGATTCTGAGTATGTAACTGGTCTTGATGAAATCAGCATTTCTCTTGCTTCCCTGTGCGTAGGGAAGCTCAGTTTTAGTCACTGTAGCTCCCACAAGTGTCTCCTCAGTGTGTTCCCATTTCCTTAGAAACAGTGTATTTGCTGGGAGAAAAGTGCATTACTGTGCGCTTTCACCGTTCAGCAAATACATGTGTAGAAGCACAGCGCTGGCAGAAAAGACCGTTTCTCGACGTTTTCTAACTCAGGGAACAAGTTGCACACTTCTGAGATGCATTTGGGCAACTTTGTCAGAAATGAGTTTTTTGCCTAAAGAGACATGCCTATTTGCGCAGTAGTACAGATTCTGAGTATGTAAATGGGCTTGATGAAATCAGCACTTCTCTTGCTTCCCTGTGCGTAGGGAAGCTCAGTTTTAGTCACTGTAGCTCCCACAAGTGTCTCCTCAGTGTGTTCCCATTTCCTTAGAAACAGTGTATTTGCTGGGAGAAAAGTGCATTACTGTGCGATTTCACCGTTCAGCAAATGCATGTGTAGAAGCACAGCGCTAGCAGATACGACCGTTTCTCGACGTTTTCTAACTCAGGGAACAAGTTGCACACTTCTGAGATGCATTTGGGCAACTTTGTCAGAAATGAGTTTTTTGCCTAAAGAGACATGCCTATTTGCGCCGTAGTACAGATTCTGAATATGTAACTGGGCTTGATGAAATCAGCATTTCTCTTGCTTCCCTGTGCGTAGGGAAGCTCAGTTTTAGTCACAGTAGCTCCCACAAGTGTCTCCTCAGTGTGTTCCCATTTCCTTAGAAACAGTGTATTTGCTGGGAGAAAAGTGCATTACTGTGCGCTTTCACCGTTCAGCAAATACATGTGTAGAAGCACAGTGCTAGCAGAAACTAACGTTTCTCGACGTTTTCTAACTCAGGGAACAAGTTGCACACTTCTGAGATGCATTTGGGCAACTTTGTCAGAAATGAGTTTTTTGCCTAAAGAGACATGCCTATTTGCGCAGTAGTACAGATTCTGAGTATGTAACTGGGCTTGATGAAATCAGCATTTCTCTTGCTTCCCTGTGCGTAGGGAAGCTCAGTTTTAGTCACTGTAGCTCCCACAAGTGTCTCCTCAGTGTGTTCCCATTTCCTTAGAAACAGTGTATTTGCTGGGAGAAAAGTGCATTACTGTGCGCTTTCACCGTTCAGCAAATACATGTGTAGAAGCACAGCGCTAGCAGAAACGAACGTTTCTCGACGTTTTCTAACTCAGCGAACAAGTTGCACACTTCTGAGATGCATTTTGGCAACTTTGTCAGAAATGAGTTTTTTGCCTAAAGAGACATGCCTATTTGTGCAGTAGTACAGATTATGAGTATTTAACTGGGCTTGATGAAATCAGCATTTCTCTTGCTTCCCTGTGCGTAGGGAAGCTCAGTTTTAGTCACAGTAGCTCCCACAAGTGTCTCCTCAGTGTGTTCCCATTTCCTTAGAAACAGTGTATTTGCTGGGAGAAAAGTGCATTACTGTGTGCTTTCACCGTTCAGCAAATACATGTGTACAAGCACAGAGCTAGCAGAAACGACCGTTTCTCGACGTTTTCTAACTCAGGGAATAAGTTGCACACTTCTGAGATGCATTTGCGCAACTTTGTCAGAAATGAGTTTTTTGCCTACAGAGACATGCCTATTTGCGCAGTAGTACAGATTCTGAGTATGTAATTGAGCTTGATGAAATCAGCATTTCTCTTGCTTCCCTGTGCGTAGGGAAGCTCAGTTTTAGTCACAGTAGCTCCCACAAGTGTCTCCTCAGTGTGTTCCCAGTTCCTTAGAAACAGTGTATTTGCTGGGAGAAAAGTGCATTACTGTGCGCTTTCACCGTTCAGCAAATACATGTGTAGAAGCACAGCGCTAGCAGAAACGACCGTTTCTCGACGTTTTCTAACTCAGGGAACAAGTTGCACACTTCTGAGATGCATTTGCGCAACTTTGTCAGAAATGAGTTTTTTGCCTACAGAGACATGCCTATTTGCGCAGTAGTACAGATTCTGAGTATGTAATTGAGCTTGATGAAATCAGCATTTCTCTTGCTTCCCTGTGCGTAGGGAAGCTCAGTTTTAGTCACAGTAGCTCCCACAAGTGTTTCCTCAGTGTTTTCCCATGTCCTTAGAAACAGGGTATTTGCTGGGAGAAAAGTGCATTACTGTGCGCTTTCACCGTTCAGCAAATACATGTGTAGAAGCACAGCGCTAGCAGAAACGAACGTTTCTCGACGTTTTCTAACTCAGGGAACAAGTTGCACACTTCTGAGATGCATTTGGGCAACTTTGTCAGAAATGAGTTTTTTGCCTAAAGAGACATGCCTATTTGCGCAGTAGTACAGATTCTGAGTATGTAACTGGGCTTGATGAAATCAGCATTTCTCTTGCTTCCCTGTGCGTAGGGAAGCTCAGTTTTAGTCACAGTAGCTCCCACAAGTGTCTCCTCAGTGTGTTCCCATTTCCTTAGAAACAGGGTATTTGCTGGGAGAAAAGTGCATTACTGTGCGCTTTCACCGTTCAGCAAATACATGTGTAGAAGCACAGAGCTAGCAGAAACGACGGTTTCTTGACATTTTTTAACTCAGGGAACAAGTTGCACACTTCTGAGATGCATTTGGGCAACTTTGTCAGAAATGAGTTTTTTGCCTAAAGAGACATGCCTATTTGCGCAGTAGTACAGATTCTGAGTATGTAACTGGGCTTGATGAAATCAGCATATCTCTTGCTTCCCTGTGCGTAGGGAAGCTCAGTTTTAGTCACAGTAGCTCCCACAAGTGTATTCTCAGTGTGTTCCCATTTCTTTAGAAACAGTGTATTTGCTGGGAGAAAAGTGCATTACTGTACGCTTTCACCGTTCAGACATACATGTGTAGAAGCACAGCGCTAGCAGAAACTTACGTTTCTCGACGTTTTCTAACTCAGGGAACAAGTTGCACACTTCTGAGATGCATTTGGGCAACTTTGTCAGAAATGAGTTTTTTGCCTAAAGAGACATGCCTATTTGCGCAGTAGTACAGATTCTGAGTATGTAACTGTGCTTGATGAAATCAGCATTTCTCTTGCTTCCCTGTGCTTAGGGAATCTCAGTTTTAGTCACAGTAGCTCCCACAAGTGTCTCCTCAGTGTGTTCCCATTTCCTTAGAAACAGTGTATTTCCTGGGAGAAATGTGCATTACTGTGCGCTTTCACCGTTCAGCAAATACATGTGTAGAAGCACAGCGCTAGCAGAAACTTACGTTTCTCGACGTTTTCTAACTCAGGGAACACGTTGCACACTTCTGAGATGCATTTGGGCAACTTTGTCAGAAATGAGTTTTTTGCCTAAAGAGACATGCCTATTTGCGCAGTAGTACAGATTCTGAGTATGTAACTGGGCTTGATGAAATCAGCATTTCTCTTGCTTCCCTGTGCGTAGGGAAGCTCAGTTTTAGTCACAGTAGCTCCCACAAGTGTCTCCTCAGTGTGTTCCCATTTCCTTAGAAACAGTGTATTTGCTGGGAGAAAAGTGCATTACTGTGCGCTTTCACCGTTCAGCAAATACATTTGTAGAAGCACAGCGCTAGCAGAAACCAACGTTTCTCGGCCTTTTCTAACTCAGGGAACAAGTTCCACACTTCTGAGATGCATTTGGGCAACTTTGTCAGAAATGAGTTTTTTGCCTAAAGAGACATGCCTATTTGCGCAGTAGTACAGATTCTGAGTATGTAACTGGGCTTGATGAAATCAGCATTTCTCTTGCTTCCCTGTGCGTAGGGAAGCTCAGTTTTAGTCACAGTAGCTCCCACAAGTGTCTCCTCAGTGTTTTCCCAGTTCCTTAGAAACAATGTATTTGCTTGGAGAAAAGTGCCTTACTGTGCGCTTTCACCGTTCAGCAAATACATGTGTAGAAGCACAGCGCTAGCAGAAACGAACGTTTCTCGACCTTTTCTAACTCAGTGAACAAGTTGCACACTTCTGAGATGCATTTGGGCAACTATGTGAGAAATGAGTTTTTTGCCTAAAGAGACATGCCTATTTGCGCAGTAGTACAGATTCTGAGTATGTAACTGGGCTTGATGAAATCAGCATTTCTCTTGCTTCCCTGTGCGTAGGGAAGCTCAGTTTTAGTCACAGTAGCTCCCACAAGTGTCTCCTCACTGTGTTCCCATTTCCTTAGAAACAGTGTATTTGCTGGGAGAAAAGTGCATTACTGTGCGCTTTCACCGTTCAGCAAATACATTTGTAGAAGCACAGCGCTAGCAGAAACCAACGTTTCTCGGCCTTTTCTAACTCAGGGAACAAGTTCCACACTTCTGAGATGCATTTGGGCAACTTTGTCAGAAATGAGTTTTTTGCCTAAAGAGACATGCCTATTTGCGCAGTAGTACAGATTCTGAGTATGTAACTGGGCTTGATGAAATCAGCATTTCTCTTGCTTCCCTGTGCGTAGGGAAGCTCAGTTTTAGTCACAGTAGCTCCCACAAGTGTCTCCTCAGTGTTTTCCCAGTTCCTTAGAAACAATGTATTTGCTTGGAGAAAAGTGCCTTACTGTGCGCTTTCACCGTTCAGCAAATACATGTGTAGAAGCACAGCGCTAGCAGAAACGAACGTTTCTCGACCTTTTCTAACTCAGTGAACAAGTTGCACACTTCTGAGATGCATTTGGGCAACTATGTGAGAAATGAGTTTTTTGCCTAAAGAGACATGCCTATTTGCGCAGTAGTACAGATTCTGAGTATGTAACTGGGCTTGATGAAATCAGCATTTCTCTTGCTTCCCTGTGCGTAGGGAAGCTCAGTTTTAGTCACAGTAGCTCCCACAAGTGTCTCCTCACTGTGTTCCCATTTCCTTTGAAACAGTGTATTTGCTGGGAGAAAAGTGCATTACTGTGCGCTTTCACCGTTCAGTAAATACATGTGTAGAAGCACAGCACTAGCAGATACGACCGTTTCTCGACGTTTTCTAACTCAGGGAACAAGTTGCACACTTCTGAGATGCATTTGGGCAACTTTGTCAGAAATGAGTTTTTTGCCTAAAGAGACATGCCTATTTGCGCAGTAGTACAGATTCTGAGTATGTAACTGGGCTTGATGAAATCTGCATTTCTCTTGCTTCCCTGTGCGTAGGGAAGCTCAGTTTTAGTCACAGTAGCTCCCACAAGTATCTCCTCAGTGTGTTCCCATTTCCTTAGAAACAGTGTATTTGCTGGGAGAAAAGTGCATTACTGTGTGCTTTCACCGTTCAGCAAATACATGTGTAGAAGCACAGAGCTAGCAGAAACGACCGTTTCTCGACGTTTTCTAACTCAGGGAACAAGTTGCACACTTCTGAGATGCATTTGCGCAACTTTGTCAGAAATGAGTTTTTTGCCTACAGAGACATGCCTATTTGCGCAGTAGTACAGATTCTGAGTATGTAATTGAGCTTGATGAAATCAGCATTTCTCTTGCTTCCCTGTGCGTAGGGAAGCTCAGTTTTAGTCACAGTAGCTCCCACAAGTGTCTCCTCAGTGTGTTCCCAGTTCCTTAGAAACAATGTATTTGCTTGGAGAAAAGTACCTTACTGTGAGCTTTCACCGTTCAGCAAATACATGTGTAGAAGCACAGCGCTAGCAGAAACGAACGTTTCTCGACCTTTTCTAACTCAGTGAACAAGTTGCACACTTCTGAGATGCATTTGGGCAACTATGTGAGAAATGAGTTTTTTGCCTAAAGAGACATGCCTATTTGCGCAGTAGTACAGATTCTGAGTATGTAACTGGGCTTGATGAAATCTGCATTTCTCTTGCTTCCCTGTGCGTAGGGAAGCTCAGTTTTAGTCCCAGTAGCTCCCACAAGTGTCTCCTCAGTGTGTTCCCATTTCCTTAGAAACAGTGTATTTGCTGGGAGAAAAGTGCATTACTGTGCGCTTTCACCGTTCAGCAAATACATGTGTAGAAGCACAGCGCTAGCAGATACGACCGTTTCTCGACCTTTTCTAACTCAGTGAACAAGTTGCACACTTCTGAGATGCATTTGGGCAACTATGTGAGAAATGAGTTTTTTGCCAAAGAGACATGCCTATTTGCGCAGTAGTACAGATTCTGAGTATGTAACTGGGCTTGATGAAATCTGCATTTCTCTTGCTTCCCTGTGCGTAGGGAAGCTCAGTTTTAGTCACAGTAGCTCCCACAAGTGTCTCCTCATTGTGTTCCCATTTCCTTAGAAACAGTGTATTTGCTGGGAGAAAAGTGCATTACTGTGTGCTTTCACCGTTCAGCAAATACATGTGTAGAAGCACAGAGCTAGCAGAAACGACCGTGTCTCGACGTTTTCTAACTCAGGGAACAAGTTGCACACTTCTGAGATGCATTTGCGCAACTTTGTCAGAAATGAGTTTTTTGACTCAGAGACATGCCTACAGAGACATGCCTATTTGCGCAGTAGTACAGATTCTGAGTATGTAATTGAGCTTGATGAAATCAGCATTTCTCTTGCTTCCCTGTGCGTAGGGAAGCTCAGTTTTAGTCACAGTAGCTCCCACAAGTGTTTCCTCAGTGTTTTCCCATTTCCTTAGAAACAGGGTATTTGCTGGGAGAAAAGTGCATTACTGTGCGCTTTCACCGTTCAGCAAATACATGTGTAGAAGCACAGCGCTAGCAGAAACGAACGTTTCTCGACGTTTTCTAACTCAGGGAACAAGTTGCACACTTCTGAGATGCATTTTGGCAACTTTGTCAGAAATGAGTTTTTTGCCTAAAGAGACATGCCTATTTGCGCAGTACTACAGATTCTGAGTATTTAACTGGGCTTGATGAAATCAGCATTTCTCTTGCTTCCCTGTGCGTAGGGAAGCTCAGTTTTAGTCACAGTAGCTCCCACAAGTGTCTCCTCAGTGTGTTCCCATTTCCTTAGAAACAGGGTATTTGCTGGGAGAAAAGTGCATTACTGTGCGCTTTCACCGTTCAGCAAATACATGTGTAGAAGCACAGAGCTAGCAGAAACGACGGTTTCTTGACATTTTTTAACTCAGGGAACAAGTTGCACACTTCTGAGATGCATTTGGGCAACTTTGTCAGAAATGAGTTTTTTGCCTAAAGAGACATGCCTATTTGCGCAGTAGTACAGATTCTGAGTATGTAACTGGGCTTGATGAAATCAGCATATCTCTTGCTTCCCTGTGCGTAGGGAAGCTCAGTTTTAGTCACAGTAGCTCACACAAGTGTATCCTCAGTGTGTTCCCATTTCTTTAGAAGCAGTGTATTTGCTGGGAGAAAAGTGCATTACTGTACGCTTTCACCGTTCAGCAAATACATGTGTAGAAGCACAGCGCTAGCAGAAACTTACGTTTCTCGACGTTTTCTAACTCAGGGAACAAGTTGCACACTTCTGAGATGCATTTGGGCAACTTTGTCAGAAATGAGTTTTTTGCCTAAAGAGACATGCCTATTTGCGCAGTAGTACAGATTCTGAGTATGTAATTGAGCTTGATGAAATCAGCATTTCTCTTGCTTCCCTGTGCGTAGGGAAGCTCAGTTTTAGTCACAGTAGCTCCCACAAGTGTCTCCTCAGTGTGTTCCCATTTCCTTAGAAACAGTGTATTTGCTGGGAGAAAAGTGCATTACTGTGCGCTTTCACCGTTCAGCAAATACATGTGTAGAAGCACAGCGCTAGCAGAAACCAACGTTTCTCGACCTTTTCTAACTCAGGGAACAAGTTGCACACTTCTGAGATGCATTTGGGCAACTTTGTCAGAAATGAGTTTTTTGCCTAAAGAGACATGCCTATTTGCGCAGTAGTACAGATTCTGAGTATGTAACTGGGCTTGATGAAATCAGCATATCTCTTGCTTCCCTGTGCGTAGGGAAGCTCAGTTTTAGTCACAGTAGCTCCCACAAGTGTATCCTCAGTGTGTTCCCATTTCTTTAGAAACAGTGTATTTGCTGGGAGAAAAGTGCATTACTGTACGCTTTCACCGTTCAGCAAATACATGTGTAGAAGCACAGCGCTAGCAGAAACTTACGTTTCTCGACGTTTTCTAACTCAGGGAACAAGTTGCACACTTCTGAGATGCATTTGGGCAACTTTGTCAGAAATGAGTTTTTTGCCTAAAGAGACATGCCTATTTGCGCAGTAGTACAGATTCTGAGTATGTAACTGGGCTTGATGAAATCAGCATTTCTCTTGCTTCCCTGTGCTTAGGGAATCTCAGTTTTAGTCACAGTAGCTCCCACAAGTGTCTCCTCAGTGTGTTCCCATTTCCTTAGAAACAGTGTATTTCCTGGGAGAAATGTGCATTACTGTGCGCTTTCACCTTTCAGCAAATACATGTGTAGAAGCACAGCGCTAGCAGAAACGAACGTTTCTCGACCTTTTCTAACTCAGTGAACAAGTTGCACACTTCTGAGATGCATTTGGGCAAATATGTGAGAAATGAGTTTTTTGCCTAAAGAGACATGCCTATTTGCGCAGTACTACAGATTCTGAGTATGTAACTGGGCTTGATGGAATCAGCATTTCTCTTGCTTCCCTGTGCGTAGGGAAGCTCAGTTTTAGTCACAGTAGCTCCCACAAGTGTCTCCTCACTGTGTTCCCATTTCCTTAGAAACAGTGTATTTGCTGGGAGAAAAGTGCATTACTGTGCGCTTTCACCGTTCAGTAAATACATGTGTAGAAGCACAGCACTAGCAGATACGACCGTTTCTCGACGTTTTCTAACTCAGGGAACAAGTTGCACACTTCTGAGATGCATTTGGGCAACTTTGTCAGAAATGAGTTTTTTGCCTAAAGAGACATGCCTATTTGCGCAGTAGTACAGATTCTGAGTATGTAACTGGGCTTGATGAAATCAGCATTTCTCTTGCTTCCCTGTGCTTAGGGAATCTCAGTTTTAGTCACAGTAGCTCCCACAAGTGTCTCCTCAGTGTGTTCCCATTTCCTTAGAAACAGTGTATTTCCTGGGAGAAATGTGCATTACTGTGCGCTTTCACCGTTCAGCAAATACATGTGTAGAAGCACAGCGCTAGCAGAAACTTACGTTTCTCGACGTTTTCTAACTCAGGGAACACGTTGCACACTTCTGAGATGCATTTGGGCAACTTTGTCAGAAATGAGTTTTTTGCCTAAAGAGACATGCCTATTTGCGCAGTAGTACAGATTCTGAGTATGTAACTGGGCTTGATGAAATCAGCATTTCTCTTGCTTCCCTGTGCGTAGGGAAGCTCAGTTTTAGTCACAGTAGCTCCCACAAGTGTCTCCTCAGTGTGTTCCCATTTCCTTAGAAACAGTGTATTTGCTGGGAGAAAAGTGCATTACTGTGCGCTTTCACCGTTCAGCAAATACATTTGTAGAAGCACAGCGCTAGCAGAAACCAACGTTTCTCGGCCTTTTCTAACTCAGGGAACAAGTTCCACACTTCTGAGATGCATTTGGGCAACTTTGTCAGAAATGAGTTTTTTGCCTAAAGAGACATGCCTATTTGCGCAGTAGTACAGATTCTGAGTATGTAACTGGGCTTGATGAAATCAGCATTTCTCTTGCTTCCCTGTGCGGAGGGAAGCTCAGTTTTAGTCACAGTAGCTCCCACAAGTGTCTCCTCAGTGTTTTCCCAGTTCCTTAGAAACAATGTATTTGCTTGGAGAAAAGTGCCTTACTGTGCGCTTTCACCGTTCAGCAAATACATGTGTAGAAGCACAGCGCTAGCAGAAACGAACGTTTCTCGACCTTTTCTAACTCAGTGAACAAGTTGCACACTTCTGAGATGCATTTGGGCAACTATGTGAGAAATGAGTTTTTTGCCTAAAGAGACATGCCTATTTGCGCAGTAGTACAGATTCTGAGTATGTAACTGGGCTTGATGAAATCAGCATTTCTCTTGCTTCCCTGTGTGTAGGGAAGCTCAGTTTTAGTCACAGTAGCTCCCACAAGTGTCTCCTCACTGTGTTCCCATTTCCTTTGAAACAGTGTATTTGCTGGGAGAAAAGTGCATTACTGTGCGCTTTCACCGTTCAGTAAATACATGTGTAGAAGCACAGCACTAGCAGATACGACCGTTTCTCGACGTTTTCTAACTCAGGGAACAAGTTGCACACTTCTGAGATGCATTTGGGCAACTTTGTCAGAAATGAGTTTTTTGCCTAAAGAGACATGCCTATTTGCGCAGTAGTACAGATTCTGAGTATGTAACTGGGCTTGATGAAATCTGCATTTCTCTTGCTTCCCTGTGCGTAGGGAAGCTCAGTTTTAGTCACAGTAGCTCCCACAAGTATCTCCTCAGTGTGTTCCCATTTCCTTAGAAACAGTGTATTTGCTGGGAGAAAAGTGCATTACTGTGTGCTTTCACCGTTCAGCAAATACATGTGTAGAAGCACAGAGCTAGCAGAAACGACCGTTTCTCGACGTTTTCTAACTCAGGGAACAAGTTGCACACTTCTGAGATGCATTTGCGCAACTTTGTCAGAAATGAGTTTTTTGCCTACAGAGACATGCCTATTTGCGCAGTAGTACAGATTCTGAGTATGTAATTGAGCTTGATGAAATCAGCATTTCTCTTGCTTCCCTGTGCGTAGGGAAGCTCAGTTTTAGTCACAGTAGCTCCCACAAGTGTCTCCTCAGTGTGTTCCCAGTTCCTTAGAAACAATGTATTTGCTTGGAGAAAAGTACCTTACTGTGAGCTTTCACCGTTCAGCAAATACATGTGTAGAAGCACAGCGCTAGCAGAAACGAACGTTTCTCGACCTTTTCTAACTCAGTGAACAAGTTGCACACTTCTGAGATGCATTTGGGCAACTATGTGAGAAATGAGTTTTTTGCCTAAAGAGACATGCCTATTTGCGCAGTAGTACAGATTCTGAGTATGTAACTGGGCTTGATGAAATCTGCATTTCTCTTGCTTCCCTGTGCGTAGGGAAGCTCAGTTTTAGTCCCAGTAGCTCCCACAAGTGTCTCCTCAGTGTGTTCCCATTTCCTTAGAAACAGTGTATTTGCTGGGAGAAAAGTGCATTACTGTGCGCTTTCACCGTTCAGCAAATACATGTGTAGAAGCACAGCGCTAGCAGATACGACCGTTTCTCGACCTTTTCTAACTCAGTGAACAAGTTGCACACTTCTGAGATGCATTTGGGCAACTATGTGAGAAATGAGTTTTTTGCCAAAGAGACATGCCTATTTGCGCAGTAGTACAGATTCTGAGTATGTAACTGGGCTTGATGAAATCTGCATTTCTCTTGCTTCCCTGTGCGTAGGGAAGCTCAGTTTTAGTCACAGTAGCTCCCACAAGTGTCTCCTCATTGTGTTCCCATTTCCTTAGAAACAGTGTATTTGCTGGGAGAAAAGTGCATTACTGTGTGCTTTCACCGTTCAGCAAATACATGTGTAGAAGCACAGAGCTAGCAGAAACGACCGTTTCTCGACGTTTTCTAACTCAGGGAACAAGTTGCACACTTCTGAGATGCATTTGCGCAACTTTGTCAGAAATGAGTTTTTTGACTCAGAGACATGCCTACAGAGACATGCCTATTTGCGCAGTAGTACAGATTCTGAGTATGTAATTGAGCTTGATGAAATCAGCATTTCTCTTGCTTCCCTGTGCGTAGGGAAGCTCAGTTTTAGTCACAGTAGCTCCCACAAGTGTTTCCTCAGTGTTTTCCCATTTCCTTAGAAACAGGGTATTTGCTGGGAGAAAAGTGCATTACTGTGCGCTTTCACCGTTCAGCAAATACATGTGTAGAAGCACAGCGCTAGCAGAAACGAACGTTTCTCGACGTTTTCTAACTCAGGGAACAAGTTGCACACTTCTGAGATGCATTTTGGCAACTTTGTCAGAAATGAGTTTTTTGCCTAAAGAGACATGCCTATTTGCGCAGTAGTACAGATTCTGAGTATTTAACTGGGCTTGATGAAATCAGCATTTCTCTTGCTTCCCTGTGCGTAGGGAAGCTCAGTTTTAGTCACAGTAGCTCCCACAAGTATCTCCTCAGTGTGTTCCCATTTCCTTAGAAACAGTGTATTTGCTGGGAGAAAAGTGCATTACTGTGTGCTTTCACCGTTCAGCAAATACATGTGTAGAAGCACAGAGCTAGCAGAAACGACCGTTTCTCGACGTTTTCTAACTCAGGGAACAAGTTGCACACTTCTGAGATGCATTTGCGCAACTTTGTCAGAAATGAGTTTTTTGCCTACAGAGACATGCCTATTTGCGCAGTAGTACAGATTCTGAGTATGTAATTGAGCTTGATGAAATCAGCATTTCTCTTGCTTCCCTGTGCGTAGGGAAGCTCAGTTTTAGTCACAGTAGCTCCCACAAGTGTCTCCTCAGTGTGTTCCCAGTTCCTTAGAAACAATGTATTTGCTTGGAGAAAAGTACCTTACTGTGAGCTTTCACCGTTCAGCAAATACATGTGTAGAAGCACAGCGCTAGCAGAAACGAACGTTTCTCGACCTTTTCTAACTCAGTGAACAAGTTGCACACTTCTGAGATGCATTTGGGCAACTATGTGAGAAATGAGTTTTTTGCCTAAAGAGACATGCCTATTTGCGCAGTAGTACAGATTCTGAGTATGTAACTGGGCTTGATGAAATCTGCATTTCTCTTGCTTCCCTGTGCGTAGGGAAGCTCAGTTTTAGTCCCAGTAGCTCCCACAAGTGTCTCCTCAGTGTGTTCCCATTTCCTTAGAAACAGTGTATTTGCTGGGAGAAAAGTGCATTACTGTGCGCTTTCACCGTTCAGCAAATACATGTGTAGAAGCACAGCGCTAGCAGATACGACCGTTTCTCGACCTTTTCTAACTCAGTGAACAAGTTGCACACTTCTGAGATGCATTTGGGCAACTATGTGAGAAATGAGTTTTTTGCCAAAGAGACATGCCTATTTGCGCAGTAGTACAGATTCTGAGTATGTAACTGGGCTTGATGAAATCTGCATTTCTCTTGCTTCCCTGTGCGTAGGGAAGCTCAGTTTTAGTCACAGTAGCTCCCACAAGTGTCTCCTCATTGTGTTCCCATTTCCTTAGAAACAGTGTATTTGCTGGGAGAAAAGTGCATTACTGTGTGCTTTCACCGTTCAGCAAATACATGTGTAGAAGCACAGAGCTAGCAGAAACGACCGTTTCTCGACGTTTTCTAACTCAGGGAACAAGTTGCACACTTCTGAGATGCATTTGCGCAACTTTGTCAGAAATGAGTTTTTTGACTCAGAGACATGCCTACAGAGACATGCCTATTTGCGCAGTAGTACAGATTCTGAGTATGTAATTGAGCTTGATGAAATCAGCATTTCTCTTGCTTCCCTGTGCGTAGGGAAGCTCAGTTTTAGTCACAGTAGCTCCCACAAGTGTTTCCTCAGTGTTTTCCCATTTCCTTAGAAACAGGGTATTTGCTGGGAGAAAAGTGCATTACTGTGCGCTTTCACCGTTCAGCAAATACATGTGTAGAAGCACAGCGCTAGCAGAAACGAACGTTTCTCGACGTTTTCTAACTCAGGGAACAAGTTGCACACTTCTGAGATGCATTTTGGCAACTTTGTCAGAAATGAGTTTTTTGCCTAAAGAGACATGCCTATTTGCGCAGTACTACAGATTCTGAGTATTTAACTGGGCTTGATGAAATCAGCATTTCTCTTGCTTCCCTGTGCGTAGGGAAGCTCAGTTTTAGTCACAGTAGCTCCCACAAGTGTCTCCTCAGTGTGTTCCCATTTCCTTAGAAACAGGGTATTTGCTGGGAGAAAAGTGCATTACTGTGCGCTTTCACCGTTCAGCAAATACATGTGTAGAAGCACAGAGCTAGCAGAAACGACGGTTTCTTGACATTTTTTAACTCAGGGAACAAGTTGCACACTTCTGAGATGCATTTGGGCAACTTTGTCAGAAATGAGTTTTTTGCCTAAAGAGACATGCCTATTTGCGCAGTAGTACAGATTCTGAGTATGTAACTGGGCTTGATGAAATCAGCATATCTCTTGCTTCCCTGTGCGTAGGGAAGCTCAGTTTTAGTCACAGTAGCTCACACAAGTGTATCCTCAGTGTGTTCCCATTTCTTTAGAAGCAGTGTATTTGCTGGGAGAAAAGTGCATTACTGTACGCTTTCACCGTTCAGCAAATACATGTGTAGAAGCACAGCGCTAGCAGAAACTTACGTTTCTCGACGTTTTCTAACTCAGGGAACAAGTTGCACACTTCTGAGATGCATTTGGGCAACTTTGTCAGAAATGAGTTTTTTGCCTAAAGAGACATGCCTATTTGCGCAGTAGTACAGATTCTGAGTATGTAACTGGGCTTGATGAAATCAGCATTTCTCTTGCTTCCCTGTGCTTAGGGAATCTCAGTTTTAGTCACAGTAGCTCCCACAAGTGTCTCCTCAGTGTGTTCCCATTTCCTTAGAAACAGTGTATTTCCTGGGAGAAAAGTACCTTACTGTGAGCTTTCACCGTTCAGCAAATACATGTGTAGAAGCACAGCGCTAGCAGAAACGAACGTTTCTCGACCTTTTCTAACTCAGTGAACAAGTTGCACACTTCTGAGATGCATTTGGGCAACTATGTGAGAAATGAGTTTTTTGCCTAAAGAGACATGCCTATTTGCGCAGTAGTACAGATTCTGAGTATGTAACTGGGCTTGATGAAATCTGCATTTCTCTTGCTTCCCTGTGCGTAGGGAAGCTCAGTTTTAGTCCCAGTAGCTCCCACAAGTGTCTCCTCAGTGTGTTCCCATTTCCTTAGAAACAGTGTATTTGCTGGGAGAAAAGTGCATTACTGTGCGCTTTCACCGTTCAGCAAATACATGTGTAGAAGCACAGCGCTAGCAGATACGACCGTTTCTCGACCTTTTCTAACTCAGTGAACAAGTTGCACACTTCTGAGATGCATTTGGGCAACTATGTGAGAAATGAGTTTTTTGCCAAAGAGACATGCCTATTTGCGCAGTAGTACAGATTCTGAGTATGTAACTGGGCTTGATGAAATCTGCATTTCTCTTGCTTCCCTGTGCGTAGGGAAGCTCAGTTTTAGTCACAGTAGCTCCCACAAGTGTCTCCTCATTGTGTTCCCATTTCCTTAGAAACAGTGTATTTGCTGGGAGAAAAGTGCATTACTGTGTGCTTTCACCGTTCAGCAAATACATGTGTAGAAGCACAGAGCTAGCAGAAACGACCGTTTCTCGACGTTTTCTAACTCAGGGAACAAGTTGCACACTTCTGAGATGCATTTGCGCAACTTTGTCAGAAATGAGTTTTTTGACTCAGAGACATGCCTACAGAGACATGCCTATTTGCGCAGTAGTACAGATTCTGAGTATGTAATTGAGCTTGATGAAATCAGCATTTCTCTTGCTTCCCTGTGCGTAGGGAAGCTCAGTTTTAGTCACAGTAGCTCCCACAAGTGTTTCCTCAGTGTTTTCCCATTTCCTTAGAAACAGGGTATTTGCTGGGAGAAAAGTGCATTACTGTGCGCTTTCACCGTTCAGCAAATACATGTGTAGAAGCACAGCGCTAGCAGAAACGAACGTTTCTCGACGTTTTCTAACTCAGGGAACAAGTTGCACACTTCTGAGATGCATTTTGGCAACTTTGTCAGAAATGAGTTTTTTGCCTAAAGAGACATGCCTAGTTGCGCAGTACTACAGATTCTGAGTATTTAACTGGGCTTGATGAAATCAGCATTTCTCTTGCTTCCCTGTGCGTAGGGAAGCTCAGTTTTAGTCACAGTAGCTCCCACAAGTGTCTCCTCAGTGTGTTCCCATTTCCTTAGAAACAGGGTATTTGCTGGGAGAAAAGTGCATTACTGTGCGCTTTCACCGTTCAGCAAATACATGTGTAGAAGCACAGAGCTAGCAGAAACGACGGTTTCTTGACATTTTTTAACTCAGGGAACAAGTTGCACACTTCTGAGATGCATTTGGGCAACTTTGTCAGAAATGAGTTTTTTGCCTAAAGAGACATGCCTATTTGCGCAGTAGTACAGATTCTGAGTATGTAACTGGGCTTGATGAAATCAGCATATCTCTTGCTTCCCTGTGCGTAGGGAAGCTCAGTTTTAGTCACAGTAGCTCACACAAGTGTATCCTCAGTGTGTTCCCATTTCTTTAGAAGCAGTGTATTTGCTGGGAGAAAAGTGCATTACTGTACGCTTTCACCGTTCAGCAAATACATGTGTAGAAGCACAGCGCTAGCAGAAACTTACGTTTCTCGACGTTTTCTAACTCAGGGAACAAGTTGCACACTTCTGAGATGCATTTGGGCAACTTTGTCAGAAATGAGTTTTTTGCCTAAAGAGACATGCCTATTTGCGCAGTAGTACAGATTCTGAGTATGTAACTGGGCTTGATGAAATCAGCATTTCTCTTGCTTCCCTGTGCTTAGGGAATCTCAGTTTTAGTCACAGTAGCTCCCACAATTGTCTCCTCAGTGTGTTCCCATTTCCTTAGAAACAGTGTATTTCCTGGGAGAAATGTGCATTACTGTGCGCTTTCACCGTTCAGCAAATACATGTGTAGAAGCACAGCGCTAGCAGAAACTTACGTTTCTCGACGTTTTCTAACTCAGGGAACACGTTGCACACTTCTGAGATGCATTTGGGCAACTTTGTCAGAAATAAGTTTTTTGCCTAAAGAGACATGCCTATTTGCGCAGTAGTACAGATTCTGAGTATGTAACTGGGCTTGATGAAATCAGCATTTCTCTTGCTTCCCTGTGCGTAGGGAAGCTCAGTTTTAGTCACAGTAGCTCCCACAAGTGTCTCCTCAGTGTGTTCCCAGTTCCTTAGAAACAGTGTATTTGCTGGGAGAAAAGTGCATTACTGTGCGCTTTCACCGTTCAGCAAATACATGTGTAGAAGCACAGCGCAAGCATAAACGAACGTTTCTCGACGTTTTCTAACTCAGGGAACAAGTTGCACACTTCTGAGATGCATTTGGGCAACTTTGTCAGAAATGAGTTTTTTGCCTAAAGAGACATGCCTATTTGCGCAGTAGTACAGATTCTGAGTATGTAATTGAGCTTGATGAAATCAGCATTTCTCTTGCTTCCCTGTGCGTAGGGAAGCTCAGTTTTAGTCACAGTAGCTCCCACAAGTGTCTCCTCAGTGTGTTCCCATTTCCTTAGAAAGAGTGTATTTGCTGGGAGAAAAGTGCATTACTGTGCGCTTTCACCGTTCAGCAAATACATGTGTAGAAGCACAGCGCTAGCAGAAACCAACGTTTCTCGACCTTTTCTAACTCAGGGAACAAGTTGCACACTTCTGAGATGCATTTGGGCAACTTTGTCAGAAATGAGTTTTTTGCCTAAAGAGACATGCCTATTTGCGCAGTAGTACAGATTCTGAGTATGTAACTGGGCTTGATGAAATCAGCATATCTCTTGCTTCCCTGTGCGTAGGGAAGCTCAGTTTTAGTCACAGTAGCTCCCACAAGTGTATCCTCAGTGTGTTCCCATTTCTTTAGAAACAGTGTATTTGCTGGGAGAAAAGTGCATTACTGTACGCTTTCACCGTTCAGCAAATACATGTGTAGAAGCACAGCGCTAGCAGAAACTTACGTTTCTCGACGTTTTCTAACTCAGGGAACAAGTTGCACACTTCTGAGATGCATTTGGGCAACTTTGTCAGAAATGAGTTTTTTGCCTAAAGAGACATGCCTATTTGCGCAGTAGTACAGATTCTGAGTATGTAACTGGGCTTGATGAAATCAGCATTTCTCTTGCTTCCCTGTGCTTAGGGAATCTCAGTTTTAGTCACAGTAGCTCCCACAAGTGTCTCCTCAGTGTGTTCCCATTTCCTTAGAAACAGTGTATTTCCTGGGAGAAATGTGCATTACTGTGCGCTTTCACCGTTCAGCAAATACATGTGTAGAAGCACAGCGCTAGCAGAAATTTACGTTTCTCGACGTTTTCTAACTCAGGGAACACGTTGCACACTTCTGAGATGCATTTGGGCAACTTTGTCAGAAATGAGTTTTTTGCCTAAAGAGACATGCCTATTTGCGCAGTAGTACAGATTCTGAGTATGTAACTGGGCTTGATGAAATCAGCATTTCTCTTGCTTCCCTGTGCGTAGGGAAGCTCAGTTTTAGTCACAGTAGCTCCCACAAGTGTCTCCTCAGTGTGTTCCCAGTTCCTTAGAAACAATGTATTTGCTTGGAGAAAAGTGCCTTACTGTGCGCTTTCACCTTTCAGCAAATACATGTGTAGAAGCACAGCGCTAGCAGAAACGAACGTTTCTCGACCTTTTCTAACTCAGTGAACAAGTTGCACACTTCTGAGATGCATTTGGGCAAATATGTGAGAAATGAGTTTTTTGCCTAAAGAGACATGCCTATTTGCGCAGTACTACAGATTCTGAGTATGTAACTGGGCTTGATGGAATCAGCATTTCTCTTGCTTCCCTGTGCGTAGGGAAGCTCAGTTTTAGTCACAGTAGCTCCCACAAGTGTCTCCTCACTGTGTTCCCATTTCCTTAGAAACAGTGTATTTGCTGGGAGAAAAGTGCATTACTGTGCGCTTTCACCGTTCAGTAAATACATGTGTAGAAGCACAGCACTAGCAGATACGACCGTTTCTCGACGTTTTCTAACTCAGGGAACAAGTTGCACACTTCTGAGATGCATTTGGGCAACTTTGTCAGAAATGAGTTTTTTGCCTAAAGAGACATGCCTATTTGCGCAGTAGTACAGATTCTGAGTATGTAACTGGGCTTGATGAAATCTGCATTTCTCTTGCTTCCCTGTGCGTAGGGAAGCTCAGTTTTAGTCACTGTAGCTCCCACAAGTGTCTCCTCAGTGTGTTCCCATTTCCTTAGAAACAGTGTATTTGCTGGGAGAAAAGTGCATTACTGTGTGCTTTCACCGTTCAGCAAATACATGTGTAGAAGCACAGAGCTAGCAGAAACGACCGTTTCTCGACGTTTTCTAACTCAGGGAACAAGTTGCACACTTCTGAGATGCATTTGCGCAACTTTGTCAGAAATGAGTTTTTTGCCTACAGAGACATGCCTATTTGCGCAGTAGTACAGATTCTGAGTATGTAATTGAGCTTGATGAAATCAGCATTTCTCTTGCTTCCCTGTGCGTAGGGAAGCTCAGTTTTAGTCACAGTAGCTCCCACAAGTGTTTCCTCAGTGTTTTCCCATTTCCTTAGAAACAGGGTATTTGCTGGGAGAAAAGTGCATTACTGTGCGCTTTCACCGTTCAGCAAATACATGTGTAGAAGCACAGCGCTAGCAGAAACGAACGTTTCTCGACGTTTTCTAACTCAGGGAACAAGTTGCACACTTCTGAGATGCATTTGGGCAACTTTGTCAGAAATGAGTATTTTGCCTAAAGAGACATGCGTATTTGCGCAGTACTACAGATTCTGAGTATTTAACTGGGCTTGATGAAATCAGCATTTCTCTTGCTTCCCTGTGCGTAGGGAAGCTCAGTTTTAGTCACAGTAGCTCCCACAAGTGTCTCCTCAGTGTTTTCCCATTTCCTTAGAAACAGGGTATTTGCTGGGAGAAAAGTGCATTACTGTGCCCTTTCACCGTTCAGCAAATACATGTGTAGAAGCACAGAGCTAGCAGAAACGACGGTTTCTTGACATTTTTTAACTCAGGGAACAAGTTGCACACTTCTGAGATGCATTTGGGCAACTTTGTCAGAAATGAGTTTTTTGCCTAAAGAGACATGCCTATTTGCGCAGTAGTACAGATTCTGAGTATGTAACTGGGCTTGATGAAATCAGCATTTCTCTTGCTTCCCTGTGCTTAGGGAATCTCAGTTTTAGTCACAGTAGCTCCCACAAGTGTCTCCTCAGTGTGTTCCCATTTCCTTAGCAACAGTATATTTCCTGGGAGAAATGTGCATTACTGTGCGCTTTCACCGTTCAGCAAATACATGTGTAGAAGCACAGCGCTAGCAGAAACTTACGTTTCTCGACGTTTTCTAACTCAGGGAACACGTTGCACACTTCTGAGATGCATTTGGGCAACTTTGTAAGAAATGAGTTTTTTGCCTAAAGAGACATGCCTATTTGCGCAGTAGTACAGATTCTGAGTATGTAACTGGGCTTGATGAAATCAGCATTTCTCTTGCTTCCCTGTGCGTAGGGAAGCTCAGTTTTAGTCACAGTAGCTCCCACAAGTGTCTCCTCAGTGTGTTTCCATTTCCTTAGAAACAGTGTATTTGCTGGGAGAAAAGTGCATTACTGTGCGCTTTCACCATTCAGCAAATACATGTGTAGAAGCGCAGAGCTAGCAGATACGACCGTTTCTCGACGTTTTCTAACTCAGGGAACAAGTTGCACACTTCTGAGATGCATTTGGGCAACTTTGTCAGAAATGAGTTTTTTGCCTAAGGAGACATGCCTATTTAAATGCGCAGTAGTACAGATTTTGAGTATCTAACTGGGCTTGATGAAATCAGCATTTCTCTTGCTTCCCTGTGCGTAGGGAAGCTCAGTTTTAGTCACAGTAGCTCCCACAAGTGTCTCCTCAGTGTGTTCCCATTTCCTTAGAAACAGTGTATTTGCTGGGAGAAAAGTGCATTACTGTGTGCTTTCACCGTTCAGCAAGTACATGTGTAGAAGCACAGCACTAGCAGAAACGATCGTTTCTCGACGTTTTCTAACCAGGGAACAAGTTGCACACTTCTGAGATGCATTTGGGCAACTTTGTCAGAAATGAATTTTTGCCTAAAGAGACATGCCTATTTGCGCAGTAGTACAGATTCTGAGTATGTAATTGGGCTTGATGAAATCAGCATTTCTCTTGCTTCCCTGTGCGTAGGGAAGCTCAGTTTTAGTCACAGTAGCTCCCACAAGTGTCTCCTCAGTGTGTTCCCATTTCCTTAGAAACAGTGTATTTGCTGGGAGAAAAGTGCATTACTGTGCGCTTTCACCGTTCAGCAAATACATGTGTAGAAGCACAGCGCTAGCAGAAACAAACGTTTCTCGACGTTTTCTAACTCAGGGAACAAGTTGCACACTTCTGAGATGCATTTGGGCAACTTTGTCAGAAATGAGTTTTTTGCCTAAAGAGACATGCCTATTTGCGCAGTAGTACAGATTCTGAGTATGTAACTGGGCTTGATGAAATCTGCATTTCTCTTGCTTCCCTGTGCGTAGGGAAGCTCAGTTTTAGTCACAGTAGCTCCCACAAGTGTCTCCTCAGTGTGTTCCCATTTCCTTAGAAACAGGGTATTTGCTGGGAGAAAAGTGCATTACTGTGCGCTTTCACCGTTCAGCAAATATATGTGTAGAAGCCCAGAGCTAGCAGAAACGAACGTTTCTCGACGTTTTCTAACTCAGGGAACAAGTTGCACACTTCTGAGATGCATTTGGGCAACTTTGTCAGAAATGAGTTTTTTGCCTAAAGAGACATGCCTATTTGCGCAGTAGTACAGATTCTGAGTATGTAACTGGGCTTGATGAAATCAGCATATCTCTTGCTTCCCTGTGCATAGGGAAGCTCAGTTTTAGTCACAGTAGCTCCCACAAGTGTCTCCTCAGTGTGTTCCCATTTCCTTAGAAACAGTGTATTTGCTGGGAGAAAAGTGCATTACTGTGCGCTTTCACCGTTCAGCAAATACATGTGTAGAAGCACAGCGCTAGCAGAAACGACCGTTTCTCGATGTTTTCTAACTCAGGGAACAAGTTCCACACTTCTGAGATGCATTTGGGCAACTTTGTCAGAAATCAGTTTTTTGCCTAAAGAGACATGCCTATTTGCGCAGTAGTACAGATTCTGAGTATGTAACTGGGCTTGATGAAATCAGCATTTCTCTTGCTTCCCTGTGCGTAGGGAAGCTCAGTTTTAGTCACAGTAGCTCCCACAAGTGTCTCCTCAGTGTGTTCCCATTTCCTTAGAAACAGTGTATTTGCTGGGAGAAAAGTGCATTACTGTGCGCTTTCACCGTTCAGCAAATACATGTGTAGAAGCACAGCGCTAGCAGAAACGAATGTTTCTCGATGTTGTCTAACTCAGGGAACAAGTTGCACACTTCTGAGATGCATTTGGGCAACTTTGTCAGAAATGAGTTTTTTGCCTAAAGAGACATGCCTATTTGCGCAGTAGTACAGATTCTGAGTATGTAACTGGGCTTGATGAAATCAGCATTTCTCTTGCTTCCCTGTGCGTAGGGAAGCTCAGTTTTAGTCACAGTAGCTCCCACAAGTGTCTCCTCAGTGTGTTTCCATTTCCTTAGAAACAGTGTATTTGCTGGGAGAAAAGTGCATTACTGTGCGCTTTCACCATTCAGCAAATACATGTGTAGAAGCGCAGAGCTAGCAGATACGACCGTTTCTCGACGTTTTCTAACTCAGGGAACAAGTTGCACACTTCTGAGATGCATTTGGGCAACTTTGTCAGAAATGAGTTTTTTGCCTAAGGAGACATGCCTATTTAAATGCGCAGTAGTACAGATTTTGAGTATCTAACTGGGCTTGATGAAATCAGCATTTCTCTTGCTTCCCTGTGCGTAGGGAAGCTCAGTTTTAGTCACAGTAGCTCCCACAAGTGTCTCCTCAGTGTGTTCCCATTTCCTTAGAAACAGTGTATTTGCTGGGAGAAAAGTGCATTACTGTGTGCTTTCACCGTTCAGCAAGTACATGTGTAGAAGCACAGCACTAGCAGAAACGATCGTTTCTCGACGTTTTCTAACCAGGGAACAAGTTGCACACTTCTGAGATGCATTTGGGCAACTTTGTCAGAAATGAATTTTTGCCTAAAGAGACATGCCTATTTGCGCAGTAGTACAGATTCTGAGTATGTAACTGGGCTTGATGAAATCAGCATTTCTCTTGCTTCCCTGTGCGTAGGGAAGCTCAGTTTTAGTCACAGTAGCTCCCACAAGTGTCTCCTCAGTGTGTTCCCATTTCCTTAGAAACAGTGTATTTGCTGGGAGAAAAGTGCATTACTGTGCGCTTTCACCGTTCAGCAAATACATGTGTAGAAGCACAGCGCTAGCAGAAACAAACGTTTCTCGACGTTTTCTAACTCAGGGAACAAGTTGCACACTTCTGAGATGCATTTGGGCAACTTTGTCAGAAATGAGTTTTTTGCCTAAAGAGACATGCCTATTTGCGCAGTAGTACAGATTCTGAGTATGTAACTGGGCTTGATGAAATCTGCATTTCTCTTGCTTCCCTGTGCGTAGGGAAGCTCAGTTTTAGTCACAGTAGCTCCCACAAGTGTCTCCTCAGTGTGTTCCCATTTCCTTAGAAACAGGGTATTTGCTGGGAGAAAAGTGCATTACTGTGCGCTTTCACCGTTCAGCAAATATATGTGTAGAAGCCCAGAGCTAGCAGAAACGAACGTTTCTCGACGTTTTCTAACTCAGGGAACAAGTTGCACACTTCTGAGATGCATTTGGGCAACTTTGTCAGAAATGAGTTTTTTGCCTAAAGAGACATGCCTATTTGCGCAGTAGTACAGATTCTGAGTATGTAACTGGGCTTGATGAAATCAGCATATCTCTTGCTTCCCTGTGCATAGGGAAGCTCAGTTTTAGTCACAGTAGCTCCCACAAGTGTCTCCTCAGTGTGTTCCCATTTCCTTAGAAACAGTGTATTTGCTGGGAGAAAAGTGCATTACTGTGCGCTTTCACCGTTCAGCAAATACATGTGTAGAAGCACAGCGCTAGCAGAAACGACCGTTTCTCGACGTTTTCTAACTCAGGGAACAAGTTCCACACTTCTGAGATGCATTTGGGCAACTTTGTCAGAAATCAGTTTTTTGCCTAAAGAGACATGCCTATTTGCGCAGTAGTACAGATTCTGAGTATGTAACTGGGCTTGATGAAATCAGCATTTCTCTTGCTTCCCTGTGCGTAGGGAAGCTCAGTTTTAGTCAC
Organism: Acomys minous; assembly: GCF_964271855.1. Lineage (NCBI taxonomy): Eukaryota > Metazoa > Chordata > Mammalia > Rodentia > Muridae > Acomys > Acomys minous. The sequence goes on from NW_028182186.1 coordinate 757,306, forward strand.
AGTAGCTCCCACAAGTGTCTCCTCAGTGTGTTCCCATTTCCTTAGAAACAGTGTATTTGCTGGGAGAAAAGTGCATTACTGTGCGCTTTCACCGTTCAGCAAATACATGTGTAGAAGCACAGCGCTAGCAGAAACGAACGTTTCTCGACCTTTTCTAACTCAGGTCAGAAGTTGCACACCTCTGAGATGCATTTGGGCAACTTTGTCTGAAATCAGTTTTTTGCCTAAAGAGACATGCCTATTTGCGCAGTAGTACAGATTCTGAGTATGTAACTGGGCTTGATGAAATCAGCATTTCTCTTGCTTCCCTGTGCGTAGGGAAGCTCAGTTTTAGTCACAGTATCTCCCACAAGTGTCTCCTCAGTGTGTTCCCATTTCCTTAGAAACAGTGTATTTGCTGGGAGAAAAGTGCATTACTGTGCGCTTTCACCGTTCAGCAAATACATGTGTAGAAGCACAGCGCTAGCAGAAACGAACGTTTCTCGACCTTTTCTAACTCAGGGCACAAGTTGCACACTTCTGATATGCATTTGGGCAACTTTGTCAGAAATGAGTTTTTTGCCTAAAGAGACATGCCTATTTGCGCAGTAGTACAGATTCTGAGTATGTAACTGGGCTTGATGAAATCAGCATTTCTCTTGCTTCCCTGTGCGTAGGGAAGCTCAGTTTTAGTCTCTGTAGCTCCCACAAGTGTCTCCTCAGTGTGTTCCCATTTCCTTAGAAACACTGTATTTGCTGGGAGAAAAGTGCATTGCTGTGCGCTTTCACCGTTCAGCAAATACATGTGTAGAAGCACAGCGCTAGCAGAAACTAACGTTTCTCGACGTTTTCTAACTCAGGGAACACGTTGCACACTTCTGAGATGCATTTTGGCAACTTTGTCAGAAATGAGTTTTTTGCCTAAAGAGACATGCCTATTTGCGCAGTAGTACAGATTCTGAGTATGTAACTGGGCTTGATGAAATCAGCATTTCTCTTGCTTCCCTGTGCGTAGGGAAGCTCAGTTTTAGTCACAGTAGCTCCCACAAGTGTCTCCTCACTGTGTTCCCATTTCCTTAGAAACAGTGTATTTGCTGGGAGAAAAGTGCATTACTGTGCGCTTTCACCATTCAGCAAATACATGTGTAGAAGCCTAGAGCTAGCAGATACGACCGTTTCTCGACGTGTTCTAACTCAGGGAACACGTTGCACACCTCTGAGATACATTTGGGCAACTTTGTCAGAAATGAGTTTTTTGCCTAAAGAGACATGCCTATTTGCGCAGTAGTACAGATTCTGAGTATGTAACTGGGCTTGATGAAATCAGCATTTCTCTTGCTTCCCTGTGCGTAGGGAAGCTCAATTTTAGTCACAGTAGCTCCCACAAGTGTCTCCTCAGTGTGTTCCCATTTCCTTAGAAACAGTGTATTTGCTGGGAGAAAAGTGCATTACTGTGCGCTTTCACCGTTCAGCAAATACATGTGTAGAAGCACAGCGCTAGCAGAAACGAACGTTTCTCGACCTTTTCTACCTCAGAGAACAAGTTGCACACCTCTGAGATGCATTTGGGCAACTTTGTCAGAAATGAGTTTTTTGCCTAAAGAGACATGCCTATTTGCGCAGTAGTACAGATTCTGAGTATGTAACTGGGCTTGATGAAATCAGCATTTCTCTTGCTTCCCTGTGCGTAGGGAATCTCACTTTTAGTCACAGTAGCTCCCACAAGTGTCTCCTCAGTGTGGTCCCATTTCCTTAGAAACAGTGTATTTCCTGGGAGAAATGTGCATTACTGTGCGCTTTCACCGTTCAGCAAATACATGTGTAGAAGCACAGCGCTAGCAGATACGACCGTTTCTCGACGTTTTCTAACTCAGGGAACAAGTTGCACACTTCTGAGATGCATTTGGGCAACTTTGTCAGAAATGAGTTTTTTGCCTAAAGAGACATGCCTATTTGCGCAGTAGTACAGATTCTGAGTATGTAACTGGGCTTGATGAAATCAGCATTTCTCTTGCTTCCCTGTGCGTAGGGAAGCTCAGTTTTAGTCTCTGTAGCTCCCACAAGTGTCTCCTCAGTGTGTTCCCATTTCCTTAGAAACAGTGTATTTGCTGGGAGAAAAGTGCATTACTGTGCGCTTTCCCCTTTCAGCAAATACATGTGTAGAAGCACAGCGCTAGCAGAAACGAACGTTTCTCGACCTTTTCTAACTCAGGGCACAAGTTGCACACTTCTGAGATGCATTTGGGCAACTTTGTCAGAAATGAGTTTTTTGCCTAAAGAGACATGCCTATTTGCGCAGTAGTACAGATTCTGAGTATGTAACTGGGCTTGATGAAATCAGCATTTCTCTTGCTTCCCTGTGCGTAGGGAAGCTCAGTTTTAGTCTCTGTAGCTCCCACAAGTGTCTCCTCAGTGTGTTCCCATTTCCTGAGAAACAGTGTATTTGCTGGGAGAAAAGTGCATTACTGTGCGCTTTCACCGTTCAGCAAATACATGTGTAGAAGCACAGCGCTAGCAGAAACTAACGTTTCTCGACGTGTTCTAACTCAGGGAACACGTTGCAGACTTCTGAGATGCATTTGGGCAACTTTGTCAGAAATGAGTTTTTTGCCTAAAGAGACATGCCTATTTGCGCAGTAGTACAGATTCTGAGTATGTAACTGGGCTTGATGAAATCAGTATTTCTCTTGCTTCCCTGTGCGTAGGGAAGCTCAGTTTTAGTCACTGTAGCTCCCACAAGTGTCTCCTCAGTGTGTTCCCATTTCCTTAGAAACAGTGTATTTGCTGGGAGAAAAGTGCATTACTGTGCGCTTTCACCGTTCAGCAAATACATGTGTAGAAGCACAGCGCTAGCAGAAACGAATGTCTCTCGATGTTGTCTAACTCAGGGAACAAGTTGCACACTTCTGAGATGCATTTGGACAACTTTGTCAGAAATGAGTTTTTTGCCTAAAGAGACATGCCTATTTGCGCAGTAGTACAGATTCTGAGTATGTAACTGGGCTTGATGAAATCAGCATTTCTCTTGCTTCACTGTGCGTAGGGAAGTTCAGTTTTAGTCACAGTAGCTCCCACAAGTGTCTCCTCAGTGTGTTCCCATTTCCTTAGAAACAGTGTATTTGCTGGGAGAAAAGTGCATTACTGTGCGCTTTCACCATTCAGCAAATACATGTGTAGAAGCGCAGAGCTAGCAGATACGACCGTTTCTCGACGTTTTCTAACTCAGGGAACAAGTTGCACACTTCTGAGATGCATTTGGGCAACTTTGTCAGAAATGAGTTTTTTGCCTAAAGAGACATGCCTATTTGCGCAGTAGTACAGATTCTGAGTATGTAACTGGGCTTGATGAAATCAGCATTTCTCTTGCTTCCCTGTGCGTAGGAAAGCTCAGTTTTAGTCTCTGTAGCTCCCACAAGTGTCTCCTCAGTGTGTTCCCATTTCCTTAGAAACAGTGTATTTGCTGGGAGAAAAGTGCATTGCTGTGCGCTTTCACCGTTCAGCAAATACATGTGTAGAAGCACAGTGCTAGCAGAAACTAACGTTTCTCGACGTTTTCTAACTCAGGGAACACGTTGCACACTTCTGAGATGCATTTGGGCAACTTTGTCAGAAATGAGTTTTTTGCCTAAAGAGACATGCCTATTTGCGCAGTAGTACAGATTCTGAGTATGTAACTGGGCTTGATGAAATCAGTATTTCTCTTGCTTCCCTGTGCGTAGGGAAGCTCAGTTTTAGTCACTGTAGCTCCCACAAGTGTCTCCTCAGTGTGTTCCCATTTCCTTAGAAACAGTGTATTTGCTGGGAGAAAAGTGCATTACTGTGCGCTTTCACCGTTCAGCAAATACATGTGTAGAAGCACAGCGCTAGCAGAAACGAATGTCTCTCGATGTTGTCTAACTCAGGGAACAAGTTGCACACTTCTGAGATGCATTTGGACAACTTTGTCAGAAATGAGTTTTTTGCCTAAAGAGACATGCCTATTTGCGCAGTAGTACTGATTCTGAGTATGTAACTGGGCTTGATGAAATCAGCATTTCTCTTGCTTCACTGTGCGTAGGGAAGTTCAGTTTTAGTCACAGTAGCTCCCACAAGTGTCTCCTCAGTGTGTTCCCATTTCCTTAGAAACAGTGTATTTGCTGGGAGAAAAGTGCATTACTGTGCGCTTTCACCATTCAGCAAATACATGTGTAGAAGCGCAGAGCTAGCAGATACGACCGTTTCTCGACGTTTTCTAACTCAGGGAACAAGTTGCACACTTCTGAGATGCATTTGGGCAACTTTGTCAGAAATGAGTTTTTTGCCTAAAGAGACATGCCTATTTGCGCAGTAGTACAGATTCTGAGTATGTAACTGGGCTTGATGAAATCAGCATTTCTCTTGCTTCCCTGTGCGTAGGAAAGCTCAGTTTTAGTCTCTGTAGCTCCCACAAGTGTCTCCTCAGTGTGTTCCCATTTCCTTAGAAACAGTGTATTTGCTGGGAGAAAAGTGCATTGCTGTGCGCTTTCACCGTTCAGCAAATACATGTGTAGAAGCACAGTGCTAGCAGAAACTAACGTTTCTCGACGTTTTCTAACTCAGGGAACACGTTGCACACTTCTGAGATGCATTTGGGCAACTTTGTCAGAAATGAGTTTTTTGCCTAAAGAGACATGCCTATTTGCGCAGTAGTACAGAATCTGAGTATGTAACTGGGCTTGATGAAATCAGCATTTCTCTTGCTTCCCTGTGCGTAGGGAAGCTCAGTTTTAGTCACAGTAGCTCCCACAAGTGTCTCCTCACTGTGTTCCCATTTCCTTAGAAACAGTGTATTTGCTGGGAGAAAAGTGCATTACTGTGCGCTTTCACCGTTCAGCAAATACATGTGTAGAAGCCTAGAGCTAGCAGATACGACCGTTTCTCGACGTGTTCTAACTCAGGGAACACGTTGCACACTTCTGAGATGCATTTGGGCAACTTTGTCAGAAATGAGTTTTTTGCCTAAAGAGACATGCCTATTTGCGCAGTAGTACAGATTCTGAGTATGTAACTGGGCTTGATGAAATCAGCATTTCTCTTGCTTCCCTGTGCGTAGGGAAGCTCAATTTTAGTCACAGTAGCTCCCACAAGTGTCTCCTCAGTGTGTTCCCATTTCCTTAGAAACAGTGTATTTGCTGGGAGAAAAGTGCATTACTGTGCGCTTTCACCGTTCAGCAAATACATGTGTAGAAGCACAGCGCTAGCAGAAACGAACGTTTCTCGACCTTTTCTAACTCAGGGCACAAGTTGCACACTTCTGATATGCATTTGGGCAACTTTGTCAGAAATGAGTTTTTTGCCTAAAGAGACATGCCTATTTGCGCAGTAGTACAGATTCTGAGTATGTAACTGGGCTTGATGAAATCAGCATTTCTCTTGCTTCCCTGTGCGTAGGGAAGCTCAGTTTTAGTCTCTGTAGCTCCCACAAGTGTCTCCTCAGTGTGTTCCCATTTCCTGAGAAACAGTGTATTTGCTGGGAGAAAAGTGCATTACTGTGCGCTTTCACCGTTCAGCAAATACATGTGTAGAAGCACAGCGCTAGCAGAAACTAACGTTTCTCGACGTGTTCTAACTCAGGGAACACGTTGCAGACTTCTGAGATGCATTTGGGCAACTTTGTCAGAAATGAGTTTTTTGCCTAAAGAGACATGCCTATTTGCGCAGTAGTACAGATTCTGAGTATGTAACTGGGCTTGATGAAATCAGTATTTCTCTTGCTTCCCTGTGCGTAGGGAAGCTCAGTTTTAGTCACTGTAGCTCCCACAAGTGTCTCCTCAGTGTGTTCCCATTTCCTTAGAAACAGTGTATTTGCTGGGAGAAAAGTGCATTACTGTGCGCTTTCACCGTTCAGCAAATACATGTGTAGAAGCACAGCGCTAGCAGAAACGAATGTCTCTCGATGTTGTCTAACTCAGGGAACAAGTTGCACACTTCTGAGATGCATTTGGGCAACTTTGTCAGAAATGAGTTTTTTGCCTAAAGAGACATGCCTATTTGCGCAGTAGTACAGATTCTGAGTATGTAACTGGGCTTGATGAAATCAGCATTTCTCTTGCTTCCCTGTGCGTAGGGAAGCTCAGTTTTAGTCTCTGTAGCTCCCACAAGTGTCTCCTCAGTGTGTTCCCATTTCCTTAGAAACAGTGTATTTGCTGGGAGAAAAGTGCATTGCTGTGCGCTTTCACCGTTCAGCAAATACATGTGTAGAAGCACAGCGCTAGCAGAAACGACCGTTTCTCGACATTTTCTAACTCAGGGAACAAGTTGCACACTTCTGAGATGCATTTGGGCAACTTTGTCAGAAATGAGTTTTTTCCCTACAGAGACATGCCTATTTGCGCAGTAGTACAGATTCTGAGTATGTAACTGGGCTTGATGAAATCAGCATTTCTCTTGCTTCCCTGTGCGTAGGGAAGCTCAGTTTTAGTCTCTGTAGCTCCCACAAGTGTCTCCTCAGTGTGTTCCCATTTCCTTAGAAACAGTGTATTTGCTGGGAGAAAAGTGCATTACTGTGCGCTTTCACCATTCAGCAAATACATGTGTAGAAGCCTAGAGCTAGCAGATACGACCGTTTCTCGACGTGTTCTAACTCAGGGAACACGTTGCACACTTCTGAGATGCATTTGGGCAACTTTGTCAGAAATGAGTTTTTTGCCTAAAGAGACATGCCTATTTGTGCAGTAGTACAGATTCTGAGTATGTAACTGGGCTTGATGAAATCAGCATTTCTCTTGCTTCCCTGTGCGTAGGGAAGCTCAGTTTTAGTCACAGTAGCTCCCACAAGTGTCTCCTCAGTGTGTTCCCATTTCCTTAGAAACAGTGTATTTGCTGGGAGAAAAGTGCATTACTGTGCGCTTTCACCCTTCAGCAAATACATGTGTAGAAGCACAGCGCTAGCAGAAACGAACGTTTCTCGACGTTTTCTACCTCAGAGAACAAGTTGCACACCTCTGAGATGCATTTGGGCAACTTTGTCAGAAATGAGTTTTTTGCCTAAAGAGACATGCCTATTTGCGCAGTAGTACAGATTCTGAGTATGTAACTGGGCTTGATGAAATCAGCATTTCACTTGCTTCCCTGTGCGTAGGGAAGCTCAGTTTTAGTCACAGTAGCTCCCACAAGTGTCTCCTCAGTGTGTTCCCATTTCCTTAGAAACAGTGTATTTGCTGGGAGAAAAGTGCATTACTGTACGCTTTCACCGTTCAGCAAATACATGTGTAGAAGCACAGCGCTAGCAGAAACGAACGTTTCTCGACATTTTCTAACTCAGGGAACAAGTTGCACACTTCTGAGATGCATTTGGGCAACTTTGTCAGAAATGAGGTTTTTGCCTAAAGAGACATGCCTATTTGCGCAGTAGTACAGATTCTGAGTATGTAACTGGGCTTGATGAAATCAGCATTTCTCTTGCTTCCCTGTGCGTAGGGAATCTCACTTTTAGTCACAGTAGCTCCCACAAGTGTCTCCTCAGTGTGGTCCCATTTCCTTAGAAACAGTGTATTTCCTGGGAGAAATGTGCATTACTCTGCGCTTTCACCGTTCAGCAAATACATGTGTAGAAGCACAGCGCTAGCAGATACGACCGTTTCTCGACGTTTTCTAACTGAGGGAACAAGTTGCACACTTCTGAGATGCATTTGGGCAACTTTGTCAGAAATGAGTTTTTTGCCTAAAGAGACATGCCTATTTGCGCAGTAGTACAGATTCTGAGTATGTAACTGGGCTTGATGAATTCAGCATTTCTCTTGCTTCCCTGTGCATAGGGAAGCTCAGTTTTAGTCTCTGTAGCTCCCACAAGTGTCTCCTCAGTGTGTTCCCATATCCTTAGAAACAGTGTATTCGCTGGGAGAAAAGTGCATTACTGTGCGCTTTCCCCTTTCAGCAAATACATGTGTAGAAGCACAGCGCTAGCAGAAACTAACTTTTCTCGACGTGTTCTAACTCAGGGAACACGTTGCACACTTCTGAGATGCATTTGGGCAACTTTGTCAGAAATGAGTTTTTTGCCTAAAGAGACATGCCTATTTGCGCAGTAGTACAGATTCTGGCTATGTAACTGGGCTTGATGAAATCAGTATTTCTCTTGCTTCCCTGTGCGTAGGGAAGCTCAGTTTTAGTCACTGTAGCTCCCACAAGTGTCTCCTCAGTGTGTTCCCATTTCCTTAGAAACAGTGTATTTGCTGGGAGAAAAGTGCATTACTGTGCGCTTTCACCGTTCAGCAAATACATGTGTAGAAGCACAGCGCTAGCAGAAACGAATGTTTCTCGATGTTGTCTAACTCAGGGAACAAGTTGCACACTTCTGAGATGCATTTGGGCAACTTTGTCAGAAATGAGTTTTTTGCCTAAAGAGACATGCCTATTTGCGCAGTAGTACAGATTCTGAGTATGTAACTGGGCTTGATGAAATCAGCATTTCTCTTGCTTCCCTGTGCGTAGGGAAGCTCAGTTTTAGTCTCTGTAGCTCCCACAAGTGTCTCCTCAGTGTGTTCCCATTTCCTTAGAAACAGTGTATTTGCTGGGAGAAAAGTGCATTGCTGTGCGCTTTCACCGTTCAGCAAATACATGTGTAGAAGCACAGCGCTAGCAGAAACTAACGTTTCTCGACGTTTTCTAACTCAGGGAACACGTTGCACACTTCTGAGATGCATTTTGGCAACTTTGTCAGAAATGAGTTTTTTGCCTAAAGAGACATGCCTATTTGCGCAGTAGTACAGATTCTGAGTATGTAACTGGGCTTGATGAAATCAGCATTTCTCTTGCTTCCCTGTGCGTAGGGAAGCTCAGTTTTAGTCACAGTAGCTCCCACAAGTGTCTCCTCACTGTGTTCCCATTTCCTTAGAAACAGTGTATTTGCTGGGAGAAAAGTGCATTACTGTGCGCTTTCACCATTCAGCAAATACATGTGTAGAAGCCTAGAGCTAGCAGATACGACCGTTTCTCGACGTGTTCTAACTCAGGGAACACGTTGCACACTTCTGAGATGCATTTGGGCAACTTTGTCAGAAATGAGTTTTTTGCCTAAAGAGACATGCCTATTTGCGCAGTAGTACAGATTCTGAGTATGTAACTGGGCTTGATGAAATCAGCATTTCTCTTGCTTCCCTGTGCGTAGGGAAGCTCAATTTTAGTCACAGTAGCTCCCACAAGTGTCTCCTCAGTGTGTTCCCATTTCCTTAGAAACAGTGTATTTGCTGGGAGAAAAGTGCATTACTGTGCGCATTCACCCTTCAGCAAATACATGTGTAGAAGCACAGCGCTAGCAGAAACGAACGTTTCTCGACGTTTTCTACCTCAGAGAACAAGTTGCACACCTCTGAGATGCATTTGGGCAACTTTGTCAGAAATGAGTTTTTTGCCTAAAGAGACATGCCTATTTGCGCAGTAGTACAGATTCTGAGTATGTAACTGGGCTTGATGAAATCAGCATTTCACTTGCTTCCCTGTGCGTAGGGAAGCTCAGTTTTAGTCACAGTAGCTCCCACAAGTGTCTCCTCAGTGTGTTCCCATTTCCTTAGAAACAGTGTATTTGCTGGGAGAAAAGTGCATTACTGTACGCTTTCACCGTTCAGCAAATACATGTGTAGAAGCACAGCGCTAGCAGAAACGAACGTTTCTCGACATTTTCTAACTCAGGGAACAAGTTGCACACTTCTGAGATGCATTTGGGCAACTTTGTCAGAAATGAGGTTTTTGCCTAAAGAGACATGCCTATTTGCGCAGTAGTACAGATTCTGAGTATGTAACTGGGCTTGATGAAATCAGCATTTCTCTTGCTTCCCTGTGCGTAGGGAATCTCACTTTTAGTCACAGTAGCTCCCACAAGTGTCTCCTCAGTGTGGTCCCATTTCCTTAGAAACAGTGTATTTCCTGGGAGAAATGTGCATTACTGTGCGCTTTCACCGTTCAGCAAATACATGTGTAGAAGCACAGCGCTAGCAGATACGACCGTTTCTCGACGTTTTCTAACTCAGGGAACAAGTTGCACACTTCTGAGATGCATTTGGGCAACTTTGTCAGAAATGAGTTTTTTGCCTAAAGAGACATGCCTATTTGCGCAGTAGTACAGATTCTGAGTATGTAACTGGGCTTGATGAATTCAGCATTTCTCTTGCTTCCCTGTGCATAGGGAAGCTCAGTTTTAGTCTCTGTAGCTCCCACAAGTGTCTCCTCAGTGTGTTCCCATATCCTTAGAAACAGTGTATTTGCTGGGAGAAAAGTGCATTACTGTGCGCTTTCCCCTTTCAGCAAATACATGTGTAGAAGCACAGCGCTAGCAGAAACTAACTTTTCTCGACGTGTTCTAACTCAGGGAACACGTTGCACACTTCTGAGATGCATTTGGGCAACTTTGTCAGAAATGAGTTTTTTGCCTAAAGAGACATGCCTATTTGCGCAGTAGTACAGATTCTGGCTATGTAACTGGGCTTGATGAAATCAGCATTTCTCTTGCTTCCCTGTGCGGAGGGAAGCTCAGTTTCAGTCACAGTAGCTCCCACAAGTGTCTCCTCAGTGTGTTCCCATTTCCTTAGAAACAGTGTATTTGCTGGGAGAAAAGTGCATTACTGTGCGCATTCACCCTTCAGCAAATACATGTGTAGAAGCACAGCGCTAGCAGAAACGAACGTTTCTCGATGTGTTCTAACTCAGGGAACACGTTGCACACTTCTGAGATGCATTTGGGCAACTTTGTCAGAAATGAGTTTTTTGCCTAAAGAGACATGCCTATTTGCGCAGTAGTACAGATTCTGAGTATGTAACTGGGCTTGATGAAATCAGTATTTCTCTTGCTTCCCTGTGCGTAGGGAAGCTCAGTTTTAGTCACAGTAGCTCCCACAAGTGTCTCCTCAGTGTGTTCCCATTTCCTTAGAAACAGTGTATTTGCTGGGAGAAAAGTGCATTACTGTGCGCTTTCACCGTTCAGCAAATACATGTGTAGAAGCACAGCGCTAGCAGAAATGAACGTTTCTCGACGTTTTCTAACTCAGAGAACATGTTGCACACCTCTGAGATGCATTTGGGCAACTTTGTCAGAAATGAGTTTTTTGCCTAAAGAGACATGCCTATTTGCGCAGTAGTACAGATTCTGAGTATGTAACTTGGCTTGATGAAATCAGCATTTCTCTTGCTTCCCTGTGCGTAGGGAAGCTCAGTTTTAGTCACAGTAGCTCCCACAAGTGTCTCCTCAGTGTGTTCCCATTTCCTTAGAAACAGTGTATTTGCTGGGAGAAAAGTGCATTACTGTGTGCTTTCACCATTCAGCAAATACATGTGTAGAAGCGCAGAGCTAGCAGGTACGACCATTTCTCGATGTTTTCTAACTCAGGGAACAAGTTGCACACTTCTGAGATGCATTTGGGCAACTTTGTCAGAAATGAGTTTTTTGCCTAAAGAGACATGCCTATTTGCGCAGTAGTACAGATTCTGAGTATGTAACTGGGCTTGATGAAATCAGCATTTCTCTTGCTTCCCTGTGCGTAGGGAAGCTCAGTTTTAGTCTCTGTAGGTCCCACAAGTGTCTCCTCAGTGTGTTCCCATTTCCTGAGAAACAGTGTATTTGCTGGGAGAAAAGTGCATTACTGTGCGCTTTCACCGTTCAGCAAATACATGTGTAGAAGCACAGCGCTAGCAGAAACTAACGTTTCTCGACGTTTTCTAACTCAGAGAACAAGTTGCACACCTCTGAGATGCATTTGGGAAACTTTGTCAGATATGAGTTTTTTGCCTAAAGAGACATGCCTATTTGCGCAGTAGTACAGATTCTTAGTATGTAACTGGGCTTGATGAAATCAGTATTTCTCTTGCTTCTCTGTGCGTAGGGAAGCTCAGTTTTAGTCACTGTAGCTCCCACAAGTGTATCCTCAGTGTGTTCCCATTTCCTTAGAAACAGTGTATTTGCTGGGAGAAAAGTGCATTACTGTGCGCTTTCACCTTTCAGCAAATACATGTGTAGAAGCACAGCGCTAGCAGAAACGAACGTTTCTCGATGTTTTCTAACTCAGGGAACAAGTTGCACACTTCTGAGATGCATTTGGGCAACTTTGTCAGAAATGAGTTTTTTGCCTAAAGAGACATGCCTATTTGCGCAGTAGTACAGATTCTGAGTATGTAACTGGGCTTGATGAAATCAGCATTTCTCTTGCTTCATTGTGCGTAGGGAAGTTCAGTTTTAGTCACAGTAGCTCCCACAAGTGTCTCCTCAGTGTGTTCCCATTTCCTTAGAAACAGTGTATTTGCTGGGAGAAAAGTGCATTACTGTGCGCTTTCACCCTTCAACAAATACATGTGTAGAAGCACAGCGCTAGCAGAAACGAACGTTTCTCGACGTTTTCTACCTCAGAGAACAAGTTGCACACCTCTGAGATGCATTTGGGCAACTTTGTCAGAAATGAGTTTTTTGCCTAAAGAGACATGCCTAATTGCGCAGTAGTACAGATTCTGAGTATGTAACTGGGCTTGATGAAATCAGCATTTCACTTGCTTCCCTGTGCGTAGGGAAGCTCAGTTTTAGTCACAGTAGCTCCCACAAGTGTCTCCTCAGTGTGTTCCCATTTCCTTAGAAACAGTGTATTTGCTGGGAGAAAAGTGCATTACTGTACGCTTTCACCGTTCAGCAAATACATGTGTAGAAGCACAGCGCTAGCAGAAACGAACGTTTCTCGACATTTTCTAACTCAGGGAACAAGTTGCACACTTCTGAGATGCATTTGGGCAACTTTGTCAGAAATGAGTTTTTTGCCTAAAGAGACATGCCTATTTGCGCAGTAGTACAGATTCTGAGTATGTAACTGGGCTTGATGAAATCAGCATTTCTCTTGCTTCCCTGTGCGTAGGGAAGCTCACTTTTAGTCACAGTAGCTCCCACAAGTGTCTCCTCAGTGTGGTCCCATTTCCTTAGAAACAGTGTATTTCCTGGGAGAAATGTGCATTACTGTGCGCTTTCACCGTTCAGCAAATACATGTGTAGAAGCACAGCGCTAGCAGATACGACCGTTTCTCGACGTTTTCTAACTCAGGGAACAAGTTGCACACTTCTGAGATGCATTTGGGCAACTTTGTCAGAAATGAGTTTTTTGCCTAAAGAGACATGCCTATTTGCGCAGTAGTACAGATTCTGAGTATGTAACTGGGCTTGATGAATTCAGCATTTCTCTTGCTTCCCTGTGCGTAGGGAAGCTCAGTTTTAGTCTCTGTAGCTCCCACAAGTGTCTCCTCAGTGTGTTCCCATATCCTTAGAAACAGTGTATTTGCTGGGAGAAAAGTGCATTACTGTGCGCTTTCCCCTTTCAGCAAATACATGTGTAGAAGCACAGCGCTAGCAGAAACTAACGTTTCTCGACGTGTTCTAACTCAGGGAACACGTTGCACACTTCTGAGATGCATTTGGGCAACTTTGTCAGAAATGAGTTTTTTGCCTAAAGAGACATGCCTATTTGCGCAGTAGTACAGATTCTGAGTATGTAACTGGGCTTGATGAAATCAGCATTTCTCTTGCTTCCCTGTGAGGAGGGAAGCTCAGTTTTAGTCACAGTAGCTCCCACAAGTGTCTCCTCAGTGTGTTCCCATTTCCTTAGAAACAGTGTATTTGCTGGGAGAAAAGTGCATTACTGTGCGCTTTCACCGTTCAGCAAATACATGTGTAGAAGCACAGCGCTAGCAGAAACTAACGTTTCTCGACGTTTTCTAACTCAGAGAACAAGTTGCACTCCTCTGAGATGCATTTGGGCAACTTTGTCAGAAATGAGTTTTTTGCCTAAAGAGACATGCCTATTTGCGCAGTAGTACAGATTCTGAGTATGTAACTGGGCTTGATGAAATCAGCATTTCTCTTGCTTCCCTGTGCGTAGGGAAGCTCAGTTTTAGTCTCTGTAGCTCCCACAAGTGTCTCCTCAGTGTGTTCCCATTTCCTGAGAAACAGTGTATTTGCTGGGAGAAAAGTGCATTACTGTGCGCTTTCACCGTTCAGCAAATACATGTGTAGAAGCACAGCGCTAGCAGAAACTAACGTTTCTCGACGTGTTCTAACTCAGGGAACACGTTGCAGACTTCTGAGATGCATTTGGGCAACTTTGTCAGAAATGAGTTTTTTGCCTAAAGAGACATGCCTATTTGCGCAGTAGTACAGATTCTGAGTATGTAACTGGGCTTGATGAAATCAGTATTTCTCTTGCTTCCCTGTGCGTAGGGAAGCTCAGTTTTAGTCACTGTAGCTCCCACAAGTGTCTCCTCAGTGTGTTCCCATTTCCTTAGAAACAGTGTATTTGCTGGGAGAAAAGTGCATTACTGTGCGCTTTCACCGTTCAGCAAATACATGTGTAGAAGCACAGCGCTAGCAGAAACGAATGTCTCTCGATGTTGTCTAACTCAGGGAACAAGTTGCACACTTCTGAGATGCATTTGGACAACTTTGTCAGAAATGAGTTTTTTGCCTAAAGAGACATGCCTATTTGCGCAGTAGTACAGATTCTGAGTATGTAACTGGGCTTGATGAAATCAGCATTTCTCTTGCTTCACTGTGCGTAGGGAAGTTCAGTTTTAGTCACAGTAGCTCCCACAAGTGTCTCCTCAGTGTGTTCCCATTTCATTAGAAACAGTGTATTTGCTGGGAGAAAAGTGCATTACTGTGCGCTTTCACCATTCAGCAAATACATGTGTAGAAGCGCAGAGCTAGCAGATACGACCGTTTCTCGACGTTTTCTAACTCAGGGAACAAGTTGCACACTTCTGAGATGCATTTGGGCAACTTTGTCAGAAATGAGTTTTTTGCCTAAAGAGACATGCCTATTTGCGCAGTAGTACAGATTCTGAGTATGTAACTGGGCTTGATGAAATCAGCATTTCTCTTGCTTCCCTGTGCGTAGGAAAGCTCAGTTTTAGTCTCTGTAGCTCCCACAAGTGTCTCCTCAGTGTGTTCCCATTTCCTTAGAAACAGTGTATTTGCTGGGAGAAAAGTGCATTGCTGTGCGCTTTCACCGTTCAGCAAATACATGTGTAGAAGCACAGTGCTAGCAGAAACTAACGTTTCTCGACGTTTTCTAACTCAGGGAACACGTTGCACACTTCTGAGATGCATTTGGGCAACTTTGTCAGAAATGAGTTTTTTGCCTAAAGAGACATGCCTATTTGCGCAGTAGTACAGAATCTGAGTATGTAACTGGGCTTGATGAAATCAGCATTTCTCTTGCTTCCCTGTGCGTAGGGAAGCTCAGTTTTAGTCACAGTAGCTCCCACAAGTGTCTCCTCACTGTGTTCCCATTTCCTTAGAAACAGTGTATTTGCTGGGAGAAAAGTGCATTACTGTGCGCTTTCACCATTCAGCAAATACATGTGTAGAAGCCTAGAGCTAGCAGATACGACCGTTTCTCGACGTGTTCTAACTCAGGGAACACGTTGCACACTTCTGAGATGCATTTGGGCAACTTTGTCAGAAATGAGTTTTTTGCCTAAAGAGACATGCCTATTTGCGCAGTAGTACAGATTCTGAGTATGTAACTGGGCTTGATGAAATCAGCATTTCTCTTGCTTCCCTGTGCGTAGGGAAGCTCAATTTTAGTCACAGTAGCTCCCACAAGTGTCTCCTCAGTGTGTTCCCATTTCCTTAGAAACAGTGTATTTGCTGGGAGAAAAGTGCATTACTGTGCGCTTTCACCGTTCAGCAAATACATGTGTAGAAGCACAGCGCTAGCAGAAACGAACGTTTCTCGACCTTTTCTAACTCAGGGCACAAGTTGCACACTTCTGATATGCATTTGGGCAACTTTGTCAGAAATGAGTTTTTTGCCTAAAGAGACATGCCTATTTGCGCAGTAGTACAGATTCTGAGTATGTAACTGGGCTTGATGAAATCAGCATTTCTCTTGCTTCCCTGTGCGTAGGGAAGCTCAGTTTTAGTCTCTGTAGCTCCCACAAGTGTCTCCTCAGTGTGTTCCCATTTCCTGAGAAACAGTGTATTTGCTGGGAGAAAAGTGCATTACTGTGCGCTTTCACCGTTCAGCAAATACATGTGTAGAAGCACAGCGCTAGCAGAAACTAACGTTTCTCGACGTGTTCTAACTCAGGGAACACGTTGCAGACTTCTGAGATGCATTTGGGCAACTTTGTCAGAAATGAGTTTTTTGCCTAAAGAGACATGCCTATTTGCGCAGTAGTACAGATTCTGAGTATGTAACTGGGCTTGATGAAATCAGTATTTCTCTTGCTTCCCTGTGCGTAGGGAAGCTCAGTTTTAGTCACTGTAGCTCCCACAAGTGTCTCCTCAGTGTGTTCCCATTTCCTTAGAAACAGTGTATTTGCTGGGAGAAAAGTGCATTACTGTGCGCTTTCACCGTTCAGCAAATACATGTGTAGAAGCACAGCGCTAGCAGAAACGAATGTTTCTCGATGTTGTCTAACTCAGGGAACAAGTTGCACACTTCTGAGATGCATTTGGGCAACTTTGTCAGAAATGAGTTTTTTGCCTAAAGAGACATGCCTATTTGCGCAGTAGTACAGATTCTGAGTATGTAACTGGGCTTGATGAAATCAGCATTTCTCTTGCTTCCCTGTGCGTAGGGAAGCTCAGTTTTAGTCTCTGTAGCTCCCACAAGTGTCTCCTCAGTGTGTTCCCATTTCCTTAGAAACAGTGTATTTGCTGGGAGAAAAGTGCATTGCTGTGCGCTTTCACCGTTCAGCAAATACATGTGTAGAAGCACAGCGCTAGCAGAAACTAACGTTTCTCGACGTTTTCTAACTCAGGGAACACGTTGCACACTTCTGAGATGCATTTTGGCAACTTTGTCAGAAATGAGTTTTTTGCCTAAAGAGACATGCCTATTTGCGCAGTAGTACAGATTCTGAGTATGTAACTGGGCTTGATGAAATCAGCATTTCTCTTGCTTCCCTGTGCGTAGGGAAGCTCAGTTTTAGTCACAGTAGCTCCCACAAGTGTCTCCTCACTGTGTTCCCATTTCCTTAGAAACAGTGTATTTGCTGGGAGAAAAGTGCATTACTGTGCGCTTTCACCATTCAGCAAATACATGTGTAGAAGCCT
The DNA here is from genome assembly GCF_964271855.1 of Acomys minous. Classification (NCBI taxonomy): domain Eukaryota; kingdom Metazoa; phylum Chordata; class Mammalia; order Rodentia; family Muridae; genus Acomys; species Acomys minous. The sequence goes on from NW_028182186.1 coordinate 774,326, forward strand.
AGAGCTAGCAGAAACTAACTTTTCTCGACGTGTTCTAACTCAGGGAACACGTTGCACACTTCTGAGATGCATTTGGGCAACTTTGTCAGAAATGAGTTTTTTGCCTAAAGAGACATGCCTATTTGCGCAGTAGTACAGATTCTGAGTATGTAACTGGGCTTGATGAAATCAGCATTTCTCTTGCTTCCCTGTGCGTAGGGAAGCTCAATTTTAGTCACAGTAGCTCCCACAAGTGTCTCCTCAGTGTGTTCCCATTTCCTTAGAAACAGTGTATTTGCTGGGAGAAAAGTGCATTACTGTGCGCTTTCACCCTTCAGCAAATACATGTGTAGAAGCACAGCGCTAGCAGAAACGAACGTTTCTCGACGTTTTCTACCTCAGAGAACAAGTTGCACACCTCTGAGATGCATTTGGGCAACTTTGTCAGAAATGAGTTTTTTGCCTAAAGAGACATGCCTATTTGCGCAGTAGTACAGATTCTGAGTATGTAACTGGGCTTGATGAAATCAGCATTTCACTTGCTTCCCTGTGCGTAGGGAAGCTCAGTTTTAGTCACAGTAGCTCCCACAAGTGTCTCCTCAGTGTGTTCCCATTTCCTTAGAAACAGTGTATTTGCTGGGAGAAAAGTGCATTACTGTACGCTTTCACCGTTCAGCAAATACATGTGTAGAAGCACAGCGCTAGCAGAAACGAACGTTTCTCGACATTTTCTAACTCAGGGAACAAGTTGCACACTTCTGAGATGCATTTGGGCAACTTTGTCAGAAATGAGGTTTTTGCCTAAAGAGACATGCCTATTTGCGCAGTAGTACAGATTCTGAGTATGTAACTGGGCTTGATGAAATCAGCATTTCTCTTGCTTCCCTGTGCGTAGGGAATCTCACTTTTAGTCACAGTAGCTCCCACAAGTGTCTCCTCAGTGTGGTCCCATTTCCTTAGAAACAGTGTATTTCCTGGGAGAAATGTGCATTACTGTGCGCTTTCACCGTTCAGCAAATACATGTGTAGAAGCACAGCGCTAGCAGATACGACCGTTTCTCGACGTTTTCTAACTCAGGGAACAAGTTGCACACTTCTGAGATGCATTTGGGCAACTTTGTCAGAAATGAGTTTTTTGCCTAAAGAGACATGCCTATTTGCGCAGTAGTACAGATTCTGAGTATGTAACTGGGCTTGATGAATTCAGCATTTCTCTTGCTTCCCTGTGCGTAGGGAAGCTCAGTTTTAGTCTCTGTAGCTCCCACAAGTGTCTCCTCAGTGTGTTCCCATTTCCTGAGAAACAGTGTATTTGCTGGGAGAAAAGTGCATTACTGTGCGCTTTCACCGTTCAGCAAATACATGTGTAGAAGCACAGCGCTAGCAGAAACTAACGTTTCTCGACGTGTTCTAACTCAGGGAACACGTTGCACACTTCTGAGATGCATTTGGGCAACTTTGTCAGAAATGAGTTTTTTGCCTAAAGAGACATGCCTATTTGCGCAGTAGTACAGATTCTGAGTATGTAACTGGGCTTGATGAAATCAGTATTTCTCTTGCTTCCCTGTGCGTAGGGAAGCTCAGTTTTAGTCACTGTAGCTCCCACAAGTGTCTCCTCAGTGTGTTCCCATTTCCTTAGAAACAGTGTATTTGCTGGGAGAAAAGTGCATTACTGTGCGCTTTCACCGTTCAGCAAATACATGTGTAGAAGCACAGCGCTAGCAGAAACGAATGTTTCTCGATGTTGTCTAACTCAGGGAACAAGTTGCACACTTCTGAGATGCATTTGGGCAACTTTGTCAGAAATGAGTTTTTTGCCTAAAGAGACATGCCTATTTGCGCAGTAGTACAGATTCTGAGTATGTAACTGGGCTTGATGAAATCAGCATTTCTCTTGCTTCCCTGTGCGTAGGGAAGCTCAGTTTTAGTCTCTGTAGCTCCCACAAGTGTCTCCTCAGTGTGTTCCCATTTCCTTAGAAACAGTGTATTTGCTGGGAGAAAAGTGCATTGCTGTGCGCTTTCACCGTTCAGCAAATACATGTGTAGAAGCACAGCGCTAGCAGAAACTAACGTTTCTCGACGTTTTCTAACTCAGGGAACACGTTGCACACTTCTGAGATGCATTTTGGCAACTTTGTCAGAAATGAGTTTTTTGCCTAAAGAGACATGCCTATTTGCGCAGTAGTACAGATTCTGAGTATGTAACTGGGCTTGATGAAATCAGCATTTCTCTTGCTTCCCTGTGCGTAGGGAAGCTCAGTTTTAGTCACAGTAGCTCCCACAAGTGTCTCCTCACTGTGTTCCCATTTCCTTAGAAACAGTGTATTTGCTGGGAGAAAAGTGCATTACTGTGCGCTTTCACCATTCAGCAAATACATGTGTAGAAGCCTAGAGCTAGCAGATACGACCGTTTCTCGACGTGTTCTAACTCAGGGAACACGTTGCACACTTCTGAGATGCATTTGGGCAACTTTGTCAGAAATGAGTTTTTTGCCTAAAGAGACATGCCTATTTGCGCAGTAGTACAGATTCTGAGTATGTAACTGGGCTTGATGAAATCAGCATTTCTCTTGCTTCCCTGTGCGTAGGGAAGCTCAATTTTAGTCACAGTAGCTCCCACAAGTGTCTCCTCAGTGTGTTCCCATTTCCTTAGAAACAGTGTATTTGCTGGGAGAAAAGTGCATTACTGTGCGCTTTCACCCTTCAGCAAATACATGTGTAGAAGCACAGCGCTAGCAGAAACGAACGTTTCTCGACGTTTTCTACCTCAGAGAACAAGTTGCACACCTCTGAGATGCATTTGGGCAACTTTGTCAGAAATGAGTTTTTTGCCTAAAGAGACATGCCTATTTGCGCAGTAGTACAGATTCTGAGTATGTAACTGGGCTTGATGAAATCAGCATTTCACTTGCTTCCCTGTGCGTAGGGAAGCTCAGTTTTAGTCACAGTAGCTCCCACAAGTGTCTCCTCAGTGTGTTCCCATTTCCTTAGAAACAGTGTATTTGCTGGGAGAAAAGTGCATTACTGTACGCTTTCACCGTTCAGCAAATACATGTGTAGAAGCACAGCGCTAGCAGAAACGAACGTTTCTCGACATTTTCTAACTCAGGGAACAAGTTGCACACTTCTGAGATGCATTTGGGCAACTTTGTCAGAAATGAGGTTTTTGCCTAAAGAGACATGCCTATTTGCGCAGTAGTACAGATTCTGAGTATGTAACTGGGCTTGATGAAATCAGCATTTCTCTTGCTTCCCTGTGCGTAGGGAATCTCACTTTTAGTCACAGTAGCTCCCACAAGTGTCTCCTCAGTGTGGTCCCATTTCCTTAGAAACAGTGTATTTCCTGGGAGAAATGTGCATTACTGTGCGCTTTCACCGTTCAGCAAATACATGTGTAGAAGCACAGCGCTAGCAGATACGACCGTTTCTCGACGTTTTCTAACTCAGGGAACAAGTTGCACACTTCTGAGATGCATTTGGGCAACTTTGTCAGAAATGAGTTTTTTGCCTAAAGAGACATGCCTATTTGCGCAGTAGTACAGATTCTGAGTATGTAACTGGGCTTGATGAATTCAGCATTTCTCTTGCTTCCCTGTGCGTAGGGAAGCTCAGTTTTAGTCTCTGTAGCTCCCACAAGTGTCTCCTCAGTGTGTTCCCATAACCTTAGAAACAGTGTATTTGCTGGGAGAAAAGTGCATTACTGTGCGCTTTCCCCTTTCAGCAAATACATGTGTAGAAGCACAGCGCTAGCAGAAACTAACTTTTCTCGACGTGTTCTAACTCAGGGAACACGTTGCACACTTCTGAGATGCATTTGGGCAACTTTGTCAGAAATGAGTTTTTTGCCTAAAGAGACATGCCTATTTGCGCAGTAGTACAGATTCTGGCTATGTAACTGGGCTTGATGAAATCAGTATTTCTCTTGCTTCCCTGTGCGTAGGGAAGCTCAGTTTTAGTCACTGTAGCTCCCACAAGTGTCTCCTCAGTGTGTTCCCATTTCCTTAGAAACAGTGTATTTGCTGGGAGAAAAGTGCATTACTGTGCGCTTTCACCGTTCAGCAAATACATGTGTAGAAGCACAGCGCTAGCAGAAACGAATGTTTCTCGATGTTGTCTAACTCAGGGAACAAGTTGCACACTTCTGAGATGCATTTGGGCAACTTTGTCAGAAATGAGTTTTTTGCCTAAAGAGACATGCCTATTTGCGCAGTAGTACAGATTCTGAGTATGTAACTGGGCTTGATGAAATCAGCATTTCTCTTGCTTCCATGTGCGTAGGGAAGCTCAGTTTTAGTCTCTGTAGCTCCCACAAGTGTCTCCTCAGTGTGTTCCCATTTCCTTAGAAACAGTGTATTTGCTGGGAGAAAAGTGCATTGCTGTGCGCTTTCACCGTTCAGCAAATACATGTGTAGAAGCACAGCGCTAGCAGAAACTAACGTTTCTCGACGTTTTCTAACTCAGGGAACACGTTGCACACTTCTGAGATGCATTTTGGCAACTTTGTCAGAAATGAGTTTTTTGCCTAAAGAGACATGCCTATTTGCGCAGTAGTACAGATTCTGAGTATGTAACTGGGCTTGATGAAATCAGCATTTCTCTTGCTTCCCTGTGCGTAGGGAAGCTCAGTTTTAGTCACAGTAGCTCCCACAAGTGTCTCCTCACTGTGTTCCCATTTCCTTAGAAACAGTGTATTTGCTGGGAGAAAAGTGCATTACTGTGCGCTTTCACCATTCAGCAAATACATGTGTAGAAGCCTAGAGCTAGCAGATACGACCGTTTCTCGACGTGTTCTAACTCAGGGAACACGTTGCACACTTCTGAGATGCATTTGGGCAACTTTGTCAGAAATGAGTTTTTTGCCTAAAGAGACATGCCTATTTGCGCAGTAGTACAGATTCTGAGTATGTAACTGGGCTTGATGAAATCAGCATTTCTCTTGCTTCCCTGTGCGTAGGGAAGCTCAGTTTTAGTCACAGTAGCTCCCACAAGTGTCTCCTCAGTGTGTTCCCATTTCCTTAGAAACAGTGTATTTGCTGGGAGAAAAGTGCATTACTGTGCGCATTCACCCTTCAGCAAATACATGTGTAGAAGCACAGCGCTAGCAGAAACGAACGTTTCTCGACGTTTTCTACCTCAGAGAACAAGTTGCACACCTCTGAGATGCATTTGGGCAACTTTGTCAGAAATGAGTTTTTTGCCTAAAGAGACATGCCTATTTGCGCAGTAGTACAGATTCTGAGTATGTAACTGGGCTTGATGAAATCAGCATTTCACTTGCTTCCCTGTGCGTAGGGAAGCTCAGTTTTAGTCACAGTAGCTCCCACAAGTGTCTCCTCAGTGTGTTCCCATTTCCTTAGAAACAGTGTATTTGCTGGGAGAAAAGTGCATTACTGTACGCTTTCACCGTTCAGCAAATACATGTGTAGAAGCACAGCGCTAGCAGAAACGAACGTTTCTCGACATTTTCTAACTCAGGGAACAAGTTGCACACTTCTGAGATGCATTTGGGCAACTTTGTCAGAAATGAGGTTTTTGCCTAAAGAGACATGCCTATTTGCGCAGTAGTACAGATTCTGAGTATGTAACTGGGCTTGATGAAATCAGCATTTCTCTTGCTTCCCTGTGCGTAGGGAATCTCACTTTTAGTCACAGTAGCTCCCACAAGTGTCTCCTCAGTGTGGTCCCATTTCCTTAGAAACAGTGTATTTCCTGGGAGAAATGTGCATTACTGTGCGCTTTCACCGTTCAGCAAATACATGTGTAGAAGCACAGCGCTAGCAGATACGACCGTTTCTCGACGTTTTCTAACTCAGGGAACAAGTTGCACACTTCTGAGATGCATTTGGGCAACTTTGTCAGAAATGAGTTTTTTGCCTAAAGAGACATGCCTATTTGCGCAGTAGTACAGATTCTGAGTATGTAACTGGGCTTGATGAATTCAGCATTTCTCTTGCTTCCCTGTGCGTAGGGAAGCTCAGTTTTAGTCTCTGTAGCTCCCACAAGTGTCTCCTCAGTGTGTTCCCATAACCTTAGAAACAGTGTATTTGCTGGGAGAAAAGTGCATTACTGTGCGCTTTCCCCTTTCAGCAAATACATGTGTAGAAGCACAGCGCTAGCAGAAACTAACTTTTCTCGACGTGTTCTAACTCAGGGAACACGTTGCACACTTCTGAGATGCATTTGGGCAACTTTGTCAGAAATGAGTTTTTTGCCTAAAGAGACATGCCTATTTGCGCAGTAGTACAGATTCTGGCTATGTAACTGGGCTTGATGAAATCAGTATTTCTCTTGCTTCCCTGTGCGTAGGGAAGCTCAGTTTTAGTCACTGTAGCTCCCACAAGTGTCTCCTCAGTGTGTTCCCATTTCCTTAGAAACAGGGTATTTGCTGGGAGAAAAGTGCATTACTGTGCGCTTTCACCGTTCAGCAAATACATGTGTAGAAGCACAGCGCTAGCAGAAACGAATGTTTCTCGATGTTGTCTAACTCAGGGAACAAGTTGCACACTTCTGAGATGCATTTGGGCAACTTTGTCAGAAATGAGTTTTTTGCCTAAAGAGACATGCCTATTTGCGCAGTAGTACAGATTCTGAGTATGTAACTGGGCTTGATGAAATCAGCATTTCTCTTGCTTCCCTGTGCGTAGGGAAGCTCAGTTTTAGTCTCTGTAGCTCCCACAAGTGTCTCCTCAGTGTGTTCCCATTTCCTTAGAAACAGTGTATTTGCTGGGAGAAAAGTGCATTGCTGTGCGCTTTCACCGTTCAGCAAATACATGTGTAGAAGCACAGCGCTAGCAGAAACTAACGTTTCTCGACGTTTTCTAACTCAGGGAACACGTTGCACACTTCTGAGATGCATTTTGGCAACTTTGTCAGAAATGAGTTTTTTGCCTAAAGAGACATGCCTATTTGCGCAGTAGTACAGATTCTGAGTATGTAACTGGGCTTGATGAAATCAGCATTTCTCTTGCTTCCCTGTGCGTAGGGAAGCTCAGTTTTAGTCACAGTAGCTCCCACAAGTGTCTCCTCACTGTGTTCCCATTTCCTTAGAAACAGTGTATTTGCTGGGAGAAAAGTGCATTACTGTGCGCTTTCACCATTCAGCAAATACATGTGTAGAAGCCTAGAGCTAGCAGATACGACCGTTTCTCGACGTGTTCTAACTCAGGGAACACGTTGCACACTTCTGAGATGCATTTGGGCAACTTTGTCAGAAATGAGTTTTTTGCCTAAAGAGACATGCCTATTTGCGCAGTAGTACAGATTCTGAGTATGTAACTGGGCTTGATGAAATCAGCATTTCTCTTGCTTCCCTGTGCGTAGGGAAGCTCAGTTTTAGTCACAGTAGCTCCCACAAGTGTCTCCTCAGTGTGTTCCCATTTCCTTAGAAACAGTGTATTTGCTGGGAGAAAAGTGCATTACTGTGCGCATTCACCCTTCAGCAAATACATGTGTAGAAGCACAGCGCTAGCAGAAACGAACGTTTCTCGACGTTTTCTACCTCAGAGAACAAGTTGCACACCTCTGAGATGCATTTGGGCAACTTTGTCAGAAATGAGTTTTTTGCCTAAAGAGACATGCCTATTTGCGCAGTAGTACAGATTCTGAGTATGTAACTGGGCTTGATGAAATCAGCATTTCACTTGCTTCCCTGTGCGTAGGGAAGCTCAGTTTTAGTCACAGTAGCTCCCACAAGTGTCTCCTCAGTGTGTTCCCATTTCCTTAGAAACAGTGTATTTGCTGGGAGAAAAGTGCATTACTGTACGCTTTCACCGTTCAGCAAATACATGTGTAGAAGCACAGCGCTAGCAGAAACGAACGTTTCTCGACATTTTCTAACTCAGGGAACAAGTTGCACACTTCTGAGATGCATTTGGGCAACTTTGTCAGAAATGAGGTTTTTGCCTAAAGAGACATGCCTATTTGCGCAGTAGTACAGATTCTGAGTATGTAACTGGGCTTGATGAAATCAGCATTTCTCTTGCTTCCCTGTGCGTAGGGAATCTCACTTTTAGTCACAGTAGCTCCCACAAGTGTCTCCTCAGTGTGGTCCCATTTCCTTAGAAACAGTGTATTTCCTGGGAGAAATGTGCATTACTGTGCGCTTTCACCGTTCAGCAAATACATGTGTAGAAGCACAGCGCTAGCAGATACGACCGTTTCTCGACGTTTTCTAACTCAGGGAACAAGTTGCACACTACTAAGATGCATTTGGGCAACTTTGTCAGAAATGAGTTTTTTGCCTAAAGAGACATGCCTATTTGCGCAGTAGTACAGATTCTGAGTATGTAACTGGGCTTGATGAATTCAGCATTTCTCTTGCTTCCCTGTGCGTAGGGAAGCTCAGTTTTAGTCTCTGTAGCTCCCACAAGTGTCTCCTCAGTGTGTTCCCATAACCTTAGAAACAGTGTATTTGCTGGGAGAAAAGTGCATTACTGTGCGCTTTCCCCTTTCAGCAAATACATGTGTAGAAGCACAGCGCTAGCAGAAACTAACTTTTCTCGACGTGTTCTAACTCAGGGAACACGTTGCACACTTCTGAGATGCATTTGGGCAACTTTGTCAGAAATGAGTTTTTTGCCTAAAGAGACATGCCTATTTGCGCAGTAGTACAGATTCTGGCTATGTAACTGGGCTTGATGAAATCAGTATTTCTCTTGCTTCCCTGTGCGTAGGGAAGCTCAGTTTTAGTCACTGTAGCTCCCACAAGTGTCTCCTCAGTGTGTTCCCATTTCCTTAGAAACAGTGTATTTGCTGGGAGAAAAGTGCATTACTGTGCGCTTTCACCGTTCAGCAAATACATGTGTAGAAGCACAGCGCTAGCAGAAACGAATGTTTCTCGATGTTGTCTAACTCAGGGAACAAGTTGCACACTTCTGAGATGCATTTGGGCAACTTTGTCAGAAATGAGTTTTTTGCCTAAAGAGACATGCCTATTTGCGCAGTAGTACAGATTCTGAGTATGTAACTGGGCTTGATGAAATCAGCATTTCTCTTGCTTCCCTGTGCGTAGGGAAGCTCAGTTTTAGTCTCTGTAGCTCCCACAAGTGTCTCCTCAGTGTGTTCCCATTTCCTTAGAAACAGTGTATTTGCTGGGAGAAAAGTGCATTGCTGTGCGCTTTCACCGTTCAGCAAATACATGTGTAGAAGCACAGCGCTAGCAGAAACTAACGTTTCTCGACGTTTTCTAACTCAGGGAACACGTTGCACACTTCTGAGATGCATTTTGGCAACTTTGTCAGAAATGAGTTTTTTGCCTAAAGAGACATGCCTATTTGCGCAGTAGTACAGATTCTGAGTATGTAACTGGGCTTGATGAAATCAGCATTTCTCTTGCTTCCCTGTGCGTAGGGAAGCTCAGTTTTAGTCACAGTAGCTCCCACAAGTGTCTCCTCACTGTGTTCCCATTTCCTTAGAAACAGTGTATTTGCTGGGAGAAAAGTGCATTACTGTGCGCTTTCACCATTCAGCAAATACATGTGTAGAAGCCTAGAGCTAGCAGATACGACCGTTTCTCGACGTGTTCTAACTCAGGGAACACGTTGCACACTTCTGAGATGCATTTGGGCAACTTTGTCAGAAATGAGTTTTTTGCCTAAAGAGACATGCCTATTTGCGCAGTAGTACAGATTCTGAGTATGTAACTGGGCTTGATGAAATCAGCATTTCTCTTGCTTCCCTGTGCGTAGGGAAGCTCAGTTTTAGTCACAGTAGCTCCCACAAGTGTCTCCTCAGTGTGTTCCCATTTCCTTAGAAACAGTGTATTTGCTGGGAGAAAAGTGCATTACTGTGCGCATTCACCCTTCAGCAAATACATGTGTAGAAGCACAGCGCTAGCAGAAACGAACGTTTCTCGACGTTTTCTACCTCAGAGAACAAGTTGCACACCTCTGAGATGCATTTGGGCAACTTTGTCAGAAATGAGTTTTTTGCCTAAAGAGACATGCCTATTTGCGCAGTAGTACAGATTCTGAGTATGTAACTGGGCTTGATGAAATCAGCATTTCACTTGCTTCCCTGTGCGTAGGGAAGCTCAGTTTTAGTCACAGTAGCTCCCACAAGTGTCTCCTCAGTGTGTTCCCATTTCCTTAGAAACAGTGTATTTGCTGGGAGAAAAGTGCATTACTGTACGCTTTCACCGTTCAGCAAATACATGTGTAGAAGCACAGCGCTAGCAGAAACGAACGTTTCTCGACATTTTCTAACTCAGGGAACAAGTTGCACACTTCTGAGATGCATTTGGGCAACTTTGTCAGAAATGAGGTTTTTGCCTAAAGAGACATGCCTATTTGCGCAGTAGTACAGATTCTGAGTATGTAACTGGGCTTGATGAAATCAGCATTTCTCTTGCTTCCCTGTGCGTAGGGAATCTCACTTTTAGTCACAGTAGCTCCCACAAGTGTCTCCTCAGTGTGGTCCCATTTCCTTAGAAACAGTGTATTTCCTGGGAGAAATGTGCATTACTGTGCGCTTTCACCGTTCAGCAAATACATGTGTAGAAGCACAGCGCTAGCAGATACGACCGTTTCTCGACGTTTTCTAACTCAGGGAACAAGTTGCACACTTCTGAGATGCATTTGGGCAACTTTGTCAGAAATGAGTTTTTTGCCTAAAGAGACATGCCTATTTGCGCAGTAGTACAGATTCTGAGTATGTAACTGGGCTTGATGAATTCAGCATTTCTCTTGCTTCCCTGTGCATAGGGAAGCTCAGTTTTAGTCTCTGTAGCTCCCACAAGTGTCTCCTCAGTGTGTTCCCATATCCTTAGAAACAGTGTATTTGCTGGGAGAAAAGTGCATTACTGTGCGCTTTCCCCTTTCAGCAAATACATGTGTAGAAGCACAGCGCTAGCAGAAACTAACTTTTCTCGACGTGTTCTAACTCAGGGAACACGTTGCACACTTCTGAGATGCATTTGGGCAACTTTGTCAGAAATGAGTTTTTTGCCTAAAGAGACATGCCTATTTGCGCAGTAGTACAGATTCTGGCTATGTAACTGGGCTTGATGAAATCAGCATTTCTCTTGCTTCCCTGTGCGGAGGGAAGCTCAGTTTCAGTCACAGTAGCTCCCACAAGTGTCTCCTCAGTGTGTTCCCATTTCCTTAGAAACAGTGTATTTCATGGGAGAAAAGTGCATTACTGTGCGCTTTCCCCTTTCAGCAAATACATGTGTAGAAGCACAGCGCTAGCAGAAACGAACGTTTCTCGATGTGTTCTAACTCAGGGAACACGTTGCACACTTCTGAGATGCATTTGGGCAACTTTGTCAGAAATGAGTTTTTTGCCTAAAGAGACATGCCTATTTGCGCAGTAGTACAGATTCTGAGTATGTAACTGGGCTTGATGAAATCAGTATTTCTCTTGCTTCCCTGTGCGTAGGGAAGCTCAGTTTTAGTCACAGTAGCTCCCACAAGTGTCTCCTCAGTGTGTTCCCATTTCCTTAGAAACAGTGTATTTGCTGGGAGAAAAGTGCATTACTGTGCGCTTTCACCGTTCAGCAAATACATGTGTAGAAGCACAGCGCTAGCAGAAACGAACGTTTCTCGACGTTTTCTAACTCAGAGAACATGTTGCACACCTCTGAGATGCATTTGGGCAACTTTGTCAGAAATGAGTTTTTTGCCTAAAGAGACATGCCTATTTGCGCAGTAGTACAGATTCTGAGTATGTAACTTGGCTTGATGAAATCAGCATTTCTCTTGCTTCCCTGTGCGTAGGGAAGCTCAGTTTTAGTCACAGTAGCTCCCACAAGTGTCTCCTCAGTGTGTTCCCATTTCCTTAGAAACAGTGTATTTGCTGGGAGAAAAGTGCATTACTGTGTGCTTTCACCATTCAGCAAATACATGTGTAGAAGCGCAGAGCTAGCAGGTACGACCATTTCTCGATGTTTTCTAACTCAGGGAACAAGTTGCACACTTCTGAGATGCATTTGGGCAACTTTGTCAGAAATGAGTTTTTTGCCTAAAGAGACATGCCTATTTGCGCAGTAGTACAGATTCTGAGTATGTAACTGGGCTTGATGAAATCAGCATTTCTCTTGCTTCCCTGTGCGTAGGGAAGCTCAGTTTTAGTCTCTGTAGCTCCCACAAGTGTCTCCTCAGTGTGTTCCCATTTCCTGAGAAACAGTGTATTTGCTGGGAGAAAAGTGCATTACTATGCGCTTTCACCGTTCAGCAAATACATGTGTAGAAGCACAGCGCTAGCAGAAACTAACGTTTCTCGACGTTTTCTAACTCAGAGAACAAGTTGCACACCTCTGAGATGCATTTGGGAAACTTTGTCAGATATGAGTTTTTTGCCTAAAGAGACATGCCTATTTGCGCAGTAGTACAGATTCTTAGTATGTAACTGGGCTTGATGAAATCAGTATTTCTCTTGCTTCTCTGTGCGTAGGGAAGCTCAGTTTTAGTCACTGTAGCTCCCACAAGTGTATCCTCAGTGTGTTCCCATTTCCTTAGAAACAGTGTATTTGCTGGGAGAAAAGTGCATTACTGTGCGCTTTCACCTTTCAGCAAATACATGTGTAGAAGCACAGCGCTAGCAGAAACGAACGTTTCTCGATGTTTTCTAACTCAGGGAACAAGTTGCACACTTCTGAGATGCATTTGGGCAACTTTGTCAGAAATGAGTTTTTTGCCTAAAGAGACATGCCTATTTGCGCAGTAGTACAGATTCTGAGTATGTAACTGGGCTTGATGAAATCAGCATTTCTCTTGCTTCATTGTGCGTAGGGAAGTTCAGTTTTAGTCACAGTAGCTCCCACAAGTGTCTCCTCAGTGTGTTCCCATTTCCTTAGAAACAGTGTATTTGCTGGGAGAAAAGTGCATTACTGTGCGCTTTCACCCTTCAACAAATACATGTGTAGAAGCACAGCGCTAGCAGAAACGAACGTTTCTCGACGTTTTCTACCTCAGAGAACAAGTTGCACACCTCTGAGATGCATTTGGGCAACTTTGTCAGAAATGAGTTTTTTGCCTAAAGAGACATGCCTATTTGCGCAGTAGTACAGATTCTGAGTATGTAACTGGGCTTGATGAAATCAGCATTTCTCTTGCTTCCCTGTGAGGAGGGAAGCTCAGTTTTAGTCACAGTAGCTCCCACAAGTGTCTCCTCAGTGTGTTCCCATTTCCTTAGAAACAGTGTATTTGCTGGGAGAAAAGTGCATTACTGTGCGCTTTCACCGTTCAGCAAATACATGTGTAGAAGCACAGCGCTAGCAGAAACTAACGTTTCTCGACGTTTTCTAACTCAGAGAACAAGTTGCACTCCTCTGAGATGCATTTGGGCAACTTTGTCAGAAATGAGTTTTTTGCCTAAAGAGACATGCCTATTTGCGCAGTAGTACAGATTCTGAGTATGTAACCGGGCTTGATGAAATCAGCATTTCTCTTGCTTCCCTGTGCGTAGGGATGCTCAGTTTTAGTCTCTGTAGCTCCCACAAGTGTCTCCTCAGTGTGTTCCCATTTCCTTAGAAACAGTGTATTTGCTGGGAGAAAAGTGCATTACTGTGCGCTTTCACCGTTCAGCAAATACATGTGTAGAAGCACAGCACTAGCAGAAACGAACGTTTCTCGACGTTTTCTAACTCAGGGAACACGTTGCACACTTCTGAGATGCATTTGGGCAACTTTGTCAGAAATGAGTTTTTTGCCTAAAGAGACATGCCTATTTGCGCAGTAGTACAGATTCTGAGTATGTAACTGGGCTTGATGAAATCAGCATTTCTCTTGCTTCCCTGTGCGTAGGGAAGCTCAGTTTTAGTCACAGTAGCTCCCACAAGTGTCTCCTCAGTGTGTTCCCATTTCCTTAGAAACAGTGTATTTGCTGGGAGAAAAGTGCATTACTGTACGCTTTCACCGTTCAGCAAATACATGTGTAGAAGCACAGCGCTAGCAGAAACGAACGTTTCTCGACATTTTCTAACTCAGGGAACAAGTTGCACACTTCTGAGATGCATTTGGGCAACTAGGTGAGAAATGAGTTTTTTGCCTAAAGACATGCCTATTTGCGCAGTAGTACAGATTCTGAGTATGTAACTTGGCTTGATGAAATCAGCATTTCTCTTGCTTCCCTGTGCGTAGGGAAGCTCAGTTTTAGTCACAGTAGCTCCCACAAGTGTCTCCTCAGTGTGTTCCCATTTCCTTAGAAACAGTGTATTTGCTGGGAGAAAAGTGCATTACTGTGCGCTTTCACCATTCAGCAAATACATGTGTAGAAGCCCAGAGCTAGCAGATACGACCGTTTCTCGACGTTTTCTAACTCAGGGAACAAGTTGCACACTTCTGAGATGCATTTGGGCAACTTTGTCAGAAATGAGTTTTTTGCCTAAAGAGACATGCCTATTTGCGCAGTAGTACAGATTCTGAGTATGTAACTGGGCTTGATGAAATCAGCATTTCTCTTGCTTCCCTGTGCGTAGGGAAGCTCAGTTTTAGTCTCTGTAGCTCCCACAAGTGTCTCCTCAGTGTGTTCCCATTTCCTTAGAAACAGTGTATTTGCTGGGAGAAAAGTGCATTACTGTGCGCTTTCACAGTTCAGCAAATACATGTGTAGAAGCACAGCGCTAGCAGAAACTAACGTTTCTCGACGTGCTCTAACTCAGGGAACACGTTGCACACTTCTGAGATGCATTTGGGCAACTTTGTCAGAAATGAGTTTTTTGCCTAAAGAGACATGCCTATTTGCGCAGTAGTACAGATTCTGAGTATGTAACTTGGCTTGATGAAATCAGCATTTCTCTTGCTTCCCTGTGCGTAGGGAAGCTCAGTTTTAGTCACAGTAGCTCCCACAAGTGTCTCCTCAGTGTGTTCCCATTTCCTTAGAAACAGTGTATTTGCTGGGGAAAAGTGCATTACTGTGCGCTTTCACCGTTCAGCAAATACATGTGTAGAAGCACAGCGCTAGCAGACACTAACGTTTCTCGACGTTTTCTAACTGAGAGAACAAGTTGCACACCTCTGAGATGTATTTGGGCAACTTTGTCAGATATGAGTTTTTTGCCTAAAGAGACATGCCTATTTGCGGAGTAGTACAGATTCTTAGTATGTAACTGGGCTTGATGAAATCAGTATTTCTCTTGCTTCTCTGTGCGTAGGGAAGCTCAGTTTTAGTCACTGTAGCTCCCACAAGTGTCTCCTCAGTGTGTTCCCATTTCCTTAGAAACAGTGTATTTGCTGGGAGAAAAGTGCATTACTGTGCGCTTTCACCGTTCAGCAAATACATGTGTAGAAGCACAGCGCTAGCAGAAACGAAAGTTTCTCGATGTTTTCTAACTCAGGGAACAAGTTGCACACTTCTGAGATGCATTTGGGCAACTTGTCAGAAATGAGTTTTTTGCCTAAAGAGACATGCCTATTTGCGCAGTAGTACAGATTCTGAGTATGTAACTTGGCTTGATGAAATCAGCATTTCTCTTGCTTCCCTGTGCGTAGGGAAGCTCAGTTTTAGTCACAGTAGCTCCCACAAGTGTCTCCTCAGTGTGTTCCCATTTCCTGAGAAACAGTGTATTTGCTGGGAGAAAAGTGCATTACTGTGCGCTTTCACCGTTCATCAAATACATTTGTAGAAGCACAGCGCTAGCAGAAACCAACGTTTCTCAACGTGTTCTAACTCAGGGAACACGTTGCACACTTCTGAGATGCATTTGGGCAACTTTGTCAGAAATGAGTTTTTTCCCTCCAGACACATGCCTATTTGCGCAGTAGTACAGATTCTGAGTATGTAACTGGGCTTGATGAAATCAGCATTTCTCTTGCTTCCCTGTGCGTAGGGAAGCTCAGTTTTAGTCACAGAAGCTCCCACTAGTGTCTCCTCAGTGTGTTCCCATTTACTTAGAAACAGTGTATTTGCTGGGAGAAAAGTGCATTACTCTGGGCTTTCACCGTTCAGCAAATACATGTGCAGAAGCACAGCGCTAGCAAAAACTAACGTTTCTCGACGTTTTCTAACTCAGGGAACACGTTGCACACTTCTGAGATGCATTTTGGCAACTTTGTCAGAAATCAGTTTTATGCCTAAAGAGACATGCCTATTTGCGCAGTAGTACAGATTCTGAGTATGTAACTGGGCTTGATGAAATCAGCATTTCTCTTGCTTCCCTGTGCGTAGGGAAGCTCAATTTTAGTCTCTGTAGCTCCCACAAGTGTCTCCTCAGTGTGTTCCCATTTCCTTAGAAACAGTGTATTTGCTGGGAGAAAAGTGCATTACTGTGCGCTTTTACCGTCCAGCAAATACATGTGTAGAAGCACAGCGCTAGCAGAAACTAACGTTTCTCCATGTTTTCTAACTCAGGGAACAAGTTGCACACTTCTGAGATGCATTTGGGCAACTTTGTCAGAAATGAGTTTTTTGCCTAAAGAGACATGCCTATTTGCGCAGTAGTACAGATTCTGGCTATGTAACTGGGCTTGATGAAATCAGCATTTCTCTTGCTTCCCTGTGCGGAGGGAAGCTCAGTTTTAGTCACAGTAGCTCCCACAAGTGTCTCCTCAGTGTGTTCCCATTTCCTTAGAAACAGTGTATTTCATGGGAGAAAAGTGCATTACTGTGCGCTTTCCCCTTTCAGCAAATACATGTGTAGAAGCACAGCGCTAGCAGAAACGAAGGTTTCTCGATGTGTTCTAACTCAGGGAACACGTTGCACACTTCTGAGATGCATTTGGGCAACTTTGTCAGAAATGAGTTTTTTGCCTAAAGAGACATGCCTATTTGCGCAGTAGTACAGATTCTGAGTATGTAACTGGGCTTGATGAAATCAGTATTTCTCTTGCTTCCCTGTGCGTAGGGAAGCTCAGTTTTAGTCACAGTAGCTCCCACAAGTGTCTCCTCAGTGTGTTCCCATTTCCTTAGAAACAGTGTATTTCATGGGAGAAAAGTGCATTACTGTGCGCTTTCACCGTTCAGCAAATACATGTGTAGAAGCACACCGCTAGCAGAAACGAACGTTTCTCGACGTTTTCTAACTCAGAGAACATGTTGCACACCTCTGAGATGCATTTGGGCAACTTTGTCAGAAATGAGTTTTTTGCCTAAAGAGACATGCCTATTTGCGCAGTAGTACAGATTCTGAGTATGTAACTTGGCTTGATGAAATCAGCATTTCTCTTGCTTCCCTGTGCGTAGGGAAGCTCAGTTTTAGTCACAGTAGCTCCCACAAGTGTCTCCTCAGTGTGTTCCCATTTCCTTAGAAACAGTGTATTTGCTGGGAGAAAAGTGCATTACTGTGTGCTTTCACCATTCAGCAAATACATGTGTAGAAGCGCAGAGCTAGCAGATACGACCATTTCTCGATGTTTTCTAACTCAGGGAACAAGTTGCACACTTCTGAGATGCATTTGGGCAACTTTGTCAGAAATGAGTTTTTTGCCTAAAGAGACATGCCTATTTGCGCAGTAGTACAGATTCTGAGTATGTAACTGGGCTTGATGAAATCAGCATTTCTCTTGCTTCCCTGTGCGTAGGGAAGCTCAGTTTTAGTCTCTGTAGCTCCCACAAGTGTCTCCTCAGTGTGTTCCCATTTCCTGAGAAACAGTGTATTTGCTGGGAGAAAAGTGCATTACTGTGCGCTTTCACCGTTCAGCAAATACATGTGTAGAAGCACAGCGCTAGCAGAAACTAACGTTTCTCGACGTTTTCTAACTCAGAGAACAAGTTGCACACCTCTGAGATGCATTTGGGAAACTTTGTCAGATATGAGTTTTTTGCCTAAAGAGACATGCCTATTTGCGCAGTAGTACAGATTCTTAGTATGTAACTGGGCTTGATGAAATCAGTATTTCTCTTGCTTCTCTGTGCGTAGGGAAGCTCAGTTTTAGTCACTGTAGCTCCCACTAGTGTCTCCTCAGTGTGTTCCCATTTCCTTAGAAACAGTGAATTTGCTGGGAGAAAAGTGCATTACTGTGCGCTTTCACCTTTCAGCAAATACATGTGTAGAAGCACAGCGCTAGCAGAAACGAACGTTTCTCGATGTTTTCTAACTCAGGGAACAAGTTGCACACTTCTGAGATGCATTTGGGCAACTTTGTCAGAAATGAGTTTTTTGCCTAAAGAGACATGCCTATTTGCGCAGTAGTACAGATTCTGAGTATGTAACTGGGCTTGATGAAATCAGCATTTCTCTTGCTTCCCTGTGCGTAGGGAAGCTCAGTTTTAGTCACAGTAGCTCCCACAAGTGTCTCCTCAGTGTGTTCCCATTTCCTTAGAAACAGTGTATTTGCTGGGAGAAAAGTGCATTACTGTGCGCTTTCACCCTTCAACAAATACATGTGTAGAAGCACTGCGCTAGCAGAAACGAACGTTTCTCGACGTTTTCTACCTCAGAGAACAAGTTGCACACCTCTGAGATGCATTTGGGCAACTTTGTCAGAAATGAGTTTTTTGCCTAAAGAGACATGCCTATTTGCGCAGTAGTACAGATTCTGAGTATGTAACTGGGCTTGATGAAATCAGCATTTCACTTGCTTCCCTGTGCGTAGGGAAGCTCAGTTTTAGTCACAGTAGCTCCCACAAGTGTCTCCTCAGTGTGTTCCCATTTCCTTAGAAACAGTGTATTTGCTGGAAGAAAAGTGCATTACTGTACGCTTTCACCGTTCAGCAAATACATGTGTAGAAGCACAGCGCTAGCAGAAACGAACGTTTCTCGACATTTTCTAACTCAGGGAACAAGTTGCACACTTCTGAGATGCATTTGGGCAACTTTGTCAGAAATGAGTTTTTTGCCTAAAGAGACATGCCTATTTGCGCAGTAGTACAGATTCTGAGTATGTAACTGGGCTTGATGAAATCAGCATTTCTCTTGCTTCCCGGTGCGTAGGGAAGCTCACTTTTAGTCACAGTAGCTCCCACAAGTGTCTCCTCAGTGTGGTCCAATTTCCTTAGAAACAGTGTATTTCCTGGGAGAAATGTGCATTACTGTGCGCATTCACCGTTCAGCAAATACATGTGTAGAAGCACAGCGCTAGCAGATACGACCGTTTCTCGACGTTTTCTAACTCAGGGAACAAGTTGCACACTTCTGAGATGCATTTGGGCAACTTTGTCAGAAATGAGTTTTTTGCCTAAAGAGACATGCCTATTTGTGCAGTAGTACAGATTCTGAGTATGTAACTGGGCTTGATGAATTCAGCATTTCTCTTGCTTCCCGGTGCGTAGGGAAGCTCAGTTTTAGTCTCTGTAGCTCCCACAAGTGTCTCCTCAGTGTGTTCCCATATCCTTAGAAACAGTGTATTTGCTGGGAGAAAAGTGCATTACTGTGCGCTTTCTTCTTTCAGCAAATACATGTGTAGAAGCACAGCGCTAGCAGAAACTAACGTTTCTCGACGTGTTCTAACTCAGGGAACACGTTGCACACTTCTGAGATGCATTTGGGCAACTTTGTCAGAAATGAGTTTTTTGCCTAAAGAGACATGCCTATTTGCGCAGTAGTACAGATTCTGAGTATGTAACTGGGCTTGATGAAATCAGCATTTCTCTTGCTTCCCTGTGCGGAGGGAAGCTCAGTTTTAGTCACAGTAGCTCCCACAAGTGTCTCCTCAGTGTGTTCCCATTTCCTTAGAAACAGTGTATTTCATGGGAGAAAAGTGCATTACTGTGCGCTTTCACCGTTCAGCAAATACATGTGTAGAAGCACAGCGCTAGCAGAAACTAACGTTTCTCGACGTTTTCTAACTCAGAGAACAAGTTGCACTCCTCTGAGATGCATTTGGGCAACTTTGTCAGAAATGAGTTTTTTGCCTAAAGAGACATGCCTATTTGCGCAGTAGTACAGATTCTGAGTATGTAACTGGGCTTGATGAAATCAGCATTTCTCTTGCTTCCCTGTGCGTAGGGAAGCTCAGTTTTAGTCTCTGTAGCTCCCACAAGTGTCTCCTCAGTGTGTTCCCATTTCCTTAGAAACAGTGTATTTGCTGGGAGAAAAGTGCATTACTGTGCGCTTTCACCGTTCAGCAAATACATGTGTAGAAGCACAGCGCTAGCAGAAACGAACGTTTCTCGACGTTTTCTAACTCAGGGAACACGTTGCACACTTCTGAGATGCATTTGGGCAACTTTGTCAGAAATGAGTTTTTTGCCTAAAGAGACATGCCTATTTGCGCAGTAGTACAGATTCTGAGTATGTAACTGGGCTTGATGAAATCAGCATTTCTCTTGCTTCCCTGTGCGTAGGGAAGCTCAGTTTTAGTCACAGTAGCTCCCACAAGTGTCTCCTCAGTGTGTTCCCATTTCCTTAGAAACAGTGTATTTGCTGGGAGAAAAGTGCATTACTGTACGCTTTCACCGTTCAGCAAATACATGTGTAGAAGCACAGCGCTAGCAGAAACGAACGTTTCTCGATGTTTTCTAACTCAGGGAACAAGTTGCACACTTCTGAGATGCATTTGGGCAACTTGTCAGAAATGAGTTTTTTGCCTAAAGAGACATGCCTATTTGCGCAGTAGTACAGATTCTGAGTATGTAACTTGGCTTGATGAAATCAGCATTTCTCTTGCTTCCCTGTGCGTAGGGAAGCTCAGTTTTAGTCACAGTAGCTCCCACAAGTGTCTCCTCAGTGTGTTCCCATTTCCTGAGAAACAGTGTATTTGCTGGGAGAAAAGTGCATTACTGTGCGCTTTCACCGTTCAGCAAATACATGTGTAGAAGCACAGCGCTAGCAGAAACGAACGTTTCCCAACGTGTTCTAACTCAGGGAACACGTTGCACACTTCTGAGATGCATTTGGGCAACTTTGTCAGAAATGAGTTTTTTCCCTCCAGACACATGCCTATTTGCGCAGTAGTACAGATTCTGAGTATGTAACTGGGCTTGATGAAATCAGCATTTCTCTTGCTTCCCTGTGCGTAGGGAAGCTCAGTTTTAGTCACAGTAGCTCCCACTAGTGTCTCCTCAGTGTGTTCCCATTTCCTTAGAAACAGTGTATTTGCTTGGAGAAAAGTGCATTACTGTGCGCTTTCACCGTTCAGCAAATACATGTGTAGAAGCACAGCGCTAGCAGAAACGAACGTTTCTCGACGTTTTCTAACTCAGAGAACAAGTTGCACACCTCTGAGATGCATTTGGGCAACTTTGTCAGAAATGAGTTTTTTGCCTTAAGGAACATGCCTATTTGCACAGTAGTACAGATTCTTAGTATGTAACTGGGCTTGATGAAATCAGTATTTCTCTTGCTTCCCTGTGCGTAGGGAAGCTCAGTTTTAGTCACTGTAGCTCCCACAAGTGTCTCCTCAGTGTGTTCCCATTTCCTTAGAAACAGTGTATTTGCTGGGAGAAAAGTGCATTACTGTGCGCTTTCCCCTTTCAGCAAATACATGTGTAGAAGCACAGCGCTAGCAGAAACTAACTTTTCTCGACGTGTTCTAACTCAGGGAACACGTTGCACACTTCTGAGATGCATTTGGGCAACTTTGTCAGAAATGAGTTTTTTGCCTAAAGAGACATGCCTATTTGCGCAGTAGTACAGATTCTGGCTATGTAACTGGGCTTGATGAAATCAGCATTTCTCTTGCTTCCCTGTGCGGAGGGAAGCTCAGTTTCAGTCACAGTAGCTCCCACAAGTGTCTCCTCAGTGTGTTCCCATTTCCTTAGAAACAGTGTATTTCATGGGAGAAAAGTGCATTACTGTGCGCTTTCCCCTTTCAGCAAATACATGTGTAGAAGCACAGCGCTAGCAGAAACGAACGTTTCTCGATGTGTTCTAACTCAGGGAACACGTTGCACACTTCTGAGATGCATTTGGGCAACTTTGTCAGAAATGAGTTTTTTGCCTAAAGAGACATGCCTATTTGCGCAGTAGTACAGATTCTGAGTATGTAACTGGGCTTGATGAAATCAGTATTTCTCTTGCTTCCCTGTGCGTAGGGAAGCTCAGTTTTAGTCACAGTAGCTCCCACAAGTGTCTCCTCAGTGTGTTCCCATTTCCTTAGAAACAGTGTATTTGCTGGGAGAAAAGTGCATTACTGTGCGCTTTCACCGTTCAGCAAATACATGTGTAGAAGCACAGCGCTAGCAGAAACGAACGTTTCTCGACGTTTTCTAACTCAGAGAACATGTTGCACACCTCTGAGATGCATTTGGGCAACTTTGTCAGAAATGAGTTTTTTGCCTAAAGAGACATGCCTATTTGCGCAGTAGTACAGATTCTGAGTATGTAACTTGGCTTGATGAAATCAGCATTTCTCTTGCTTCCCTGTGCGTAGGGAAGCTCAGTTTTAGTCACAGTAGCTCCCACAAGTGTCTCCTCAGTGTGTTCCCATTTCCTTAGAAACAGTGTATTTGCTGGGAGAAAAGTGCATTACTGTGTGCTTTCACCATTCAGCAAATACATGTGTAGAAGCGCAGAGCTAGCAGGTACGACCATTTCTCGATGTTTTCTAACTCAGGGAACAAGTTGCACACTTCTGAGATGCATTTGGGCAACTTTGTCAGAAATGAGTTTTTTGCCTAAAGAGACATGCCTATTTGCGCAGTAGTACAGATTCTGAGTATGTAACTGGGCTTGATGAAATCAGCATTTCTCTTGCTTCCCTGTGCGTAGGGAAGCTCAGTTTTAGTCTCTGTAGCTCCCACAAGTGTCTCCTCAGTGTGTTCCCATTTCCTGAGAAACAGTGTATTTGCTGGGAGAAAAGTGCATTACTATGCGCTTTCACCGTTCAGCAAATACATGTGTAGAAGCACAGCGCTAGCAGAAACTAACGTTTCTCGACGTTTTCTAACTCAGAGAACAAGTTGCACACCTCTGAGATGCATTTGGGAAACTTTGTCAGATATGAGTTTTTTGCCTAAAGAGACATGCCTATTTGCGCAGTAGTACAGATTCTTAGTATGTAACTGGGCTTGATGAAATCAGTATTTCTCTTGCTTCTCTGTGCGTAGGGAAGCTCAGTTTTAGTCACTGTAGCTCCCACAAGTGTCTCCTCAGTGTGTTCCCATTTCCTTAGAAACAGTGTATTTGCTGGGAGAAAAGTGCATTACTGTGCGCTTTCACCTTTCAGCAAATACATGTGTAGAAGCACAGCGCTAGCAGAAACGAACGTTTCTCGATGTTTTCTAACTCAGGGAACAAGTTGCACACTTCTGAGATGCATTTGGGCAACTTTGTCAGAAATGAGTTTTTTGCCTAAAGAGACATGCCTATTTGCGCAGTAGTACAGATTCTGAGTATGTAACTGGGCTTGATGAAATCAGCATTTCTCTTGCTTCATTGTGCGTAGGGAAGTTCAGTTTTAGTCACAGTAGCTCCCACAAGTGTCTCCTCAGTGTGTTCCCATTTCCTTAGAAACAGTGTATTTGCTGGGAGAAAAGTGCATTACTGTGCGCTTTCACCCTTCAACAAATACATGTGTAGAAGCACAGCGCTAGCAGAAACGAACGTTTCTCGACGTTTTCTACCTCAGAGAACAAGTTGCACACCTCTGAGATGCATTTGGGCAACTTTGTCAGAAATGAGTTTTTTGCCTAAAGAGACATGCCTATTTGCGCAGTAGTACAGATTCTGAGTATGTAACTGGGCTTGATGAAATCAGCATTTCTCTTGCTTCCCTGTGAGGAGGGAAGCTCAGTTTTAGTCACAGTAGCTCCCACAAGTGTCTCCTCAGTGTGTTCCCATTTCCTTAGAAACAGTGTATTTGCTGGGAGAAAAGTGCATTACTGTGCGCTTTCACCGTTCAGCAAATACATGTGTAGAAGCACAGCGCTAGCAGAAACTAACGTTTCTCGACGTTTTCTAACTCAGAGAACAAGTTGCACTCCTCTGAGATGCATTTGGGCAACTTTGTCAGAAATGAGTTTTTTGCCTAAAGAGACATGCCTATTTGCGCAGTAGTACAGATTCTGAGTATGTAACCGGGCTTGATGAAATCAGCATTTCTCTTGCTTCCCTGTGCGTAGGGATGCTCAGTTTTAGTCTCTGTAGCTCCCACAAGTGTCTCCTCAGTGTGTTCCCATTTCCTTAGAAACAGTGTATTTGCTGGGAGAAAAGTGCATTACTGTGCGCTTTCACCGTTCAGCAAATACATGTGTAGAAGCACAGCACTAGCAGAAACGAACGTTTCTCGACGTTTTCTAACTCAGGGAACACGTTGCACACTTCTGAGATGCATTTGGGCAACTTTGTCAGAAATGAGTTTTTTGCCTAAAGAGACATGCCTATTTGCGCAGTAGTACAGATTCTGAGTATGTAACTGGGCTTGATGAAATCAGCATTTCTCTTGCTTCCCTGTGCGTAGGGAAGCTCAGTTTTAGTCACAGTAGCTCCCACAAGTGTCTCCTCAGTGTGTTCCCATTTCCTTAGAAACAGTGTATTTGCTGGGAGAAAAGTGCATTACTGTACGCTTTCACCGTTCAGCAAATACATGTGTAGAAGCACAGCGCTAGCAGAAACGAACGTTTCTCGACATTTTCTAACTCAGGGAACA
This sequence comes from Acomys minous, assembly GCF_964271855.1. NCBI lineage: Eukaryota > Metazoa > Chordata > Mammalia > Rodentia > Muridae > Acomys > Acomys minous. The sequence goes on from NW_028182186.1 coordinate 798,706, forward strand.
AGTTGCACACTTCTGAGATGCATTTGGGCAACTAGGTGAGAAATGAGTTTTTTGCCTAAAGACATGCCTATTTGCGCAGTAGTACAGATTCTGAGTATGTAACTTGGCTTGATGAAATCAGCATTTCTCTTGCTTCCCTGTGCGTAGGGAAGCTCAGTTTTAGTCACAGTAGCTCCCACAAGTGTCTCCTCAGTGTGTTCCCATTTCCTTAGAAACAGTGTATTTGCTGGGAGAAAAGTGCATTACTGTGCGCTTTCACCATTCAGCAAATACATGTGTAGAAGCCCAGAGCTAGCAGATACGACCGTTTCTCGACGTTTTCTAACTCAGGGAACAAGTTGCACACTTCTGAGATGCATTTGGGCAACTTTGTCAGAAATGAGTTTTTTGCCTAAAGAGACATGCCTATTTGCGCAGTAGTACAGATTCTGAGTATGTAACTGGGCTTGATGAAATCAGCATTTCTCTTGCTTCCCTGTGCGTAGGGAAGCTCAGTTTTAGTCTCTGTAGCTCCCACAAGTGTCTCCTCAGTGTGTTCCCATTTCCTTAGAAACAGTGTATTTGCTGGGAGAAAAGTGCATTACTGTGCGCTTTCACAGTTCAGCAAATACATGTGTAGAAGCACAGCGCTAGCAGAAACTAACGTTTCTCGACGTGCTCTAACTCAGGGAACACGTTGCACACTTCTGAGATGCATTTGGGCAACTTTGTCAGAAATGAGTTTTTTGCCTAAAGAGACATGCCTATTTGCGCAGTAGTACAGATTCTGAGTATGTAACTTGGCTTGATGAAATCAGCATTTCTCTTGCTTCCCTGTGCGTAGGGAAGCTCAGTTTTAGTCACAGTAGCTCCCACAAGTGTCTCCTCAGTGTGTTCCCATTTCCTTAGAAACAGTGTATTTGCTGGGGAAAAGTGCATTACTGTGCGCTTTCACCGTTCAGCAAATACATGTGTAGAAGCACAGCGCTAGCAGACACTAACGTTTCTCGACGTTTTCTAACTGAGAGAACAAGTTGCACACCTCTGAGATGTATTTGGGCAACTTTGTCAGATATGAGTTTTTTGCCTAAAGAGACATGCCTATTTGCGCAGTAGTACAGATTCTTAGTATGTAACTGGGCTTGATGAAATCAGTATTTCTCTTGCTTCTCTGTGCGTAGGGAAGCTCAGTTTTAGTCACTGTAGCTCCCACAAGTGTCTCCTCAGTGTGTTCCCATTTCCTTAGAAACAGTGTATTTGCTGGGAGAAAAGTGCATTACTGTGCGCTTTCACCGTTCAGCAAATACATTTGTAGAAGCACAGCGCTAGCAGAAACCAACGTTTCTCAACGTGTTCTAACTCAGGGAACACGTTGCACACTTCTGAGATGCATTTGGGCAACTTTGTCAGAAATGAGTTTTTTCCCTCCAGACACATGCCTATTTGCGCAGTAGTACAGATTCTGAGTATGTAACTGGGCTTGATGAAATCAGCATTTCTCTTGCTTCCCTGTGCGTAGGGAAGCTCAGTTTTAGTCACAGTAGCTCCCACTAGTGTCTCCTCAGTGTGTTCCCATTTCCTTAGAAACAGTGTATTTGCTGGGAGAAAAGTGCATTACTGTGGGCTTTCACCGTTCAGCAAATACATGTGCAGAAGCACAGCGCTAGCAAAAACTAACGTTTCTCGACGTTTTCTAACTCAGGGAACACGTTGCACACTTCTGAGATGCATTTTGGCAACTTTGTCAGAAATCAGTTTTATGCCTAAAGAGACATGCCTATTTGCGCAGTAGTACAGATTCTGAGTATGTAACTGGGCTTGATGAAATCAGCATTTCTCTTGCTTCCCTGTGCGTAGGGAAGCTCAATTTTAGTCTCTGTAGCTCCCACAAGTGTCTCCTCAGTGTGTTCCCATTTCCTTAGAAACAGTGTATTTGCTGGGAGAAAAGTGCATTACTGTGCGCTTTTACCGTCCAGCAAATACATGTGTAGAAGCACAGCGCTAGCAGAAACTAACGTTTCTCCATGTTTTCTAACTCAGGGAACAAGTTGCACACTTCTGAGATGCATTTGGGCAACTTTGTCAGAAATGAGTTTTTTGCCTAAAGAGACATGCCTATTTGCGCAGTAGTACAGATTCTGGCTATGTAACTGGGCTTGATGAAATCAGCATTTCTCTTGCTTCCCTGTGCGGAGGGAAGCTCAGTTTTAGTCACAGTAGCTCCCACAAGTGTCTCCTCAGTGTGTTCCCATTTCCTTAGAAACAGTGTATTTCATGGGAGAAAAGTGCATTACTGTGCGCTTTCCCCTTTCAGCAAATACATGTGTAGAAGCACAGCGCTAGCAGAAACGAAGGTTTCTCGATGTGTTCTAACTCAGGGAACACGTTGCACACTTCTGAGATGCATTTGGGCAACTTTGTCAGAAATGAGTTTTTTGCCTAAAGAGACATGCCTATTTGCGCAGTAGTACAGATTCTGAGTATGTAACTGGGCTTGATGAAATCAGTATTTCTCTTGCTTCCCTGTGCGTAGGGAAGCTCAGTTTTAGTCACAGTAGCTCCCACAAGTGTCTCCTCAGTGTGTTCCCATTTCCTTAGAAACAGTGTATTTCATGGGAGAAAAGTGCATTACTGTGCGCTTTCACCGTTCAGCAAATACATGTGTAGAAGCACAGCGCTAGCAGAAACGAACGTTTCTCGACGTTTTCTAACTCAGAGAACATGTTGCACACCTCTGAGATGCATTTGGGCAACTTTGTCAGAAATGAGTTTTTTGCCTAAAGAGACATGCCTATTTGCGCAGTAGTACAGATTCTGAGTATGTAACTTGGCTTGATGAAATCAGCATTTCTCTTGCTTCCCTGTGCGTAGGGAAGCTCAGTTTTAGTCACAGTAGCTCCCACAAGTGTCTCCTCAGTGTGTTCCCATTTCCTTAGAAACAGTGTATTTGCTGGGAGAAAAGTGCATTACTGTGTGCTTTCACCATTCAGCAAATACATGTGTAGAAGCGCAGAGCTAGCAGATACGACCATTTCTCGATGTTTTCTAACTCAGGGAACAAGTTGCACACTTCTGAGATGCATTTGGGCAACTTTGTCAGAAATGAGTTTTTTGCCTAAAGAGACATGCCTATTTGCGCAGTAGTACAGATTCTGAGTATGTAACTGGGCTTGATGAAATCAGCATTTCTCTTGCTTCCCTGTGCGTAGGGAAGCTCAGTTTTAGTCTCTGTAGCTCCCACAAGTGTCTCCTCAGTGTGTTCCCATTTCCTGAGAAACAGTGTATTTGCTGGGAGAAAAGTGCATTACTGTGCGCTTTCACCGTTCAGCAAATACATGTGTAGAAGCACAGCGCTAGCAGAAACTAACGTTTCTCGACGTTTTCTAACTCAGAGAACAAGTTGCACACCTCTGAGATGCATTTGGGAAACTTTGTCAGATATGAGTTTTTTGCCTAAAGAGACATGCCTATTTGCGCAGTAGTACAGATTCTTAGTATGTAACTGGGCTTGATGAAATCAGTATTTCTCTTGCTTCTCTGTGCGTAGGGAAGCTCAGTTTTAGTCACTGTAGCTCCCACTAGTGTCTCCTCAGTGTGTTCCCATTTCCTTAGAAACAGTGTATTTGCTGGGAGAAAAGTGCATTACTGTGCGCTTTCACCTTTCAGCAAATACATGTGTAGAAGCACAGCGCTAGCAGAAACGAACGTTTCTCGATGTTTTCTAACTCAGGGAACAAGTTGCACACTTCTGAGATGCATTTGGGCAACTTTGTCAGAAATGAGTTTTTTGCCTAAAGAGACATGCCTATTTGCGCAGTAGTACAGATTCTGAGTATGTAACTGGGCTTGATGAAATCAGCATTTCTCTTGCTTCCCTGTGCGTAGGGAAGCTCAGTTTTAGTCACAGTAGCTCCCACAAGTGTCTCCTCAGTGTGTTCCCATTTCCTTAGAAACAGTGTATTTGCTGGGAGAAAAGTGCATTACTGTGCGCTTTCACCCTTCAACAAATACATGTGTAGAAGCACTGCGCTAGCAGAAACGAACGTTTCTCGACGTTTTCTACCTCAGAGAACAAGTTGCACACCTCTGAGATGCATTTGGGCAACTTTGTCAGAAATGAGTTTTTTGCCTAAAGAGACATGCCTATTTGCGCAGTAGTACAGATTCTGAGTATGTAACTGGGCTTGATGAAATCAGCATTTCACTTGCTTCCCTGTGCGTAGGGAAGCTCAGTTTTAGTCACAGTAGCTCCCACAAGTGTCTCCTCAGTGTGTTCCCATTTCCTTAGAAACAGTGTATTTGCTGGAAGAAAAGTGCATTACTGTACGCTTTCACCGTTCAGCAAATACATGTGTAGAAGCACAGCGCTAGCAGAAACGAACGTTTCTCGACATTTTCTAACTCAGGGAACAAGTTGCACACTTCTGAGATGCATTTGGGCAACTTTGTCAGAAATGAGTTTTTTGCCTAAAGAGACATGCCTATTTGCGCAGTAGTACAGATTCTGAGTATGTAACTGGGCTTGATGAAATCAGCATTTCTCTTGCTTCCCGGTGCGTAGGGAAGCTCACTTTAAGTCACAGTAGCTCCCACAAGTGTCTCCTCAGTGTGGTCCCATTTCCTTAGAAACAGTGTATTTCCTGGGAGAAATGTGCATTACTGTGCGCATTCACCGTTCAGCAAATACATGTGTAGAAGCACAGCGCTAGCAGATACGACCGTTTCTCGACGTTTTCTAACTCAGGGAACAAGTTGCACACTTCTGAGATGCATTTGGGCAACTTTGTCAGAAATGAGTTTTTTGCCTAAAGAGACATGCCTATTTGTGCAGTAGTACAGATTCTGAGTATGTAACTGGGCTTGATGAATTCAGCATTTCTCTTGCTTCCCGGTGCGTAGGGAAGCTCAGTTTTAGTCTCTGTAGCTCCCACAAGTGTCTCCTCAGTGTGTTCCCATATCCTTAGAAACAGTGTATTTGCTGGGAGAAAAGTGCATTACTGTGCGCTTTCTTCTTTCAGCAAATACATGTGTAGAAGCACAGCGCTAGCAGAAACTAACGTTTCTCGACGTGTTCTAACTCAGGGAACACGTTGCACACTTCTGAGATGCATTTGGGCAACTTTGTCAGAAATGAGTTTTTTGCCTAAAGAGACATGCCTATTTGCGCAGTAGTACAGATTCTGAGTATGTAACTGGGCTTGATGAAATCAGCATTTCTCTTGCTTCCCTGTGCGGAGGGAAGCTCAGTTTTAGTCACAGTAGCTCCCACAAGTGTCTCCTCAGTGTGTTCCCATTTCCTTAGAAACAGTGTATTTCATGGGAGAAAAGTGCATTACTGTGCGCTTTCACCGTTCAGCAAATACATGTGTAGAAGCACAGCGCTAGCAGAAACTAACGTTTCTCGACGTTTTCTAACTCAGAGAACAAGTTGCACTCCTCTGAGATGCATTTGGGCAACTTTGTCAGAAATGAGTTTTTTGCCTAAAGAGACATGCCTATTTGCGCAGTAGTACAGATTCTGAGTATGTAACTGGGCTTGATGAAATCAGCATTTCTCTTGCTTCCCTCTGCGTAGGGAAGCTCAGTTTTAGTCTCTGTAGCTCCCACAAGTGTCTCCTCAGTGTGTTCCCATTTCCTTAGAAACAGTGTATTTGCTGGGAGAAAAGTGCATTACTGTGCGCTTTCACCGTTCAGCAAATACATGTGTAGAAGCACAGCGCTAGCAGAAACGAACGTTTCTCGACGTTTTCTAACTCAGGGAACACGTTGCACACTTCTGAGATGCATTTGGGCAACTTTGTCAGAAATGAGTTTTTTGCCTAAAGAGACATGCCTATTTGCGCAGTAGTACAGATTCTGAGTATGTAACTGGGCTTGATGAAATCAGCATTTCTCTTGCTTCCCTGTGCGTAGGGAAGCTCAGTTTTAGTCACAGTAGCTCCCACAAGTGTCTCCTCAGTGTGTTCCCATTTCCTTAGAAACAGTGTATTTGCTGGGAGAAAAGTGCATTACTGTACGCTTTCACCGTTCAGCAAATACATGTGTAGAAGCACAGCGCTAGCAGAAACGAACGTTTCTCGATGTTTTCTAACTCAGGGAACAAGTTGCACACTTCTGAGATGCATTTGGGCAACTTGTCAGAAATGAGTTTTTTGCCTAAAGAGACATGCCTATTTGCGCAGTAGTACAGATTCTGAGTATGTAACTTGGCTTGATGAAATCAGCATTTCTCTTGCTTCCCTGTGCGTAGGGAAGCTCAGTTTTAGTCACAGTAGCTCCCACAAGTGTCTCCTCAGTGTGTTCCCATTTCCTGAGAAACAGTGTATTTGCTGGGAGAAAAGTGCATTACTGTGCGCTTTCACCGTTCAGCAAATACATGTGTAGAAGCACAGCGCTAGCAGAAACGAACGTTTCCCAACGTGTTCTAACTCAGGGAACACGTTGCACACTTCTGAGATGCATTTGGGCAACTTTGTCAGAAATGAGTTTTTTCCCTCCAGACACATGCCTATTTGCGCAGTAGTACAGATTCTGAGTATGTAACTGGGCTTGATGAAATCAGCATTTCTCTTGCTTCCCTGTGCGTAGGGAAGCTCAGTTTTAGTCACAGTAGCTCCCACTAGTGTCTCCTCAGTGTGTTCCCATTTCCTTAGAAACAGTGTATTTGCTTGGAGAAAAGTGCATTACTGTGCGCTTTCACCGTTCAGCAAATACATGTGTAGAAGCACAGCGCTAGCAGAAACGAACGTTTCTCGACGTTTTCTAACTCAGAGAACAAGTTGCACACCTCTGAGATGCATTTGGGCAACTTTGTCAGAAATGAGTTTTTTGCCTTAAGGAACATGCCTATTTGCACAGTAGTACAGATTCTTAGTATGTAACTGGGCTTGATGAAATCAGTATTTCTCTTGCTTCCCTGTGCGTAGGGAAGCTCAGTTTTAGTCACTGTAGCTCCCACAAGTGTCTCCTCAGTGTGTTCCCATTTCCTTAGAAACAGTGTATTTGCTGGGAGAAAAGTGCATTACTGTGCGCTTTCACCGTTCAGCAAATACATGTGTAGAAGCACAGTGCTAGCAAAAACTAACGATTCTCGACGTTTTCTAACTCAGGGAACACGTTGCACACTTCTGAGATGCATTTTGGCAACTTTGTCAGAAATCAGTTTTATGCCTAAAGAGACATGCCTATTTGCGCAGTAGTACAGATTCTGAGTATGTAACTGGGCTTGATGAAATCAGCATTTCTCTTGCTTCCCTGTGCGTAGGGAAGCTCAGTTTTAGTCACAGTATCTCCCACAAGTGTCTCCTCAGTGTGTTCCGATTTCCTTAGAAACAGTGTATTTGCTGGGAGAAAAGTGCATTACTGTGCGCTTTCACCATTCAGGAAATACATGTGTAGAAGCCTAGAGCTAGCAGATACGACCGTTTCTCGACGATTTCTAACTCAGGGAACAAGTTGCACACTTCTGAGATGCATTTGGGCAACTTTGTCAGAAATGAGTTTTTTGCCTAAAGAGACATGCCTATTTGCGCAGTAGTACAGATTCTTAGTATGTAACTGGGCTTGATGAAATCAGTATTTCTCTTGCTTCTCTGTGCGTAGGGAAGCTCAGTTTTAGTCACTGTAGCTCCCACTAGTGTCTCCTCAGTGTGTTCCCATTTCCTTAGAAACAGTGTATTTGCTGGGAGAAAAGTGCATTACTGTGCGCTTTCACCTTTCAGCAAATACATGTGTAGAAGCACAGCGCTAGCAGAAACGAACGTTTCTCGATGTTTTCTAACTCAGGGAACAAGTTGCACACTTCTGAGATGCATTTGGGCAACTTTGTCAGAAATGAGTTTTTTGCCTAAAGAGACATGCCTATTTGCGCAGTAGTACAGATTCTGAGTATGTAACTGGGCTTGATGAAATCAGCATTTCTCTTGCTTCCCTGTGCGTAGGGAAGCTCAGTTTTAGTCACAGTAGCTCCCACAAGTGTCTCCTCAGTGTGTTCCCATTTCCTTAGAAACAGTGTATTTGCTGGGAGAAAAGTGCATTACTGTGCGCTTTCACCCTTCAACAAATACATGTGTAGAAGCACTGCGCTAGCAGAAACGAACGTTTCTCGACGTTTTCTACCTCAGAGAACAAGTTGCACACCTCTGAGATGCATTTGGGCAACTTTGTCAGAAATGAGTTTTTTGCCTAAAGAGACATGCCTATTTGCGCAGTAGTACAGATTCTGAGTATGTAACTGGGCTTGATGAAATCAGCATTTCACTTGCTTCCCTGTGCGTAGGGAAGCTCAGTTTTAGTCACAGTAGCTCCCACAAGTGTCTCCTCAGTGTGTTCCCATTTCCTTAGAAACAGTGTATTTGCTGGAAGAAAAGTGCATTACTGTACGCTTTCACCGTTCAGCAAATACATGTGTAGAAGCACAGCGCTAGCAGAAACGAACGTTTCTCGACATTTTCTAACTCAGGGAACAAGTTGCACACTTCTGAGATGCATTTGGGCAACTTTGTCAGAAATGAGTTTTTTGCCTAAAGAGACATGCCTATTTGCGCAGTAGTACAGATTCTGAGTATGTAACTGGGCTTGATGAAATCAGCATTTCTCTTGCTTCCCGGTGCGTAGGGAAGCTCACTTTTAGTCACAGTAGCTCCCACAAGTGTCTCCTCAGTGTGGTCCCATTTCCTTAGAAACAGTGTATTTCCTGGGAGAAATGTGCATTACTGTGCGCATTCACCGTTCAGCAAATACATGTGTAGAAGCACAGCGCTAGCAGATACGACCGTTTCTCGACGTTTTCTAACTCAGGGAACAAGTTGCACACTTCTGAGATGCATTTGGGCAACTTTGTCAGAAATGAGTTTTTTGCCTAAAGAGACATGCCTATTTGCGCAGTAGTACAGATTCTGAGTATGTAACTGGGCTTGATGAATTCAGCATTTCTCTTGCTTCCCGGTGCGTAGGGAAGCTCAGTTTTAGTCTCTGTAGCTCCCACAAGTGTCTCCTCAGTGTGTTCCCATATCCTTAGAAACAGTGTATTTGCTGGGAGAAAAGTGCATTACTGTGCGCTTTCTTCTTTCAGCAAATACATGTGTAGAAGCACAGCGCTAGCAGAAACTAACGTTTCTCGACGTGTTCTAACTCAGGGAACACGTTGCACACTTCTGAGATGCATTTGGGCAACTTTGTCAGAAATGAGTTTTTTGCCTAAAGAGACATGCCTATTTGCGCAGTAGTACAGATTCTGAGTATGTAACTGGGCTTGATGAAATCAGCATTTCTCTTGCTTCCCTGTGCGGAGGGAAGCTCAGTTTTAGTCACAGTAGCTCCCACAAGTGTCTCCTCAGTGTGTTCCCATTTCCTTAGAAACAGTGTATTTCATGGGAGAAAAGTGCATTACTGTGCGCTTTCACCGTTCAGCAAATACATGTGTAGAAGCACAGCGCTAGCAGAAACTAACGTTTCTCGACGTTTTCTAACTCAGAGAACAAGTTGCACTCCTCTGAGATGCATTTGGGCAACTTTGTCAGAAATGAGTTTTTTGCCTAAAGAGACATGCCTATTTGCGCAGTAGTACAGATTCTGAGTATGTAACTGGGCTTGATGAAATCAGCATTTCTCTTGCTTCCCTGTGCGTAGGGAAGCTCAGTTTTAGTCTCTGTAGCTCCCACAAGTGTCTCCTCAGTGTGTTCCCATTTCCTTAGAAACAGTGTATTTGCTGGGAGAAAAGTGCATTACTGTGCGCTTTCACCGTTCAGCAAATACATGTGTAGAAGCACAGCGCTAGCAGAAACGAACGTTTCTCGACGTTTTCTAACTCAGGGAACACGTTGCACACTTCTGAGATGCATTTGGGCAACTTTGTCAGAAATGAGTTTTTTGCCTAAAGAGACATGCCTATTTGCGCAGTAGTACAGATTCTGAGTATGTAACTGGGCTTGATGAAATCAGCATTTCTCTTGCTTCCCTGTGCGTAGGGAAGCTCAGTTTTAGTCACAGTAGCTCCCACAAGTGTCTCCTCAGTGTGTTCCCATTTCCTTAGAAACAGTGTATTTGCTGGGAGAAAAGTGCATTACTGTACGCTTTCACCGTTCAGCAAATACATGTGTAGAAGCACAGCGCTAGCAGAAACGAACGTTTCTCGATGTTTTCTAACTCAGGGAACAAGTTGCACACTTCTGAGATGCATTTGGGCAACTTGTCAGAAATGAGTTTTTTGCCTAAAGAGACATGCCTATTTGCGCAGTAGTACAGATTCTGAGTATGTAACTTGGCTTGATGAAATCAGCATTTCTCTTGCTTCCCTGTGCGTAGGGAAGCTCAGTTTTAGTCACAGTAGCTCCCACAAGTGTCTCCTCAGTGTGTTCCCATTTCCTGAGAAACAGTGTATTTGCTGGGAGAAAAGTGCATTACTGTGCGCTTTCACCATTCAGCAAATACATGTGTAGAAGCACAGCGCTAGCAGAAACGAACGTTTCCCAACGTGTTCTAACTCAGGGAACACGTTGCACACTTCTGAGATGCATTTGGGCAACTTTGTCAGAAATGAGTTTTTTCCCTCCAGACACATGCCTATTTGCGCAGTAGTACAGATTCTGAGTATGTAACTGGGCTTGATGAAATCAGCATTTCTCTTGCTTCCCTGTGCGTAGGGAAGCTCAGTTTTAGTCACAGTAGCTCCCACTAGTGTCTCCTCAGTGTGTTCCCATTTCCTTAGAAACAGTGTATTTGCTTGGAGAAAAGTGCATTACTGTGCGCTTTCACCGTTCAGCAAATACATGTGTAGAAGCACAGCGCTAGCAGAAACGAACGTTTCTCGACGTTTTCTAACTCAGAGAACAAGTTGCACACCTCTGAGATGCATTTGGGCAACTTTGTCAGAAATGAGTTTTTTGCCTTAAGGAACATGCCTATTTGCACAGTAGTACAGATTCTTAGTATGTAACTGGGCTTGATGAAATCAGTATTTCTCTTGCTTCCCTGTGCGTAGGGAAGCTCAGTTTTAGTCACTGTAGCTCCCACAAGTGTCTCCTCAGTGTGTTCCCATTTCCTTAGAAACAGTGTATTTGCTGGGAGAAAAGTGCATTACTGTGCGCTTTCACCGTTCAGCAAATACATGTGTAGAAGCACAGTGCTAGCAAAAACTAACGATTCTCGACGTTTTCTAACTCAGGGAACACGTTGCACACTTCTGAGATGCATTTTGGCAACTTTGTCAGAAATCAGTTTTATGCCTAAAGAGACATGCCTATTTGCGCAGTAGTACAGATTCTGAGTATGTAACTGGGCTTGATGAAATCAGCATTTCTCTTGCTTCCCTGTGCGTAGGGAAGCTCAGTTTTAGTCACAGTATCTCCCACAAGTGTCTCCTCAGTGTGTTCCGATTTCCTTAGAAACAGTGTATTTGCTGGGAGAAAAGTGCATTACTGTGCGCTTTCACCATTCAGGAAATACATGTGTAGAAGCCTAGAGCTAGCAGATACGACCGTTTCTCGACGATTTCTAACTCAGGGAACAAGTTGCACACTTCTGAGATGCATTTGGGCAACTTTGTCAGAAATGAGTTTTTTGCCTAAAGAGACATGCCTATTTGCGCAGTAGTACAGATTCTGAGTATGTAACTGGGCTTGATGAAATCAGCATTTCTCTTGCTTCCCTGTGCGTAGGGAAGCTCAATTTTAGTCTCTGTAGCTCCCACAAGTGTCTCCTCAGTGTGTTCCCATTTCCTTAGAAACAGTGTATTTGCTGGGAGAAAAGTGCATTACTGTGCGCTTTCACCGTTCAGCAAATACATGTGTAGAAGCACAGCGCTAGCAGAAACTAACGTTTCTCCATGTTTTCTAACTCAGGGAACAAGTTGCACACTTCTGAGATGCATTTGGGCAACTTTGTCAGAAATGAGTTTTTTGCCTAAAGAGACATGCCTATTTGCGCAGTAGTACAGATTCTGAGTATGTAACTGGGCTTGATGAAATCAGCATTTCTCTTGCTTCCCTGTGCGTAGGGAAGCTCAGTTTTAGTCACTGTAGCTCCCACAAGTGTCTCCTCAGTGTGTTCCCATTTCCTTAGAAACAGTGTATTTGCTGGGAGAAAAGCGCATTACTGTGCGCTTTCACCGTTCAGCAAATACATGTGTAGAAGCACAGCGCTAGCAGAAACGAACGTTTCTCGACGTTTTCTAACTCAGGGAACAAGTTGCACACTTCTGAGATGCATTTGGGCAACTTTGTCAGAAATGAGTTTTTTGCCTAAAGAGACATGCCTATTTGCGCAGTAGTACAGATCCTGAGTATGTAACTGGGCTTGATGAAATCAGCATTTCTCTTGCTTCCCTGTGCGTAGGGAAGCTCAGTTTTAGTCACAGTAGCTCCCACAAGTGTCTCCTCAGTGTGTTCCCATTTCCTTAGAAACAGTGTATTTGCTGGGAGAAAAGTGCATTACTGTGCCCTTTCACCGTTCAGCAAATACATGTGTAGAAGCACAGCGCTAGCAGAAACGAACGTTTCTCGACGTTTTCTAACTCAGAGAACAAGTTGCACACTTCTGAGATGCATTTGGGCAACTTTGTCAGAAATGAGTTTTTTGCCTAAAGAGACATGCCTATTTGCGCAGTAGTACAGATTCTTAGTATATAACTGGGCTTGATGAAATCAGTATTTCTCTTGCTTCCCTGTGCGTAGGGAAGCTCAGTTTTAGTCACTGTAGCTCCCACAAGTGTCTCCTCAGTGTGTTCCCATTTCCTTAGAAACAGTGTATTTGCTGGGAGAAAAGTGCATTACTGTGCGCTTTCACCGTTCAGCAAATACATGTGTAGAAGCACAGAGCTAGCAGAAACGAACGTTTCTCGACGTTTTCTAACTCAGGGAACAAGTTGCACACTTCTGAGATGCATTTGGGCAACGTTGTCAGAAATGAGTTTTTTCCCTCCAGACACATGCCTATTTGCGCAGTAGTACAGATTCTGAGTATGTAACTGGCCTTGATGAAATCAGAATTTCTCTTGCTTCCCTGTGCGTAGGGAAGCTCAGTTTTAGTCACAGTAGCTCCCACAAGTGTCTCCTCAGTGTGTTCCCATTTCCTTAGAAACAGTGTATTTGCTGGGAGAAAAGTGCATTACTGTGCGCTTTCACCGTTCAGCAAATACATGTGTAGAATCACAGCGCTAGCAGAAACGAACGTTTCTCGACATTTTCTAACACAGGGAACAAGTTGCACACTTCTGAGATGCATTTGGGCAACTTTGTCAGAAATGAGTTTTTTGCCTAAAGAGACATGCCTATTTGCGCAGTAGTACAGATTCTGAGTATGTAACTTGGCTTGATGAAATCAGCATTTCTCTTGCTTCCCTGTGCGTAGGGAAGCTCAGTTTTAGTCACTGTAGCTCCCACAAGTGTCTCCTCAGTGTGTTCCCAGTTCCTTAGAAACAGTGTATTTGCTGGGAGAAAAGTGCATTACCGTGCGCTTTCACCGTTCAGCAAATACATGTGCAGAAGCACATCGCTAGCAGAAACGAACGTTTCTCGACGATTTCTAACTCAGGGAACAAGTTGCACACTTCTGAGATGCATTTGGGCAACTTTGTCAGAAATGAGTTTTTTGCCTAAAGAGACATGCCTATTTGCGCAGTAGTACAGATTCTTAGTATATAACTGGGCTTGATGAAATCAGTATTTCTCTTGCTTCCCTGTGCGTAGGGAAGCTCAGTTTTAGTCACTGTAGCTCCCACAAGTGTCTCCTCAGTGTGTTCCCAGTTCCTTAGAAACAGTGTATTTGCTGGGAGAAAAGTGCATTACTGTGCGCTTTCACCGTTCAGCAAATACATGTGTAGAAGCACAGCGCTAGCAGAAACGAACGTTTCTCGATGTTTTCTAACTCAGGGAACAAGTTGCACACTTCTGAGATGCATTTGGGCAACTTTGTCAGAAATGAGTTTTTTGCCTAAAGAGACATGCCTATTTGCGCCGTAGTACAGATTCTGAGTATGTAACTGGGCTTGATGAAATCAGCATTTCTCTTGCTTCCCTGTGCGTAGGGAAGCTCAGTTTTAGTCACTGCAGCTCCCACAAGTGTCTCCTCAGTGTGTTCCCAGTTCCTTAGAAACAGTGTATTTGCTGGGAGAAAAGTGCATTACTGTGTGCTTTCACCGTTCAGCAAATACATGTGTAGAAGCACAGCGCTAGCAGAAACGAACGTTTCTCGACGTTTTCTAACACAGGGAACAAGTTGCACACTTCTGAGATGCATTTGGGCAACTTTGTCAGAAATGAGTTTTTTCCCTCCAGACACATGCCTATTTGCGCAGTAGTACAGATTCTGAGTATGTAACTGGGCTTGATGAAATCAGCATTTCTCTTGCTTCCCTGTGCGTAGGGAAGCTCAGTTTTAGTCACAGTAGCTCCCACAAGGGTCTCCTCAGTGTGTTCCCAGTTCCTTAGAAACAGTGTATTTGCTGGGAGAAAAGTGCATTACTGTGCGCTTTCACCGTTCAGCAAATACATGTGTAGAAGCACAGCGCTAGCAGAAACGAACGTTTCTCGACGATTTCTAACTCAGGGAACAAGTTGCACACTTCTGAGATGCATTTGGGCAACTTTGTCACAAATGAGTTTTTTGCCTAAAGAGACATGCCTATTTGCGCGGTAGTACAGATTCTTAGTATGTAACTGGGCTTGATGAAATCAGCATTTCTCTTGCTTCCCTGTGCGTAGGGAAGCTCAATTTTAGTCTCTGTAGCTCCAACAAGTGTCTCCTCAGTGTGTTCCCATTTCCTTAGAAACAGTGTATTTGCTGGGAGAAAAGTGCATTACTGTGTGCTTTCACCGTTCAGCAAATACATGTGTAGAAGCACAGCGCTAGCAGAAACTAACGTTTCTCGACGTTTTCTAACTCAGGGAACACGTTGCACACTTCTGAGATGCATTTGGGCAACTTTGTCAGAAATGAGTTTTTTGCCTAAAGAGACATGCCTATTTGCGCAGTAGTACAGATCCTTAGTATGTAACTGGGCTTGATGAAATCAGTATTTCTCTTGCTTCCCTGTGCGTAGGGAAGCTCAGTTTTAGTCACTGTAGCTCCCACAAGTGTCTCCTCAGTGTGTTCCCAGTTCCTTAGAAACAGTGTATTTGCTGGGAGAAAAGTGCATTACTGTGCGCTTTCACCGTTCAGCAAATACATGTGTAGAAGCACAGCGCTAGCAGAAACGAACGTTTCTCGATGTTTTCTAACTCAGGGAACAAGTTGCACACTTCTGAGATGCATTTGGGCAACTTTGTCAGAAATGAGTTTTTTGCCTAAAGAGACATGCCTATTTGCCCAGTAGTACAGATTCTGAGTATGTAACTGGGCTTGATGAAATCAGCATTTCTCTTGCTTCCCTGTGCGTAGGGAAGCTCAGTTTTAGTCACTGTAGCTCCCACAAGTGTCTCCTCAGTGTGTTCCCATTTCCTTAGAAACAGTGTATTTGCTGGGAGAAAAGTGCATTACTGTGCGCTTTCACCGTTCAGCAAATACATGTGTAGAAGCACAGCGCTAGCAGAAACGAACGTTTCTCGACGTTTTCTAACTCACGGAACAAGTTGCACACTTCTGAGATGCATTTGGGCAACTTTGTCAGAAATGAGTTTTTTGCCTACAGAGACATGCCTATTTGCGCAGTAGTACAGATTCTGAGTATGTAACTGGCCTTGATGAAATCAGCATTTCTCTTGCTTCCCTGTGCGTAGGGAAGCTCAGTTTTAGTCACAGTAGCTCCCACAAGTGTCTCCTCAGTGTGTTCCCAGTTCCTTAGAAACAGTGTATTTGCTGGGAGAAAAGTGCATTACTGTGCGCTTTCACCGTTCAGCAAATACATGTGTAGAAGCACAGCGCTAGCAGAAACGAACGTTTCTCGACGTTTTCTAACTCAGAGAACAAGTTGCACACTTCTGAGATGCATTTGGGCAACTTTGTCAGAAATGAGTTTTTTGCCTAAAGAGAAATGCCTATTTGCGCAGTAGTACAGATTCTTAGTATATAACTGGGCTTGATGAAATCAGTATTTCTCTTGCTTCCGTGTGCGTAGGGAAGCTCAGTTTTAGTCACTGTAGCTCCCACAAGTGTCTCCTCAGTGTGTTCCCAGTTCCTTAGAAACAGTGTATTTGCTGGGAGAAAAGTGCATTACTGTGCACTTTCACCGTTCAGCAAATACATGTGTAGAAGCACAGCGCTAGCAGAAACGAACGTTTCTCGATGTTTTCTAACTCAGGGAACAAGTTGCACACTTCTGAGATGCATTTGGGCAACTTTGTCAGAAATGAGTTTTTTGCCTAAAGAGACATGCCTATTTGCCCAGTAGTACAGATTCTGAGTATGTAACTGGGCTTGATGAAATCAGCATTTCTCTTGCTTCCCTGTGCGTAGGGAAGCTCAGTTTTAGTCACAGTAGCTCCCACAAGTGTCTCCTCAGTGTGTTCCCATTTCCTTAGAAACAGTGTATTTGCTGGGAGAAAAGTGCATTACTGTGCGCTTTCACCGTTCAGCAAATACATGTGTAGAAGCACAGCGCTAGCAGAAACGAACGTTTCTCGACGTTTTCTAACTCAGGGAACAAGTTGCACACTTCTGAGATGCATTTGGGCAACGTTGTCAGAAATGAGTTTTTTCCCTCCAGACACATGCCTATTTGCGCAGTAGTACAGATTCTGAGTATGTAACTGGGCTTGATGAAATCAGCATTTCTCTTGCTTCCCTGTGCGTAGGGAAGCTCAGTTTTAGTCACAGTAGCTCCCACAAGTGTCTCTTCAGTGTGTTCCCAGTTCCTTAGAAACAGTGTATTTGCTGGGAGAAAAGTGCATTACTGTGCGCTTTCACCGTTCAGCAAATACATGTGTAGAATCACAGCGCTAGCAGAAACGAACGTTTCTCGACATTTTCTAACACAGGGAACAAGTTGCACACTTCTGAGATGCATTTGGGCAACTTTGTCAGAAATCAGTTTTTTGCCTAAAGAGACATGCCTATTTGCGCAGTAGTACAGATTCTGAGTATGTAACTTGGCTTGATGAAATCAGCATTTCTCTTGCTTCCCTGTGCGTAGGGAAGCTCAGTTTTAGTCACTGTAGCTCCCACAAGTGTCTCCTCAGTGTGTTCCCAGTTCCTTAGAAACAGTGTATTTGCTGGGAGAAAAGTGCATTACTGTGCGCTTTCACCGTTCAGCAAATACATGTGTAGAAGCACAGCGCTAGCATAAACGAACGTTTCTCGATGTTTTCTAACTCAGGGAACAAGTTGCACACTTCTGAGATGCATTTGGGCAACTTTGTCAGAAATGAGTTTTTTGCCTAAAGAGACATGCCTATTTGCCCAGTAGTACAGATTCTGAGTATGTAACTGGGCTTGATGAAATCAGCATTTCTCTTGCTTCCCTGTGCGTAGGGAAGCTCAGTTTTAGTCACTGTAGCTCCCACAAGTGTCTCCTCAGTGTGTTCCCATTTCCTTAGAAACAGTGTATTTGCTGGGAGAAAAGTGCATTACTGTGCGCTTTCACCGTTCAGCAAATACATGTGTAGAAGCACAGCGCTAGCAGAAACGAACGTTTCTCGACGTTTTCTAACTCACGGAACAAGTTGCACACTTCTGAGATGCATTTGGG
This sequence comes from Acomys minous, assembly GCF_964271855.1. Taxonomy (NCBI): domain Eukaryota; kingdom Metazoa; phylum Chordata; class Mammalia; order Rodentia; family Muridae; genus Acomys; species Acomys minous. The sequence goes on from NW_028182186.1 coordinate 816,305, forward strand.
CAACTTTGTCAGAAATGAGTTTTTTGCCTACAGAGACATGCCTATTTGCGCAGTAGTACAGATTCTGAGTATGTAACTGGCCTTGATGAAATCAGCATTTCTCTTGCTTCCCTGTGCGTAGGGAAGCTCAGTTTTAGTCACAGTAGCTCCCACAAGTGTCTCCTCAGTGTGTTCCCAGTTCCTTAGAAACAGTGTATTTGCTGGGAGAAAAGTGCATTACTGTGCACTTTCACCGTTCAGCAAATACATGTGTAGAAGCACAGCGCTAGCAGAAACGAACGTTTCTCGATGTTTTCTAACTCAGGGAACAAGTTGCACACTTCTGAGATGCATTTGGGCAACTTTGTCAGAAATGAGTTTTTTGCCTAAAGAGACATGCCTATTTGCGCAGTAGTACAGATTCTTAGTATATAACTGGCCTTGATGAAATCAGTATTTCTCTTGCTTCCCTGTGCGTAGGGAAGCTCAGTTTTAGTCACTGTAGCTCCCACAAGTGTCTCCTCAGTGTGTTCCCAGTTCCTTAGAAACAGTGTATTTGCTGGGAGAAAAGTGCATTACTGTGCGCTTTCACCGTTCAGCAAATACATGTGTAGAAGCACAGCGCTAGCAGAAACGAACGTTTCTCGATGTTTTCTAACTCAGGGAACAAGTTGCACACTTCTGAGATGCATTTGGGCAACTTTGTCAGAAATGAGTTTTTTGCCTAAAGAGACATGCCTATTTGCGCCGTAGTACAGATTCTGAGTATGTAACTGGGCTTGATGAAATCAGCATTTCTCTTGCTTCCCTGTGCGTAGGGAAGCTCAGTTTTAGTCACTGCAGCTCCCACAAGTGTCTCCTCAGTGTGTTCCCAGTTCCTTAGAAACAGTGTATTTGCTGGGAGAAAAGTGCATTACTGTGTGCTTTCACCGTTCAGCAAATACATGTGTAGAAGCACAGCGCTAGCAGAAACGAACGTTTCTCGACGTTTTCTAACACAGGGAACAAGTTGCACACTTCTGAGATGCATTTGGGCAACGTTGTCAGAAATGAGTTTTTTCCCTCCAGACACATGCCTATTTGCGCAGTAGTACAGATTCTGAGTATGTAACTGGGCTTGATGAAATCAGCATTTCTCTTGCTTCCCTGTGCGTAGGGAAGCTCAGTTTTAGTCACAGTAGCTCCCACAAGGGTCTCCTCAGTGTGTTCCCAGTTCCTTAGAAACAGTGTATTTGCTGGGAGAAAAGTGCATTACTGTGCGCTTTCACCGTTCAGCAAATACATGTGTAGAAGCACAGCGCTAGCAGAAACGAACGTTTCTCGACGATTTCTAACTCAGGGAACAAGTTGCACACTTCTGAGATGCATTTGGGCAACTTTGTCACAAATGAGTTTTTTGCCTAAAGAGACATGCCTATTTGCGCGGTAGTACAGATTCTTAGTATGTAACTGGGCTTGATGAAATCAGCATTTCTCTTGCTTCCCTGTGCGTAGGGAAGCTCAATTTTAGTCTCTGTAGCTCCAACAAGTGTCTCCTCAGTGTGTTCCCATTTCCTTAGAAACAGTGTATTTGCTGGGAGAAAAGTGCATTACTGTGTGCTTTCACCGTTCAGCAAATACATGTGTAGAAGCACAGCGCTAGCAGAAACTAACGTTTCTCGACGTTTTCTAACTCAGGGAACACGTTGCACACTTCTGAGATGCATTTGGGCAACTTTGTCAGAAATGAGTTTTTTGCCTAAAGAGACATGCCTATTTGCGCAGTAGTACAGATCCTTAGTATGTAACTGGGCTTGATGAAATCAGTATTTCTCTTGCTTCCCTGTGCGTAGGGAAGCTCAGTTTTAGTCACTGTAGCTCCCACAAGTGTCTCCTCAGTGTGTTCCCAGTTCCTTAGAAACAGTGTATTTGCTGGGAGAAAAGTGCATTACTGTGCGCTTTCACCGTTCAGCAAATACATGTGTAGAAGCACAGCGCTAGCAGAAACGAACGTTTCTCGATGTTTTCTAACTCAGGGAACAAGTTGCACACTTCTGAGATGCATTTGGGCAACTTTGTCAGAAATGAGTTTTTTGCCTAAAGAGACATGCCTATTTGCCCAGTAGTACAGATTCTGAGTATGTAACTGGGCTTGATGAAATCAGCATTTCTCTTGCTTCCCTGTGCGTAGGGAAGCTCAGTTTTAGTCACTGTAGCTCCCACAAGTGTCTCCTCAGTGTGTTCCCATTTCCTTAGAAACAGTGTATTTGCTGGGAGAAAAGTGCATTACTGTGCGCTTTCACCGTTCAGCAAATACATGTGTAGAAGCACAGCGCTAGCAGAAACGAACGTTTCTCGACGTTTTCTAACTCACGGAACAAGTTGCACACTTCTGAGATGCATTTGGGCAACTTTGTCAGAAATGAGTTTTTTGCCTACAGAGACATGCCTATTTGCGCAGTAGTACAGATTCTGAGTATGTAACTGGCCTTGATGAAATCAGCATTTCTCTTGCTTCCCTGTGCGTAGGGAAGCTCAGTTTTAGTCACAGTAGCTCCCACAAGTGTCTCCTCAGTGTGTTCCCAGTTCCTTAGAAACAGTGTATTTGCTGGGAGAAAAGTGCATTACTGTGCGCTTTCACCGTTCAGCAAATACATGTGTAGAAGCACAGCGCTAGCAGAAACGAACGTTTCTCGACGTTTTCTAACTCAGAGAACAAGTTGCACACTTCTGAGATGCATTTGGGCAACTTTGTCAGAAATGAGTTTTTTGCCTAAAGAGAAATGCCTATTTGCGCAGTAGTACAGATTCTTAGTATATAACTGGGCTTGATGAAATCAGTATTTCTCTTGCTTCCGTGTGCGTAGGGAAGCTCAGTTTTAGTCACTGTAGCTCCCACAAGTGTCTCCTCAGTGTGTTCCCAGTTCCTTAGAAACAGTGTATTTGCTGGGAGAAAAGTGCATTACTGTGCACTTTCACCGTTCAGCAAATACATGTGTAGAAGCACAGCGCTAGCAGAAACGAACGTTTCTCGATGTTTTCTAACTCAGGGAACAAGTTGCACACTTCTGAGATGCATTTGGGCAACTTTGTCAGAAATGAGTTTTTTGCCTAAAGAGACATGCCTATTTGCCCAGTAGTACAGATTCTGAGTATGTAACTGGGCTTGATGAAATCAGCATTTCTCTTGCTTCCCTGTGCGTAGGGAAGCTCAGTTTTAGTCACAGTAGCTCCCACAAGTGTCTCCTCAGTGTGTTCCCATTTCCTTAGAAACAGTGTATTTGCTGGGAGAAAAGTGCATTACTGTGCGCTTTCACCGTTCAGCAAATACATGTGTAGAAGCACAGCGCTAGCAGAAACGAACGTTTCTCGACGTTTTCTAACTCAGGGAACAAGTTGCACACTTCTGAGATGCATTTGGGCAACGTTGTCAGAAATGAGTTTTTTCCCTCCAGACACATGCCTATTTGCGCAGTAGTACAGATTCTGAGTATGTAACTGGGCTTGATGAAATCAGCATTTCTCTTGCTTCCCTGTGCGTAGGGAAGCTCAGTTTTAGTCACAGTAGCTCCCACAAGTGTCTCTTCAGTGTGTTCCCAGTTCCTTAGAAACAGTGTATTTGCTGGGAGAAAAGTGCATTACTGTGCGCTTTCACCGTTCAGCAAATACATGTGTAGAATCACAGCGCTAGCAGAAACGAACGTTTCTCGACATTTTCTAACACAGGGAACAAGTTGCACACTTCTGAGATGCATTTGGGCAACTTTGTCAGAAATCAGTTTTTTGCCTAAAGAGACATGCCTATTTGCGCAGTAGTACAGATTCTGAGTATGTAACTTGGCTTGATGAAATCAGCATTTCTCTTGCTTCCCTGTGCGTAGGGAAGCTCAGTTTTAGTCACTGTAGCTCCCACAAGTGTCTCCTCAGTGTGTTCCCAGTTCCTTAGAAACAGTGTATTTGCTGGGAGAAAAGTGCATTACTGTGCGCTTTCACCGTTCAGCAAATACATGTGTAGAAGCACAGCGCTAGCATAAACGAACGTTTCTCGATGTTTTCTAACTCAGGGAACAAGTTGCACACTTCTGAGATGCATTTGGGCAACTTTGTCAGAAATGAGTTTTTTGCCTAAAGAGACATGCCTATTTGCCCAGTAGTACAGATTCTGAGTATGTAACTGGGCTTGATGAAATCAGCATTTCTCTTGCTTCCCTGTGCGTAGGGAAGCTCAGTTTTAGTCACTGTAGCTCCCACAAGTGTCTCCTCAGTGTGTTCCCATTTCCTTAGAAACAGTGTATTTGCTGGGAGAAAAGTGCATTACTGTGCGCTTTCACCGTTCAGCAAATACATGTGTAGAAGCACAGCGCTAGCAGAAACGAACGTTTCTCGACGTTTTCTAACTCACGGAACAAGTTGCACACTTCTGAGATGCATTTGGGCAACTTTGTCAGAAATGAGTTTTTTGCCTACAGAGACATGCCTATTTGCGCAGTAGTACAGATTCTGAGTATGTAACTGGCCTTGATGAAATCAGCATTTCTCTTGCTTCCCTGTGCGTAGGGAAGCTCAGTTTTAGTCACAGTAGCTCCCACAAGTGTCTCCTCAGTGTGTTCCCAGTTCCTTAGAAACAGTGTATTTGCTGGGAGAAAAGTGCATTACTGTGCGCTTTCACCGTTCAGCAAATACATGTGTAGAAGCACAGCGCTAGCAGAAACGAACGTTTCTCGACGTTTTCTAACTCAGAGAACAAGTTGCACACTTCTGAGATGCATTTGGGCAACTTTGTCAGAAATGAGTTTTTTGCCTAAAGAGAAATGCCTATTTGCGCAGTAGTACAGATTCTTAGTATATAACTGGGCTTGATGAAATCAGTATTTCTCTTGCTTCCGTGTGCGTACGGAAGCTCAGTTTTAGTCACTGTAGCTCCCACAAGTGTCTCCTCAGTGTGTTCCCAGTTCCTTAGAAACAGTGTATTTGCTGGGAGAAAAGTGCATTACTGTGCACTTTCACCGTTCAGCAAATACATGTGTAGAAGCACAGCGCTAGCAGAAACGAACGTTTCTCGATGTTTTCTAACTCAGGGAACAAGTTGCACACTTCTGAGATGCATTTGGGCAACTTTGTCAGAAATGAGTTTTTTGCCTAAAGAGACATGCCTATTTGCCCAGTAGTACAGATTCTGAGTATGTAACTGGGCTTGATGAAATCAGCATTTCTCTTGCTTCCCTGTGCGTAGGGAAGCTCAGTTTTAGTCACAGTAGCTCCCACAAGTGTCTCCTCAGTGTGTTCCCATTTCCTTAGAAACAGTGTATTTGCTGGGAGAAAAGTGCATTACTGTGCGCTTTCACCGTTCAGCAAATACATGTGTAGAAGCACAGCGCTAGCAGAAACGAACGTTTCTCGACGTTTTCTAACTCAGGGAACAAGTTGCACACTTCTGAGATGCATTTGGGCAACGTTGTCAGAAATGAGTTTTTTCCCTCCAGACACATGCCTATTTGCGCAGTAGTACAGATTATGAGTATGTAACTGGCCTTGATGAAATCAGCATTTCTCTTGCTTCCCTGTGCGTAGGGAAGCTCAGTTTTAGTCACAGTAGCTCCCACAAGTGTCTCTTCAGTGTGTTCCCAGTTCCTTAGAAACAGTGTATTTGCTGGGAGAAAAGTGCATTACTGTGCGCTTTCACCGTTCAGCAAATACATGTGTAGAATCACAGCGCTAGCAGAAACGAACGTTTCTCGACATTTTCTAACACAGGGAACAAGTTGCACACTTCTGAGATGCATTTGGGCAACTTTGTCAGAAATCAGTTTTTTGCCTAAAGAGACATGCCTATTTGCGCAGTAGTACAGATTCTGAGTATGTAACTTGGCTTGATGAAATCAGCATTTCTCTTGCTTCCCTGTGCGTAGGGAAGCTCAGTTTTAGTCACTGTAGCTCCCACAAGTGTCTCCTCAGTGTGTTCCCAGTTCCTTAGAAACAGTGTATTTGCTGGGAGAAAAGTGCATTACTCTGCGCTTTCACCGTTCAGCAAATACATGTGTAGAAGCACAGCGCTAGCATAAACGAACGTTTCTCGATGTTTTCTAACTCAGGGAACAAGTTGCACACTTCTGAGATGCATTTGGGCAACTTTGTCAGAAATTAGTTTTTTGCCTAAAGAGACATGCCTATTTGCCCAGTAGTACAGATTCTGAGTATGTAACTGGGCTTGATGAAATCAGCATTTCTCTTGCTTCCCTGTGCGTAGGGAAGCTCAGTTTTAGTCACTGTAGCTCCCACAAGTGTCTCCTCAGTGTATTCCCATTTCCTTAGAAACAGTGTATTTGCTGGGAGAAAAGTGCATTACTGTGCGCTTTCACCGTTCAGCAAATACATGTGTAGAAGCACAGCGCTAGCAGAAAAGAACATTTCTCGACGTTTTCTAACTCAGGGAACAAGTTGCACACTTCTGAGATGCATTTGGGCAACTTTGTCAGAAATGAGTTTTTTGCCTTAAGAGACATGCCTATTTGAGCAGTAGTACAGATTCTTAGTATGTAACTGGGCTTGATGAAATCAGTATTTCTCTTGCTTCCCTGTGAGTAGGGAAGCTCAGTTTTAGTCACTGTAGCTCCCACAAGTGTCTCCTCAGTGTGTTCCCAGTTCCTTAGAAACAGTGTATTTGCTGGGAGAAAAGTGCATTACTGTGCGCTTTCACCGTTCAGCAAATACATGTGTAGAAGCACAGCGCTTGCAGAAACGAACGTTTCTCGATGTTTTCTAACTCAGGGAACAAGTTGCACACTTCTGAGATGCATTTGGGCAACTTTGTCAGAAATGAGTTTTTTGCCTAAAGAGACATGCCTATTTGCGCAGTAGTACAGATTCTGAGTATGTAACTTGGCTTGATGAAATCAGTATTTCTCTTGCTTCCCTGTGCGTAGGGAAGCTCAGTTTTAGTCACAGTAGCTCCCACAAGTGTCTCCTCAGTGTGTTCCCATTTCCTTTGAAACAGTGTATTTGCTGGGAGAAAAGTGCATTGCTGTGCGCTTTCACCGTTCAGCAAATACATGTGTAGAAGCACAGCGCTAGCAGAAACGACCGTGTCTCGACGTTTTCTAACTCATAGAACAAGTTGCACACCTCTGAGATGCATTTGGGCAACTTTGTCAGAAATGAGTTTTTTGCCTTAAGAGACATGCCTATTTGCGCAGTAGTACAGATTCTTAGTATGTAACTGGGCTTGATGAAATCAGTATTTCTCTTGCTTCCCTGTGCGTAGCGAAGCTCAGTTTTAGCCACTGTAGCTCCCACAAGTGTCTCCTCAGTGTGTTCCCATTTCCATAGAAACAGTGTATTTGCTGGGAGAAAAGTGCATTACTGTGCGCTTTCACCATTAAGCAAATACATGTGTAGAAGCCCAGAGCTAGCAGATACGAACGTTTCTCGACGATTTCTAACTCAGGGAACAAGTTGCACACTTCTGAGATGCATTTGGGCAACTTTGTCAGAAATGAGTTTTTTGCCTAAAGAGACATGCCTATTTGCCCAGTAGTACAGATTCTGAGTATGTAACTGGGCTTGATGAAATCAGCATTTCTCTTGCTTCCCTGTGCGTAGGGAAGCTCAGTTTTAGTCACTGTAGCTCCCACAAGTGTCTCCTCAGTGTATTCCCATTTCCTTAGAAACAGTGTATTTGCTGGGAGAAAAGTGCATTACTGTGCGCTTTCACCGTTCAGCAAATACATGTGTAGAAGCACAGCGCTAGCAGAAAAGAACATTTCTCGACGTTTTCTAACTCAGGGAACAAGTTGCACACTTCTGAGATGCATTTGGGCAACTTTGTCAGAAATGAGTTTTTTGCCTTAAGAGACATGCCTATTTGAGCAGTAGTACAGATTCTTAGTATGTAACTGGGCTTGATGAAATCAGTATTTCTCTTGCTTCCCTGTGAGTAGGGAAGCTCAGTTTTAGTCACTGTAGCTCCCACAAGTGTCTCCTCAGTGTGTTCCCAGTTCCTTAGAAACAGTGTATTTGCTGGGAGAAAAGTGCATTACTGTGCGCTTTCACCGTTCAGCAAATACATGTGTAGAAGCACAGCGCTTGCAGAAACGAACGTTTCTCGATGTTTTCTAACTCAGGGAACAAGTTGCACACTTCTGAGATGCATTTGGGCAACTTTGTCAGAAATGAGTTTTTTGCCTAAAGAGACATGCCTATTTGCGCAGTAGTACAGATTCTGAGTATGTAACTTGGCTTGATGAAATCAGTATTTCTCTTGCTTCCCTGTGCGTAGGGAAGCTCAGTTTTAGTCACAGTAGCTCCCACAAGTGTCTCCTCAGTGTGTTCCCATTTCCTTTGAAACAGTGTATTTGCTGGGAGAAAAGTGCATTGCTGTGCGCTTTCACCGTTCAGCAAATACATGTGTAGAAGCACAGCGCTAGCAGAAACGACCGTGTCTCGACGTTTTCTAACTCATAGAACAAGTTGCACACCTCTGAGATGCATTTGGGCAACTTTGTCAGAAATGAGTTTTTTGCCTTAAGAGACATGCCTATTTGCGCAGTAGTACAGATTCTTAGTATGTAACTGGGCTTGATGAAATCAGTATTTCTCTTGCTTCCCTGTGCGTAGCGAAGCTCAGTTTTAGCCACTGTAGCTCCCACAAGTGTCTCCTCAGTGTGTTCCCATTTCCATAGAAACAGTGTATTTGCTGGGAGAAAAGTGCATTACTGTGCGCTTTCACCATTAAGCAAATACATGTGTAGAAGCCCAGAGCTAGCAGATACGAACGTTTCTCGACGATTTCTAACTCAGGGAACAAGTTGCACACTTCTGAGATGCATTTGGGCAACTTTGTCAGAAATGAGTTTTTTGCCTAAAGAGACATGCCTATTTGCCCAGTAGTACAGATTCTGAGTATGTAACTGGGCTTGATGAAATCAGCATTTCTCTTGCTTCCCTGTGCATAGGGAAGCTCAGTTTTAGTCACAGTAGCTCCCACAAGTGTCTCCTCAGTGTGTTCCCATTTCCTTAGAAACAGTGTATTTGCTGGGAGAAGAGTGCATTACTGTGCGCTTTCACCGTTCAGCAAATACATGTGTAGAAGCACAGCGCTAGCTTAAACGAACGTTTCTCGACCTTTTCTAACTCAGAGAACAAGTTGCACACTTCTGAGATGCATTTGGGCAACTTTGTCAGAAATGAGTTTTTTGCCTAAAGAGACATGCCTATTTGCGCAGTAGTACAGATTCTGAGTATGTAACTGGGCTTGATGAAATCAGCATTTCTCTTGCTTCCCTGTGCATAGGGAAGCTCAGTTTTAGTCACAGTAGCTCCCACAAGTGTCTCCTCAGTGTGTTCCCAGTTCCTTAGAAACAGTGTATTTGCTGGGAGAAAAGTGCATTACGGTGCGCTTTCACCGTTCAGCAAATACATGTGTAGAAGCACAGCGCTAGCAGAAACGAACGTTTCTCGACGTTTTCTAACTCAGGGAACAAGTTGCACACTTCTGAGATGCATTTGGGCAACGTTGTCAGAAATGAGTTTTTTCCCTCCAGACACATGCCTATTTGCGCAGTAGTACAGATTCTGAGTATGTAACTGGGCTTGATGAAATCAGCATTTCTCTTTCTTCCCTGTGCGTAGGGAAGCTCAGTTTTAGTCACAGTAGCTCCCACAAGTGTCTCCTTAGTGTGTTCCCATTTCCTTAGAAACAGTGTATTTGCTGGGAGAAAAGTGCATTACTGTGCGCTTTCACCATTCAGCAAATACATGTGTAGAAGCGCAGAGCTAGCAGATACGACCGTTTCTCGAAGTTTTCTAACTCAGGGAACAAGTTGCACACTTCTGAGATGCATTTGGGCAACTTTGTCAGAAATGAGTTTTTTGCCTAAAGAGACATGCCTATTTGCGCAGTAGTACAGATTCTGAATATGTAACTGGGCTTGATGAAATCAGCATTTCTCTTGCTTCCCTGTGCGTAGGGAAGCTCAGTTTTAGTCACAGTAGCTCCCACAAGTGTCTCCTCAGTGTGTTCCCATTTCCTTAGAAACAGTGTATTTGCTGGGAGAAAAGTGCATTACTGTGCGCTTTCACCGTTCAGCAAATACATGTGTAGAAGCACAGCGCTAGCAGAAACGAACGTTTCTCGACATTTTCTAAAACAGGGAACAAGTTGCACACTTCTGAGATGCATTAGGGCAACTTTGTCAGAAATCAGTTTTTTGCCTAAAGAGACATGCCTATTTGCACAGTAGTACAGATTCTGAGTATGTAACTGGGCTTGATGAAATCAGCATTTCTCTTGCTTCCCTGTGCGTAGGGAAGCTCAGTTTTAGTCACAGTAGCTCCCACAAGTGTCTCCTCAGTGTGTTCCCATTTCCTTAGAAACAGTGTATTTGCTGGGAGAAAAGTTCATTACTGTGCGCTTTCACCGTTCAGCAAATACATGTGTAGAAGCACAGCGCTAGCAGAAACGAACGTTTCTCGACAATTTCTAACACAGGGAACAAGTTGCACACTTCTAAGATGCATTTGGGCAACTTTGTCAGAAACCAGTTTTTTGCCTAAAGAGACGTGCCTATTTGCACAGTAGTACAGATTCTGAGTATGTAACTGGGCTTGATGAAATCAGCATTTCTCTTGCTTCCCTGTGCGTAGGGAAGCTCAGTTTTAGTCACTGTAGCTCCCACAAGTGTCTCCTCAGTGTGTTCCCATTTCCTTAGAAACAGTGTATTTGCTGGGAGAAAAGTGCATTACTGTGCGCTTTCACCGTTCAGCAAATACATGTGTAGAAGCACAGCGCTAGCAGAAACGACCGTTTCTCGACGTTTTCTAACTCAGGGAACAAGTTGCACACTTCTGAGATGCATTTGGGCAACTTTGTCAGAAATGAGTTTTTTGCCTAAAGAGACATGCCTATTTGCGCAGTAGTACAGATTCTGAGTATGTAACTGGGCTTGATGAAATCAGCATTTCTCTTGCTTCCCTGTGCGTAGGGAAGCTCAGTTTTAGTCACAGTAGCTCCCACAAGTGTCTCCTCAGTGTGTTCCCATTTCCATAGAAACAGTGTATTTGCTGGGAGAAAAGTGCATTACTGTGCGCTTTCACCATTCAGCAAATACATGTGTAGAAGCCCAGAGCTAGCAGATACGAACGTTTCTCGACGATTTCTAACTCAGGGAACAAGTTGCACACTTCTGAGATGCATTTGGGCAACTTTGTCAGAAATGAGTTTTTTGCCTAAAGAGACATGCCTATTTGCGCAGTAGTACAGATTCTGAGTATGTAACTGGGCTTGATGAAATCAGCATTTCTCTTGCTTCCCTGTGCGTAGGGAAGCTCAATTTTAGTCTCTGTAGCTCCCACAAGTGTCTCCTCAGTGTGTTCCCATTTCCTTAGAAACAGTGTATTTGCTGGGAGAAAAGTGCATTACTGTGCGCTTTGACCGTTCAGCAAATACATGTGTAGAAGCACAGCGCTAGCGGAAACTAACGTTTCTCGACGTTTTTTAACTCAGGGAACACGTTGCACACTTCTGAGATGCATTTGGGCAACTTTGTCAGAAATGAGTTTTTTGCCTAAAGAGACATGCCTATTTGCGCAGTAGTACAGATTCTGAGTATGTAACTGGGCTTGATGAAATCAGCATTTCTCTTGCTTCCCTGTGCATAGGGAAGCTCAGTTTTAGTCACAGTAGCTCCCACAAGTGTCTCCTCAGTGTGTTCCCATTTCCTTAGAAACAGTGTATTTGCTGGGAGAAGAGTGCATTACTGTGCGCTTTCACCGTTCAGGAAATACATGTGTAGAAGCACAGCGCTAGCTTAAACGAACGTTTCTCGACCTTTTCTAACTCAGAGAACAAGTTGCACACTTCTGAGATGCATTTGGGCAACTTTGTCAGAAATGAGTTTTTTGCCTAAAGAGACATGCCTATTTGCGCAGTAGTACAGATTCTGAGTATGTAACTGGGCTTGATGAAATCAGCATTTCTCTTGCTTCCCTGTGCATAGGGAAGCTCAGTTTTAGTCACTGTAGCTCCCACAAGTGTCTCCTCAGTGTGTTCCCATTTCCTTAGAAACAGTGTATTTGCTGGGAGAAAAGTGCATTACTGTGCGCTTTCACCGTTCAGCAAATACATGTGTAGAAGCACAGCGCTAGCAGAAACGAACGTTTCTCGACGTTTTCTAACTCAGGGAACAAGTTGCACACTTCTGAGATGCATTTGGGCAACGTTGTCAGAAATGAGTTTTTTCCCTCCAGACACATGCCTATTTGCGCAGTAGTACAGATTCTGAGTATGTAACTGGGCTTGATGAAATCAGCATTTCTCTTGCTTCCCTGTGCGTAGGGAAGCTCAGTTTTAGTCACAGTAGCTCCCACAAGTGTCTCCTTAGTGTGTTCCCATTTCCTTAGAAACAGTGTATTTGCTGGGAGAAAAGTGCATTACTGTGCGCTTTCACCATTCAGCAAATACATGTGTAGAAGCGCAGAGCTAGCAGATACGACCGTTTCTCGAAGTTTTCTGCTCAGGGAACAAGTTGCACACTTCTGAGATGCATTTGGGCAACGTTGTCAGAAATGAGTTTTTTGCCTAAAGAGACATGCCTATTTGCGCAGTAGTACAGATTCTGAGTATGTAACTGGGCTTGATGAAATCAGCATTTCTCTTGCTTCCCTGTGCGTAGGGAAGCTCAATTTTAGTCTCTGTAGCTCCCACAAGTGTCTCCTCAGTGTGTTCCCATTTCCTTAGAAACAGTGTATTTGCTGGGAGAAAAGTGCATTACTGTGCGCTTTGACCGTTCAGCAAATACATGTGTAGAAGCACAGCGCTAGCGGAAACTAACGTTTCTCGACGTTTTTTAACTCAGGGAACAGTTGCACACTTCTGAGATGCATTTGGGCAACTTTGTCAGAAATGAGTTTTTTGCCTAAAGAGACATGCCTATTTGCGCAGTAGTACAGATTCTGAGTATGTAACTGGGCTTGATGAAATCAGCATTTCTCTTGCTTCCCTGTGCATAGGGAAGCTCAGTTTTAGTCACAGTAGCTCCCACAAGTGTCTCCTCAGTGTGTTCCCATTTCCTTAGAAACAGTGTATTTGCTGGGAGAAAAGTGCGTTACTGTGCGCTTTCACCGTTCAGCAAATACATGTGTAGAAGCACAGCGCTAGCAGAAACGACCGTTTCTCGACGTTTTCTAACTCAGGGAACAAGTTGCACACTTCTGAGATGCATTTGGGCAACTTTGTCAGAAATGAGTTTTTTGCCTAAAGAGACATGCCTATTTGCGCAGTAGTACAGATTCTGAGTATGTAACTGGGCTTGATGAAATCAGCATTTCTCTTGCTTCCCTGTGCGTAGGGAAGCTCAGTTTTAGTCACAGTAGCTCCCACAAGTGTCTCCTCAGTGTGTTCCCATTTCCATAGAAACAGTGTATTTGCTGGGAGAAAAGTGCATTACTGTGCGCTTTCACCATTCAGCAAATACATGTGTAGAAGCCCAGAGCTAGCAGATACGAACGTTTCTCGACGATTTCTAACTCAGGGAACAAGTTGCACACTTCTGAGATGCATTTGGGCAACTTTGTCAGAAATGAGTTTTTTGCCTAAAGAGACATGCCTATTTGCGCAGTAGTACAGATTCTGAGTATGTAACTTGGCTTGATGAAATCAGCATTTCCCTTGCTTCCCTGTGCGTAGGGAAGCTCAATTTTAGTCTCTGTAGCTCCCACAAGTGTCTCCTCAGTGTGTTCCCATTTCCTTAGAAACAGTGTATTTGCTGGGAGAAAAGTGCATTACTGTGCGCTTTGACCGTTCAGCAAATACATGTGTAGAAGCACAGCGCTAGCGGAAACTAACGTTTCTCGACGTTTTTTAACTCAGGGAACACGTTGCACACTTCTGAGATGCATTTGGGCAACTTTGTCAGAAATGAGTTTTTTGCCTAAAGAGACATGCCTATTTGCGCAGTAGTACAGATTCTGAGTATGTAACTGGGCTTGATGAAATCAGCATTTCTCTTGCTTCCCTGTGCATAGGGAAGCTCAGTTTTAGTCACAGTAGCTCCCACAAGTGTCTCCTCAGTGTGTTCCCATTTCCTTAGAAACAGTGTATTTGCTGGGAGAAGAGTGCATTTCTGTGCGCTTTCACCGTTCAGCAAATACATGTGTAGAAGCACAGCGCTAGCTTAAACGAACGTTTCTCGACCTTTTCTAACTCAGAGAACAAGTTGCACACTTCTGAGATGCATTTGGGCAACGTTGTCAGAAATGAGTTTTTTCCCTCCAGACACATGCCTATTTGCGCAGTAGTACAGATTCTGAGTATGTAACTGGGCTTGATGAAATCAGCATTTCTCTTTCTTCCCTGTGCGTAGGGAAGCTCAGTTTTAGTCACAGTAGCTCCCACAAGTGTCTCCTTAGTGTGTTCCCATTTCCTTAGAAACAGTGTATTTGCTGGGAGAAAAGTGCATTACTGTGCGCTTTCACCATTCAGCAAATACATGTGTAGAAGCGCAGAGCTAGCAGATACGACCGTTTCTCGAAGTTTTCTAACTCAGGGAACAAGTTGCACACTTCTGAGATGCATTTGGGCAACTTTGTCAGAAATGAGTTTTTTGCCTAAAGAGACATGCCTATTTGCGCAGTAGTACAGATTCTGAGTATGTAACTGGGCTTGATGAAATCAGCATTTCTCTTGCTTCCCTGTGCGTAGGGAAGCTCAATTTTAGTCTCTGTAGCTCCCACAAGTGTCTCCTCAGTGTGTTCCCATTTCCTTAGAAACAGTGTATTTGCTGGGAGAAAAGTGCATTACTGTGCGCTTTGACCGTTCAGCAAATACATGTGTAGAAGCACAGCGCTAGCGGAAACTAACGTTTCTCGACGTTTTTTAACTCAGGGAACACGTTGCACACTTCTGAGATGCATTTGGGCAACTTTGTCAGAAATGAGTTTTTTGCCTAAAGAGACATGCCTATTTGCGCAGTAGTACAGATTCTGAGTATGAAACTGGGCTTGATGAAATCAGCATTTCTCTTGCTTCCCTGTGCATAGGGAAGCTCAGTTTTAGTCACAGTAGCTCCCACAAGTGTCTCCTCAGTGTGTTCCCATTTCCTTAGAAACAGTGTATTTGCTGGGAGAAGAGTGCATTACTGTGCGCTTTCACCGTTCAGCAAATACATGTGTAGAAGCACAGCGCTAGCTTAAACGAACGTTTCTCGACCTTTTCTAACTCAGAGAACAAGTTGCACACTTCTGAGATGCATTTGGGCAACTTTGTCAGAAATGAGTTTTTTGCCTAAAGAGACATGCCTATTTGCGCAGTAGTACAGATTCTGAGTATGTAACTGGGCTTGATGAAATCAGTATTTCTCTTGCTTCCCTGTGCATAGGGAAGCTCAGTTTTAGTCACTGTAGCTCCCACAAGTGTCTCCTCAGTGTGTTCCCATTTCCTTAGAAACAGTGTATTTGCTGGGAGAAAAGTGCATTACTGTGCGCTTTCACCGTTCAGCAAATACATGTGTAGAAGCACAGCGCTAGCAGAAACGAACGTTTCTCGACGTTTTCTAACTCAGGGAACAAGTTGCACACTTCTGAGATGCATTTGGGCAACGTTGTCAGAAATGAGTTTTTTCCCTCCAGACACATGCCTATTTGCGCAGTAGTACAGATTCTGAGTATGTAACTGGGCTTGATGAAATCAGCATTTCTCTTTCTTCCCTGTGCGTAGGGAAGCTCAGTTTTAGTCACAGTAGCTCCCACAAGTGTCTCCTTAGTGTGTTCCCATTTCCTTAGAAACAGTGTATTTGCTGGGAGAAAAGTGCATTACTGTGCGCTTTCACCATTCAGCAAATACATGTGTAGAAGCGCAGAGCTAGCAGATACGACCGTTTCTCGAAGTTTTCTAACTCAGGGAACAAGTTGCACACTTCTGAGATGCATTTGGGCAACTTTGTCAGAAATGAGTTTTTTGCCTAAAGAGACATGCCTATTTGCGCAGTAGTACAGATTCTGAATATGTAACTGGGCTTGATGAAATCAGCATTTCTCTTGCTTCCCTGTGCGTAGGGAAGCTCAGTTTTAGTCTCTGTAGCTCCCACAAGTGTCTCCTCAGTGTGTTCCCATTTCCTTAGAAACAGTGTATTTGCTGGGAGAAAAGTGCATTACTGTGCGCTTTCACCGTTCAGCAAATACATGTGTAGAAGCACAGCGCTAGCAGAAACGAACGTTTCTCGACATTTTCTAAAACAGGGAACAAGTTGCACACTTCTGAGATGCATTTGGGCAACTTTGTCAGAAATCAGTTTTTTGCCTAAAGAGACATGCCTATTTGCACAGTAGTACAGATTCTGAGTATGTAACTGGGCTTGATGAAATCAGCATTTCTCTTGCTTCCCTGTGCGTAGGGAAGCTCAGTTTTAGTCACAGTAGCTCCCACAAGTGTCTCCTCAGTGTGTTCCCATTTCCTTAGAAACAGTGTATTTGCTGGGAGAAAAGTTCATTACTGTGCGCTTTCACCGTTCAGCAAATACATGTGTAGAAGCACAGCGCTAGCAGAAACGAACGTTTCTCGAAAATTTCTAACACAGGGAACAAGTTGCACACTTCTGAGATGCATTTGGGCAACTTTGTCAGAAACCAGTTTTTTGCCTAAAGAGACGTGCCTATTTGCACAGTAGTACAGATTCTGAGTATGTAACTCGGCTTGATGAAATCAGCATTTCTCTTTCTTCCCTGTGCGTAGGGAAGCTCAGTTTTAGTCACAGTAGCTCCCACAAGTGTCTCCTCAGTGTGTTCCCATTTCCTTAGAAACAGTGTATTTGCTGGGAGAAAAGTGCATTACTGTGCGCTTTCACCATTCAGCAAATACATGTGTAGAAGCGCAGAGCTAGCAGATACGACCGTTTCTCGAAGTTTTCTAACTCAGGGAACAAGTTGCACACTTCTGAGATGCATTTGGGCAACTTTGTCAGAAATGAGTTTTTTGCCTAAAGAGACATGCCTATTTGCGCAGTAGTACAGATTCTGAGTATGTAACTGGGCTTGATGAAATCAGCATTTCTCTTGCTTCCCTGTGCGTAGGGAAGCTCAGTTTTAGTCTCTGTAGCTCCCACAAGTGTCTCCTCAGTGTGTTCCCATTTCCTTAGAAACAGTGTATTTGCTGGGAGAAAAGTGCATTACTGTGCGCTTTCACCGTTCAGCAAATACATGTGTAGAAGCACAGCGCTAGCAGAAACGAACGTTTCTCGACATTTTCTAAAACAGGGAACAAGTTGCACACTTCTGAGATGCATTTGGGCAACTTTGTCAGAAATCAGTTTTTTGCCTAAAGAGACATGCCTATTTGCACAGTAGTACAGATTCTGAGTATGTAACTGGGCTTGATGAAATCAGCATTTCTCTTGCTTCCCTGTGCGTAGGGAAGCTCAGTTTTAGTCACAGTAGCTCCCACAAGTGTCTCCTCAGTGTGTTCCCATTTCCTTAGAAACAGTGTATTTGCTGGGAGAAAAGTTCATTACTGTGCGCTTTCACCGTTCAGCAAATACATGTGTAGAAGCACAGCGCTAGCAGAAACGAACGTTTCTCGACCTTTTCTAACTCAGAGAACAAGTTGCACACTTCTGAGATGCATTTGGGCAACTTTGTCAGAAATGAGTTTTTTGCCTAAAGAGACATGCCTATTTGCGCAGTAGTACAGATTCTGAGTATGTAACTGGGCTTGATGAAATCAGTATTTCTCTTGCTTCCCTGTGCATAGGGAAGCTCAGTTTTAGTCACTGTAGCTCCCACAAGTGTCTCCTCAGTGTGTTCCCATTTCCTTAGAAACAGTGTATTTGCTGGGAGAAAAGTGCATTACTGTGCGCTTTCACCGTTCAGCAAATACATGTGTAGAAGCACAGCGCTAGCAGAAACGAACGTTTCTCGATGTTTTCTAACTCAGGGAACAAGTTGCACACTTCTGAGATGCATTTGGGCAACGTTGTCAGAAATGAGTTTTTTCCCTCCAGACACATGCCTATTTGCGCAGTAGTACAGATTCTGAGTATGTAACTGGGCTTGATGAAATCAGCATTTCTCTTTCTTCCCTGTGCGTAGGGAAGCTCAGTTTTAGTCACAGTAGCTCCCACAAGTGTCTCCTTAGTGTGTTCCCATTTCCTTAGAAACAGTGTATTTGCTGGGAGAAAAGTGCATTACTGTGCGCTTTCACCATTCAGCAAATACATGTGTAGAAGCGCAGAGCTAGCAGATACGACCGTTTCTCGAAGTTTTCTAACTCAGGGAACAAGTTGCACACTTCTGAGATGCATTTGGGCAACTTTGTCAGAAATGAGTTTTTTGCCTAAAGAGACATGCCTATTTGCGCAGTAGTACAGATTCTGAATATGTAACTGGGCTTGATGAAATCAGCATTTCTCTTGCTTCCCTGTGCGTAGGGAAGCTCAGTTTTAGTCACAGTAGCTCCCACAAGTGTCTCCTCAGTGTGTTCCCATTTCCTTAGAAACAGTGTATTTGCTGGGAGAAAAGTGCATTACTGTGCGCTTTCACCGTTCAGCAAATACATGTGTAGAAGCACAGCGCTAGCGGAAACTAACGTTTCTCGACGTTTTTTAACTCAGGGAACACGTTGCACACTTCTAAGATGCATTTGGGCAACTTTGTCAGAAATGAGTTTTTTGCCTAAAGAGACATGCCTATTTGCGCAGTAGTACAGATTCTGAGTATGAAACTGGGCTTGATGAAATCAGCATTTCTCTTGCTTCCCTGTGCATAGGGAAGCTCAGTTTTAGTCACAGTAGCTCCCACAAGTGTCTCCTCAGTGTGTTCCCATTTCCTTAGAAACAGTGTATTTGCTGGGAGAAGAGTGCATTACTGTGCGCTTTCACCGTTCAGCAAATACATGTGTAGAAGCACAGCGCTAGCTTAAACGAACGTTTCTCGACCTTTTCTAACTCAGAGAACAAGTTGCACACTTCTGAGATGCATTTGGGCAACTTTGTCAGAAATGAGTTTTTTGCCTAAAGAGACATGCCTATTTGCGCAGTAGTACAGATTCTGAGTATGTAACTGGGCTTGATGAAATCAGTATTTCTCTTGCTTCCCTGTGCATAGGGAAGCTCAGTTTTAGTCACTGTAGCTCCCACAAGTGTCTCCTCAGTGTGTTCCCATTTCCTTAGAAACAGTGTATTTGCTGGGAGAAAAGTGCATTACTGTGCGCTTTCACCGTTCAGCAAATACATGTGTAGAAGCACAGCGCTAGCAGAAACGAACGTTTCTCGATGTTTTCTAACTCAGGGAACAAGTTGCACACTTCTGAGATGCATTTGGGCAACGTTGTCAGAAATGAGTTTTTTCCCTCCAGACACATGCCTATTTGCGCAGTAGTACAGATTCTGAGTATGTAACTGGGATTGATGAAATCAGCATTTCTCTTTCTTCCCTGTGCGTAGGGAAGCTCAGTTTTAGTCACAGTAGCTCCCACAAGTGTCTCCTTAGTGTGTTCCCATTTCCTTAGAAACAGTGTATTTGCTGGGAGAAAAGTGCATTACTGTGCGCTTTCACCATTCAGCAAATACATGTGTAGAAGCGCAGAGCTAGCAGATACGACCGTTTCTCGAAGTTTTCTAACTCAGGGAACAAGTTGCACACTTCTGAGATGCATTTGGGCAACTTTGTCAGAAATGAGTTTTTTGCCTAAAGAGACATGTCTATTTGCGCAGTAGTACAGATTCTGAATATGTAACTGGGCTTGATGAAATCAGCCATTCTCTTGCTTCCCTGTGCGTAGGGAGGCTCAGTTTTAGTCTCTGTAGCTCCCACAAGTGTCTCCTCAGTGTGTTCCCATTTCCTTAGAAACAGTGTATTTGCTGGGAGAAAAGTGCATTACTGTGCGCTTTCACCGTTCAGCAAATACATGTGTAGAAGCACAGCGCTAGCAGAAACGAACGTTTCTCGACATTTTCTAAAACAGGGAACAAGTTGCACACTTCTGAGATGCATTTGGGCAACTTTGTCAGAAATGAGTTTTTTGCCTAAAGAGACATGCCTATTTGCGCAGTAGTACAGATTCTGAGTATGTAATTGGGCTTGATGAAATCAGCATTTCTCTTGCTTCCCTGTGCGTAGGGAAGCTCAGTTTTAATCACTGTAGCTCCCACAAGTGTCTCCTCAGTGTGTTCCCATTTCCTTAGAAACAGTGTATTTGCTGGGAGAAAAGTGCATTACTGTGCGCTTTCACCGTTCAGCAAATACATGTGTAGAAGCACAGCGCTAGCAGAAACGAACGTTTCTCGACGTTTTCTAACTCAGGGAACAAGTTGCACACTTCTGAGATGCATTTGGGCAACGTTGTCAGAAATGAGTTTTTTCCCTCCAGACACATGCCTATTTGCGCAGTAGTACAGATTCTGAGTATGTAACTGGGCTTGATGAAATCAGCATTTCTCTTTCTTCCCTGTGCGTAGGGAAGCTCAGTTTTAGTCACAGTAGCTCCCACAAGTGTCTCCTTAGTGTGTTCCCATTTCCTTAGAAACAGTGTATTTGCTGGGAGAAAAGTGCATTACTGTGCGCTTTCACCATTCAGCAAATACATGTGTAGAAGCGCAGAGCTAGCAGATACGACCGTTTCTCGAAGTTTTCTAACTCAGGGAACAAGTTGCACACTTCTGAGATGCATTTGGGCAACTTTGTCAGAAATGAGTTTTTTGCCTAAAGAGACATGCCTATTTGCGCAGTAGTACAGATTCTGAATATGTAACTGGGCTTGATGAAATCAGCATTTCTCTTGCTTCCCTGTGCGTAGGGAAGCTCAGTTTTAGTCTCTGTAGCTCCCACAAGTGTCTCCTCAGTGTGTTCCCATTTCCTTAGAAACAGTGTATTTGCTGGGAGAAAAGTGCATTACTGTGCGCTTTCACCGTTCAGCAAATACATGTGTAGAAGCACAGCGCTAGCAGAAACGAACGTTTCTCGACATTTTCTAAAACAGGGAACAAGTTGCACACTTCTGAGATGCATTTGGGCAACTTTGTCAGAAATCAGTTTTTTGCCTAAAGAGACATGCCTATTTGCACAGTAGTACAGATTCTGAGTATGTAACTGGGCTTGATGAAATCAGCATTTCTCTTGCTTCCCTGTGCGTAGGGAAGCTCAGTTTTAGTCACAGTAGCTCCCACAAGTGTCTCCTCAGTGTGTTCCCATTTCCTTAGAAACAGTGTATTTGCTGGGAGAAAAGTTCATTACTGTGCGCTTTCACCGTTCAGCAAATACATGTGTAGAAGCACAGCGCTAGCAGAAACGAACGTTTCTCGACAATTTCTAACACAGGGAACAAGTTGCACACTTCTGAGATGCATTTGGGCAACTTTGTCAGAAACCAGTTTTTTGCCTAAAGAGACGTGCCTATTTGCACAGTAGTACAGATTCTGAGTATGTAACTCGGCTTGATGAAATCAGCATTTCTCTTTCTTCCCTGTGCGTAGGGAAGCTCAGTTTTAGTCACAGTAGCTCCCACAAGTGTCTCCTCAGTGTGTTCCCATTTCCTTAGAAACAGTGTATTTGCTGGGAGAAAAGTGCATTACTGTGCGCTTTCACCATTCAGCAAATACATGTGTAGAAGCGCAGAGCTAGCAGATACGACCGTTTCTCGAAGTTTTCTAACTCAGGGAACAAGTTGCACACTTCTGAGATGCATTTGGGCAACTTTGTCAGAAATGAGTTTTTTGCCTAAAGAGACATGCCTATTTGCGCAGTAGTACAGATTCTGAGTATGTAACTGGGCTTGATGAAATCAGCATTTCTCTTGCTTCCCTGTGCGTAGGGAAGCTCAGTTTTAGTCTCTGTAGCTCCCACAAGTGTCTCCTCAGTGTGTTCCCATTTCCTTAGAAACAGTGTATTTGCTGGGAGAAAAGTGCATTACTGTGCGCTTTCACCGTTCAGCAAATACATGTGTAGAAGCACAGCGCTAGCAGAAACGAACGTTTCTCGACATTTTCTAAAACAGGGAACAAGTTGCACACTTCTGAGATGCATTTGGGCAACTTTGTCAGAAATCAGTTTTTTGCCTAAAGAGACATGCCTATTTGCACAGTAGTACAGATTCTGAGTATGTAACTGGGCTTGATGAAATCAGCATTTCTCTTGCTTCCCTGTGCGTAGGGAAGCTCAGTTTTAGTCACAGTAGCTCCCACAAGTGTCTCCTCAGTGTGTTCCCATTTCCTTAGAAACAGTGTATTTGCTGGGAGAAAAGTTCATTACTGTGCGCTTTCACCGTTCAGCAAATACATGTGTAGAAGCACAGCGCTAGCAGAAACGAACGTTTCTCGACCTTTTCTAACTCAGAGAACAAGTTGCACACTTCTGAGATGCATTTGGGCAACTTTGTCAGAAATGAGTTTTTTGCCTAAAGAGACATGCCTATTTGCGCAGTAGTACAGATTCTGAGTATGTAACTGGGCTTGATGAAATCAGTATTTCTCTTGCTTCCCTGTGCATAGGGAAGCTCAGTTTTAGTCACTGTAGCTCCCACAAGTGTCTCCTCAGTGTGTTCCCATTTCCTTAGAAACAGTGTATTTGCTGGGAGAAAAGTGCATTACTGTGCGCTTTCACCGTTCAGCAAATACATGTGTAGAAGCACAGCGCTAGCAGAAACGAACGTTTCTCGATGTTTTCTAACTCAGGGAACAAGTTGCACACTTCTGAGATGCATTTGGGCAACGTTGTCAGAAATGAGTTTTTTCCCTCCAGACACATGCCTATTTGCGCAGTAGTACAGATTCTGAGTATGTAACTGGGCTTGATGAAATCAGCATTTCTCTTTCTTCCCTGTGCGTAGGGAAGCTCAGTTTTAGTCACAGTAGCTCCCACAAGTGTCTCCTTAGTGTGTTCCCATTTCCTTAGAAACAGTGTATTTGCTGGGAGAAAAGTGCATTACTGTGCGCTTTCACCATTCAGCAAATACATGTGTAGAAGCGCAGAGCTAGCAGATACGACCGTTTCTCGAAGTTTTCTAACTCAGGGAACAAGTTGCACACTTCTGAGATGCATTTGGGCAACTTTGTCAGAAATGAGTTTTTTGCCTAAAGAGACATGCCTATTTGCGCAGTAGTACAGATTCTGAATATGTAACTGGGCTTGATGAAATCAGCATTTCTCTTGCTTCCCTGTGCGTAGGGAAGCTCAGTTTTAGTCTCTGTAGCTCCCACAAGTGTCTCCTCAGTGTGTTCCCATTTCCTTAGAAACAGTGTATTTGCTGGGAGAAAAGTGCATTACTGTGCGCTTTCACCGTTCAGCAAATACATGTGTAGAAGCACAGCGCTAGCAGAAACGAACGTTTCTCGACATTTTCTAAAACAGGGAACAAGTTGCACACTTCTGAGATGCATTTGGGCAACTTTGTCAGAAATCAGTTTTTTGCCTAAAGAGACATGCCTATTTGCACAGTAGTACAGATTCTGAGTATGTAACTGGGCTTGATGAAATCAGCATTTCTCTTGCTTCCCTGTGCGTAGGGAAGCTCAGTTTTAGTCACAGTAGCTCCCACAAGTGTCTCCTCAGTGTGTTCCCATTTCCTTAGAAACAGTGTATTTGCTGGGAGAAAAGTTCATTACTGTGCGCTTTCACCGTTCAGCAAATACATGTGTAGAAGCACAGCGCTAGCAGAAACGAACGTTTCTCGACAATTTCTAACACAGGGAACAAGTTGCACACTTCTGAGATGCATTTGGGCAACTTTGTCAGAAACCAGTTTTTTGCCTAAAGAGACGTGCCTATTTGCACAGTAGTACAGATTCTGAGTATGTAACTCGGCTTGATGAAATCAGCATTTCTCTTTCTTCCCTGTGCGTAGGGAAGCTCAGTTTTAGTCACAGTAGCTCCCACAAGTGTCTCCTCAGTGTGTTCCCATTTCCTTAGAAACAGTGTATTTGCTGGGAGAAAAGTGCATTACTGTGCGCTTTCACCATTCAGCAAATACATGTGTAGAAGCGCAGAGCTAGCAGATACGACCGTTTCTCGAAGTTTTCTAACTCAGGGAACAAGTTGCACACTTCTGAGATGCATTTGGGCAACTTTGTCAGAAATGAGTTTTTTGCCTAAAGAGACATGCCTATTTGCGCAGTAGTACAGATTCTGAGTATGTAACTGGGCTTGATGAAATCAGCATTTCTCTTGCTTCCCTGTGCGTAGGGAAGCTCAGTTTTAGTCTCTGTAGCTCCCACAAGTGTCTCCTCAGTGTGTTCCCATTTCCTTAGAAACAGTGTATTTGCTGGGAGAAAAGTGCATTACTGTGCGCTTTCACCGTTCAGCAAATACATGTGTAGAAGCACAGCGCTAGCGGAAACTAACGTTTCTCGACGTTTTTTAACTCAGGGAACACGTTGCACACTTCTGAGATGCATTTGGGCAACTTTGTCAGAAATGAGTTTTTTGCCTAAAGAGACATGCCTATTTGCGCAGTAGTACAGATTCTGAGTATGAAACTGGGCTTGATGAAATCAGCATTTCTCTTGCTTCCCTGTGCATAGGGAAGCTCAGTTTTAGTCACAGTAGCTCCCACAAGTGTCTCCTCAGTGTGTTCCCATTTCCTTAGAAACAGTGTATTTGCTGGGAGAAGAGTGCATTACTGTGCGCTTTCACCGTTCAGCAAATACATGTGTAGAAGCACAGCGCTAGCTTAAACGAACGTTTCTCGACCTTTTCTAACTCAGAGAACAAGTTGCACACTTCTGAGATGCATTTGGGCAACTTTGTCAGAAATGAGTTTTTTGCCTAAAGAGACATGCCTATTTGCGCAGTAGTACAGATTCTGAGTATGTAACTGGGCTTGATGAAATCAGTATTTCTCTTGCTTCCCTGTGCATAGGGAAGCTCAGTTTTAGTCACTGTAGCTCCCACAAGTGTCTCCTCAGTGTGTTCCCATTTCCTTAGAAACAGTGTATTTGCTGGGAGAAAAGTGCATTACTCTGCGCTTTCACCGTTCAGCAAATACATGTGTAGAAGCACAGCGCTAGCAGAAACGAACGTTTCTCGATGTTTTCTAACTCAGGGAACAAGTTGCACACTTCTGAGATGCATTTGGGCAACGTTGTCAGAAATGAGTTTTTTCCCTCCAGACACATGCCTATTTGCGCAGTAGTACAGATTCTGAGTATGTAACTGGGCTTGATGAAATCAGCATTTCTCTTTCTTCCCTGTGCGTAGGGAAGCTCAGTTTTAGTCACAGTAGCTCCCACAAGTGTCTCCTTAGTGTGTTCCCATTTCCTTAGAAACAGTGTATTTGCTGGGAGAAAAGTGCATTACTGTGCGCTTTCACCATTCAGCAAATACATGTGTAGAAGCGCAGAGCTAGCAGATACGACCGTTTCTCGAAGTTTTCTAACTCAGGGAACAAGTTGCACACTTCTGAGATGCATTTGGGCAACTTTGTCAGAAATGAGTTTTTTGCCTAAAGAGACATGCCTATTTGCGCAGTAGTACAGATTCTGAATATGTAACTGGGCTTGATGAAATCAGCATTTCTCTTGCTTCCCTGTGCGTAGGGAAGCTCAGTTTTAGTCACAGTAGCTCCCACAAGTGTCTCCTCAGTGTGTTCCCATTTCCTTAGAAACAGTGTATTTGCTGGGAGAAAAGTGCATTACTGTGCGCTTTCACCGTTCAGCAAATACATGTGTAGAAGCACAGCGCTAGCGGAAACTAACGTTTCTCGACGTTTTTTAACTCAGGGAACACGTTGCACACTTCTAAGATGCATTTGGGCAACTTTGTCAGAAATGAGTTTTTTGCCTAAGGAGACATGCCTATTTGCGCAGTAGTACAGATTCTGAGTATGAAACTGGGCTTGATGAAATCAGCATTTCTCTTGCTTCCCTGTGCATAGGGAAGCTCAGTTTTAGTCACAGTAGCTCCCACAAGTGTCTCCTCAGTGTGTTCCCATTTCCTTAGAAACAGTGTATTTGCTGGGAGAAGAGTGCATTACTGTGCGCTTTCACCGTTCAGCAAATACATGTGTAGAAGCACAGCGCTAGCTTAAACGAACGTTTCTCGACCTTTTCTAACTCAGAGAACAAGTTGCACACTTCTGAGATGCATTTGGGCAACTTTGTCAAAAATGAGTTTTTTGCCTAAAGAGACATGCCTATTTGCGCAGTAGTACAGATTCTGAATATGTAACTGGGCTTGATGAAATCAGCCTTTCTCTTGCTTCCCTGTGCGTAGGGAAGCTCAGTTTTAGTCTCTGTAGCTCCCACAAGTGTCTCCTCAGTGTGTTCCCATTTCCTTAGAAACAGTGTATTTGCTGGGAGAAAAGTGCATTACTGTGCGCTTTCACCGTTCAGCAAATACATGTGTAGAAGCACAGCGCTAGCAGAAACGAACGTTTCTCGACATTTTCTAAAACAGGGAACAAGTTGCACACTTCTGAGATGCATTTGGGCAACTTTGTCAGAAATGAGTTTTTTGCCTAAAGAGACATGCCTATTTGCGCAGTAGTACAGATTCTGAGTATGTAATTGGGCTTGATGAAATCAGCATTTCTCTTGCTTCCCTGTGCGTAGGGAAGCTCAGTTTTAATCACTGTAGCTCCCACAAGTGTCTCCTCAGTGTGTTCCCATTTCCTTAGAAACAGTGTATTTGCTGGGAGAAAAGTGCATTACTGTGCGCTTTCACCGTTCAGCAAATACATGTGTAGAAGCACAGCGCTAGCAGAAACGAACGTTTCTCGACGTTTTCTAACTCAGGGAACAAGTTGCACACTTCTGAGATGCATTTGGGCAACGTTGTCAGAAATGAGTTTTTTCCCTCCAGACACATGCCTATTTGCGCAGTAGTACAGATTCTGAGTATGTAACTGGGCTTGATGAAATCAGCATTTCTCTTTCTTCCCTGTGCGTAGGGAAGCTCAGTTTTAGTCACAGTAGCTCCCACAAGTGTCTCCTTAGTGTGTTCCCATTTCCTTAGAAACAGTGTATTTGCTGGGAGAAAAGTGCATTACTGTGCGCTTTCACCATTCAGCAAATACATGTGTAGAAGCGCAGAGCTAGCAGATACGACCGTTTCTCGAAGTTTTCTAACTCAGGGAACAAGTTGCACACTTCTGAGATGCATTTGGGCAACTTTGTCAGAAATGAGTTTTTTGCCTAAAGAGACATGCCTATTTGCGCAGTAGTACAGATTCTGAATATGTAACTGGGCTTGATGAAATCAGCATTTCTCTTGCTTCCCTGTGCGTAGGGAAGCTCAGTTTTAGTCTCTGTAGCTCCCACAAGTGTCTCCTCAGTGTGTTCCCATTTCCTTAGAAACAGTGTATTTGCTGGGAGAAAAGTGCATTACTGTGCGCTTTCACCGTTCAGCAAATACATGTGTAGAAGCACAGCGCTAGCAGAAACGAACGTTTCTCGACATTTTCTAAAACAGGGAACAAGTTGCACACTTCTGAGATGCATTTGGGCAACTTTGTCAGAAATCAGTTTTTTGCCTAAAGAGACATGCCTATTTGCACAGTAGTACAGATTCTGAGTATGTAACTGGGCTTGATGAAATCAGCATTTCTCTTGCTTCCCTGTGCGTAGGGAAGCTCAGTTTTAGTCACAGTAGCTCCCACAAGTGTCTCCTCAGTGTGTTCCCATTTCCTTAGAAACAGTGTATTTGCTGGGAGAAAAGTTCATTACTGTGC
Organism: Acomys minous; assembly: GCF_964271855.1. Taxonomy (NCBI): domain Eukaryota; kingdom Metazoa; phylum Chordata; class Mammalia; order Rodentia; family Muridae; genus Acomys; species Acomys minous. Next base: position 843,906 of record NW_028182186.1, read on the forward strand.
GCTTTCACCGTTCAGCAAATACATGTGTAGAAGCACAGCGCTAGCAGAAACGAACGTTTCTCGACCTTTTCTAACTCAGAGAACAAGTTGCACACTTCTGAGATGCATTTGGGCAACTTTGTCAGAAACCAGTTTTTTGCCTAAAGAGACGTGCCTATTTGCACAGTAGTACAGATTCTGAGTATGTAACTCGGCTTGATGAAATCAGCATTTCTCTTTCTTCCCTGTGCGTAGGGAAGCTCAGTTTTAGTCACAGTAGCTCCCACAAGTGTCTCCTCAGTGTGTTCCCATTTCCTTAGAAACAGTGTATTTGCTGGGAGAAAAGTGCATTACTGTGCGCTTTCACCATTCAGCAAATACATGTGTAGAAGCGCAGAGCTAGCAGATACGACCGTTTCTCGAAGTTTTCTAACTCAGGGAACAAGTTGCACACTTCTGAGATGCATTTGGGCAACTTTGTCAGAAATGAGTTTTTTGCCTAAAGAGACATGCCTATTTGCGCAGTAGTACAGATTCTGAGTATGTAACTGGGCTTGATGAAATCAGCATTTCTCTTGCTTCCCTGTGCGTAGGGAAGCTCAGTTTTAGTCTCTGTAGCTCCCACAAGTGTCTCCTCAGTGTGTTCCCATTTCCTTAGAAACAGTGTATTTGCTGGGAGAAGAGTGCATTACTGTGCGCTTTCACCGTTCAGCAAATACATGTGTAGAAGCACAGCGCTAGCTTAAACGAACGTTTCTCGACCTTTTCTAACTCAGAGAACAAGTTGCACACTTCTGAGATGCATTTGGGCAACTTTGTCAGAAATGAGTTTTTTGCCTAAAGAGACATGCCTATTTGCGCAGTAGTACAGATTCTGAGTATGTAACTGGGCTTGATGAAATCAGTATTTCTCTTGCTTCCCTGTGCATAGGGAAGCTCAGTTTTAGTCACTGTAGCTCCCACAAGTGTCTCCTCAGTGTGTTCCCATTTCCTTAGAAACAGTGTATTTGCTGGGAGAAAAGTGCATTACTGTGCGCTTTCACCGTTCAGCAAATACATGTGTAGAAGCACAGCGCTAGCAGAAACGAACGTTTCTCGATGTTTTCTAACTCAGGGAACAAGTTGCACACTTCTGAGATGCATTTGGGCAACGTTGTCAGAAATGAGTTTTTTCCCTCCAGACACATGCCTATTTGCGCAGTAGTACAGATTCTGAGTATGTAACTGGGCTTGATGAAATCAGCATTTCTCTTTCTTCCCTGTGCGTAGGGAAGCTCAGTTTTAGTCACAGTAGCTCCCACAAGTGTCTCCTTAGTGTGTTCCCATTTCCTTAGAAACAGTGTATTTGCTGGGAGAAAAGTGCATTACTGTGCGCTTTCACCATTCAGCAAATACATGTGTAGAAGCGCAGAGCTAGCAGATACGACCGTTTCTCGAAGTTTTCTAACTCAGGGAACAAGTTGCACACTTCTGAGATGCATTTGGGCAACTTTGTCAGAAATGAGTTTTTTGCCTAAAGAGACATGCCTATTTGCGCAGTAGTACAGATTCTGAATATGTAACTGGGCTTGATGAAATCAGCATTTCTCTTGCTTCCCTGTGCGTAGGGAAGCTCAGTTTTAGTCACAGTAGCTCCCACAAGTGTCTCCTCAGTGTGTTCCCATTTCCTTAGAAACAGTGTATTTGCTGGGAGAAAAGTGCATTACTGTGCGCTTTCACCGTTCAGCAAATACATGTGTAGAAGCACAGCGCTAGCGGAAACTAACGTTTCTCGACGTTTTTTAACTCAGGGAACACGTTGCACACTTCTAAGATGCATTTGGGCAACTTTGTCAGAAATGAGTTTTTTGCCTAAGGAGACATGCCTATTTGCGCAGTAGTACAGATCCTGAGTATGAAACTGGGCTTGATGAAATCAGCATTTCTCTTGCTTCCCTGTGCATAGGGAAGCTCAGTTTTAGTCACAGTAGCTCCCACAAGTGTCTCCTCAGTGTGTTCCCATTTCCTTAGAAACAGTGTATTTGCTGGGAGAAGAGTGCATTACTGTGCGCTTTCACCGTTCAGCAAATACATGTGTAGAAGCACAGCGCTAGCTTAAACGAACGTTTCTCGACCTTTTCTAACTCAGAGAACAAGTTGCACACTTCTGAGATGCATTTGGGCAACTTTGTCAAAAATGAGTTTTTTGCCTAAAGAGACATGCCTATTTGCGCAGTAGTACAGATTCTGAGTATGTAACTGGGCTTGATGAAATCAGTATTTCTCTTGCTTCCCTGTGCATAGGGAAGCTCAGTTTTAGTCACTGTAGCTCCCACAAGTGTCTCCTCAGTGTGTTCCCATTTCCTTAGAAACAGTGTATTTGCTGGGAGAAAAGTGCATTACTGTGCGCTTTCACCGTTCAGCAAATACATGTGTAGAAGCACAGCGCTAGCAGAAACGAACGTTTCTCGATGTTTTCTAACTCAGGGAACAAGTTGCACACTTCTGAGATGCATTTGGGCAACGTTGTCAGAAATGAGTTTTTTCCCTCCAGACACATGCCTATTTGCGCAGTAGTACAGATTCTGAGTATGTAACTGGGATTGATGAAATCAGCATTTCTCTTTCTTCCCTGTGCGTAGGGAAGCTCAGTTTTAGTCACAGTAGCTCCCACAAGTGTCTCCTTAGTGTGTTCCCATTTCCTTAGAAACAGTGTATTTGCTGGGAGAAAAGTGCATTACTGTGCGCTTTCACCATTCAGCAAATACATGTGTAGAAGCGCAGAGCTAGCAGATACGACCGTTTCTCGAAGTTTTCTAACTCAGGGAACAAGTTGCACACTTCTGAGATGCATTTGGGCAACTTTGTCAGAAATGAGTTTTTTGCCTAAAGAGACATGCCTATTTGCGCAGTAGTACAGATTCTGAATATGTAACTGGGCTTGATGAAATCAGCCTTTCTCTTGCTTCCCTGTGCGTAGGGAAGCTCAGTTTTAGTCTCTGTAGCTCCCACAAGTGTCTCCTCAGTGTGTTCCCATTTCCTTAGAAACAGTGTATTTGCTGGGAGAAAAGTGCATTACTGTGCGCTTTCACCGTTCAGCAAATACATGTGTAGAAGCACAGCGCTAGCAGAAACGAACGTTTCTCGACATTTTCTAAAACAGGGAACAAGTTGCACACTTCTGAGATGCATTTGGGCAACTTTGTCAGAAATGAGTTTTTTGCCTAAAGAGACATGCCTATTTGCGCAGTAGTACAGATTCTGAGTATGTAATTGGGCTTGATGAAATCAGCATTTCTCTTGCTTCCCTGTGCGTAGGGAAGCTCAGTTTTAGTCACTGTAGCTCCCACAAGTGTCTCCTCAGTGTGTTCCCATTTCCTTAGAAACAGTGTATTTGCTGGGAGAAAAGTGCATTACTGTGCGCTTTCACCGTTCAGCAAATACATGTGTAGAAGCACAGCGCTAGCAGAAACGAACGTTTCTCGACGTTTTCTAACTCAGGGAACAAGTTGCACACTTCTGAGATGCATTTGGGCAACGTTGTCAGAAATGAGTTTTTTCCCTCCAGACACATGCCTATTTGCGCAGTAGTACAGATTCTGAGTATGTAACTAGGCTTGATGAAATCAGCATTTCTCTTGCTTCCCTGTGCGTAGGCAAGCTCAGTTTTAGTCACAGTAGCTCCCACAAGTGTCTCCTCAGTGTGTTCCCATTTCCTTAGAAACAGTTTATTTGCTGGGAGAAAAGTTCATTACTGTGCGCTTTCACCGTTCAGCAAATACATGTGTAGAAGCACAGCGCTAGCAGAAACGAACGTTTCTCGACATTTTCTAAAACAGGGAACAAGTTGCACACTTCTGAGATGCATTTGGGCAACTCTGTCAGAAATCAGTTTTTTGCCTAAAGAGACATGCCTATTTGCACAGTAGTACAGATTCTGAGTATGTAACTGGGCTTGATGAAATCAGCATTTCTCTTGCTTCCCAGTGCGTAGGGAAGCTCAGTTTTAGTCACAGTAGCTCCCACAAGTGTCTCCTCAGTGTGTTCCCATTTCCTTAGAAACAGTGTATTTGCTGGGAGAAAAGTGCATTACTGTGCGCTTTCACCGTTCAGCAAATACATGTGTAGAAGCACAGCGCTAGCAGAAACGAACATTTCTCGACGTTTTATAACTCAGAGAACAAGTTGCACACCTCTGAGATGCATTTGGGCAACTTTGTCAGAAATGAGTTTTTTGCCTTAAGAGACATGCCTATTTGCGCAGTAGTACAGATTCTTAGTATGTAACTGGGCTTGATGAAATCAGTATTTCTCTTGCTTCCCTGTGCGTAGGGAAGCTCAGTTTTAGTCACTGTAGCTCCCACAAGTGTCTCCTCAGTGTGTTCCCATTTCCTTAGAAACAGTGTATTTGCTGGGAGAAAAGTGCATTACTGTGCGCTTTCACCGTTCAGCAAATACATGTGTAGAAGCACAGCGCTAGCAGAAACGAACGTTTCTCGATGTTTTCTAACTCAGGGAACAAGTTGCACACTTCTGAGATGCATTTGGGCAACTTTGTCAGAAATGAGTTTTTTGCCTAAAGAGACATGCCTATTTGCGCAGTAGTACAGATTCTGAGTATGTAACTTGTCTTGATGAAATCAGCGTTTCTCTTGCTTCCCTGTGCGTAGGGAAGCTCAGTTTTAGTCACAGTAGCTCCCACAAGTGTGTCCTCAGTGTGTTCCCATTTCCTTAGAAACAGTGTATTTGCTGGGAGAAAAGTGCATTACTGTGCGCTTTCACCATTCAGCAAATACATGTGTAGAAGCGCAGAGCTAGCAGATACGACCGTTTCTCGAAGTTTTCTAACTCAGGGAACAAGTTGCACACTTCTGAGATGCATTTGGGCAACTTTGTCAGAAATGAGTTTTTTCCCTACAGAGACATGCCTATTTGCGCAGTAGTACAGATTCTGAGTATGAAACTGGGCTTGATGAAATCAGCATTTCTCTTGCTTCCCTGTGCATAGGGAAGCTCAGTTTTAGTCACAGTAGCTCCCACAAGTGTCTCCTCAGTGTGTTCCCATTTCCTTAGAAACAGTGTATTTGCTGGGAGAAGAGTGCATTACTGTGCGCTTTCACCGTTCAGCAAATACATGTGTAGAAGCACAGCGCTAGCTTAAACGAACGTTTCTCGACCTTTTCTAACTCAGAGAACAAGTTGCACACTTCTGAGATGCATTTGGGCAACTTTGTCAGAAATGAGTTTTTTGCCTAAAGAGACATGCCTATTTGCGCAGTAGTACAGATTCTGAGTATGTAACTGGGCTTGATGAAATCAGTATTTCTCTTGCTTCCCTGTGCATAGGGAAGCTCAGTTTTAGTCACTGTAGCTCCCACAAGTGTCTCCTCAGTGTGTTCCCATTTCCTTAGAAACAGTGTATTTGCTGGGAGAAAAGTGCATTACTGTGCGCTTTCACCGTTCAGCAAATACATGTGTAGAAGCACAGCGCTAGCAGAAACGAACGTTTCTCGATGTTTTCTAACTCAGGGAACAAGTTGCACACTTCTGAGATGCATTTGGGCAACGTTGTCAGAAATGAGTTTTTTCCCTCCAGACACATGCCTATTTGCGCAGTAGTACAGATTCTGAGTATGTAACTAGGCTTGATGAAATCAGCATTTCTCTTTCTTCCCTGTGCGTAGGGAAGCTCAGTTTTAGTCACAGTAGCTCCCACAAGTGTCTCCTTAGTGTGTTCCCATTTCCTTAGAAACAGTGTATTTGCTGGGAGAAAAGTGCATTACTGTGCGCTTTCACCATTCAGCAAATACATGTGTAGAAGCGCAGAGCTAGCAGATACGACCGTTTCTCGAAGTTTTCTAACTCAGGGAACAAGTTGCACACTTCTGAGATGCATTTGGGCAACTTTGTCAGAAATGAGTTTTTTGCCTAAAGAGACATGCCTATTTGCGCAGTAGTACAGATTCTGAATATGTAACTGGGCTTGATGAAATCAGCCTTTCTCTTGCTTCCCTGTGCGTAGGGAAGCTCAGTTTTAGTCTCTGTAGCTCCCACAAGTGTCTCCTCAGTGTGTTCCCATTTCCTTAGAAACAGTGTATTTGCTGGGAGAAAAGTGCATTACTGTGCGCTTTCACCGTTCAGCAAATACATGTGTAGAAGCACAGCGCTAGCAGAAACGAACGTTTCTCGACATTTTCTAAAACAGGGAACAAGTTGCACACTTCTGAGATGCATTTGGGCAACTTTGTCAGAAATGAGTTTTTTGCCTAAAGAGACATGCCTATTTGCGCAGTAGTACAGATTCTGAGTATGTAATTGGGCTTGATGAAATCAGCATTTCTCTTGCTTCCCTGTGCGTAGGGAAGCTCAGTTTTAGTCACTGTAGCTCCCACAAGTGTCTCCTCAGTGTGTTCCCATTTCCTTAGAAACAGTGTATTTGCTGGGAGAAAAGTGCATTACTGTGCGCTTTCACCGTTCAGCAAATACATGTGTAGAAGCACAGCGCTAGCAGAAACGAACGTTTCTCGACGTTTTCTAACTCAGGGAACAAGTTGCACACTTCTGAGATGCATTTGGGCAACGTTGTCAGAAATGAGTTTTTTCCCTCCAGACACATGCCTATTTGCGCAGTAGTACAGATTCTGAGTATGTAACTAGGCTTGATGAAATCAGCATTTCTCTTGCTTCCCTGTGCGTAGGCAAGCTCAGTTTTAGTCACAGTAGCTCCCACAAGTGTCTCCTCAGTGTGTTCCCATTTCCTTAGAAACAGTTTATTTGCTGGGAGAAAAGTTCATTACTGTGCGCTTTCACCGTTCAGCAAATACATGTGTAGAAGCACAGCGCTAGCAGAAACGAACGTTTCTCGACATTTTCTAAAACAGGGAACAAGTTGCACACTTCTGAGATGCATTTGGGCAACTCTGTCAGAAATCAGTTTTTTGCCTAAAGAGACATGCCTATTTGCACAGTAGTACAGATTCTGAGTATGTAACTGGGCTTGATGAAATCAGCATTTCTCTTGCTTCCCTGTGCGTAGGGAAGCTCAGTTTTAGTCACAGTAGCTCCCACAAGTGTCTCCTCAGTGTGTTCCCATTTCCTTAGAAACAGTGTATTTGCTGGGAGAAAAGTGCATTACTGTGCGCTTTCACCGTTCAGCAAATACATGTGTAGAAGCACAGCGCTAGCAGAAACGACCGTTTCTCGACGTTTTATAACTCAGAGAACAAGTTGCACACCTCTGAGATGCATTTGGGCAACTTTGTCAGAAATGAGTTTTTTGCCTTAAGAGACATGCCTATTTGCGCAGTAGTACAGATTCTTAGTATGTAACTGGGCTTGATGAAATCAGTATTTCTCTTGCTTCCCTGTGCGTAGGGAAGCTCAGTTTTAGTCACTGTAGCTCCCACAAGTGTCTCCTCAGTGTGTTCCCATTTCCTTAGAAACAGTGTATTTGCTGGGAGAAAAGTGCATTACTGTGTGCTTTCACCGTTCAGCAAATACATGTGTAGAAGCACAGCGCTAGCAGAAACGAACGTTTCTCGATGTTTTCTAACTCAGGGAACAAGTTGCACACTTCTGAGATGCATTTGGGCAACTTTGTCAGAAATGAGTTTTTTGCCTAAAGAGACATGCCTATTTGCGCAGTAGTACAGATTCTGAGTATGTAACTTGTCTTGATGAAATCAGCGTTTCTCTTGCTTCCCTGTGCGTAGGGAAGCTCAGTTTTAGTCACAGTAGCTCCCACAAGTGTCTCCTCAGTGTGTTCCCATTTCCTTAGAAACAGTGTATTTGCTGGGAGAAAAGTGCATTACTGTGCGCTTTCACCATTCAGCAAATACATGTGTAGAAGCGCAGAGCTAGCAGATACGACCGTTTCTCGACGTTTTCTAACTCAGGGAACAAGTTGCACACTTCTGAGATGCATTTGGGCAACTTTGTCAGAAATGAGTTTTTTCCCTACAGAGACATGCCTATTTGCGCAGTAGTACAGATTCTGAGTATGTAACTGGGCTTGATGAAATCAGCATTTCTCTTGCTTCCCTGTGCGTAGGGAAGCTCAGTTTTAGTCTCTGTAGCTCCCACAAGTGTCTCCTCAGTGTGTTCCCATTTCCTTAGAAACAGTGTATTTGCTGGGAGAAAAGTGCATTACTGTGCGCTTTCACCGTTCAGCAAATACATGTGTAGAAGCACAGCGCTAGCAGAAACGAACGTTTCTCGACATTTTCTAAAACAGGGAACAAGTTGCACACTTCTGAGATGCATTTGGGCAACTTTGTCAGAAATGAGTTTTTTGCCTAAAGAGACATGCCTATTTGCGCAGTAGTACAGATTCTGAGTATGTAATTGGGCTTGATGAAATCAGCATTTCTCTTGCTTCCCTGTGCGTAGGGAAGCTCAGTTTTAGTCACTGTAGCTCCCACAAGTGTCTCCTCAGTGTGTTCCCATTTCCTTAGAAACAGTGTATTTGCTGGGAGAAAAGTGCATTACTGTGCGCTTTCACCGTTCAGCAAATACATGTGTAGAAGCACAGCGCTAGCAGAAACGAACGTTTCTCGACGTTTTCTAACTCAGGGAACAAGTTGCACACTTCTGAGATGCATTTGGGCAACGTTGTCAGAAATGAGTTTTTTCCCTCCAGACACATGCCTATTTGCGCAGTAGTACAGATTCTGAGTATGTAACTAGGCTTGATGAAATCAGCATTTCTCTTGCTTCCCTGTGCGTAGGCAAGCTCAGTTTTAGTCACAGTAGCTCCCACAAGTGTCTCCTCAGTGTGTTCCCATTTCCTTAGAAACAGTTTATTTGCTGGGAGAAAAGTTCATTACTGTGCGCTTTCACCGTTCAGCAAATACATGTGTAGAAGCACAGCGCTAGCAGAAACGAACGTTTCTCGACATTTTCTAAAACAGGGAACAAGTTGCACACTTCTGAGATGCATTTGGGCAACTCTGTCAGAAATCAGTTTTTTGCCTAAAGAGACATGCCTATTTGCACAGTAGTACAGATTCTGAGTATGTAACTGGGCTTGATGAAATCAGCATTTCTCTTGCTTCCCTGTGCGTAGGGAAGCTCAGTTTTAGTCACAGTAGCTCCCACAAGTGTCTCCTCAGTGTGTTCCCATTTCCTTAGAAACAGTGTATTTGCTGGGAGAAAAGTGCATTACTGTGCGCTTTCACCGTTCAGCAAATACATGTGTAGAAGCACAGCGCTAGCAGAAACGAACATTTCTCGACGTTTTATAACTCAGAGAACAAGTTGCACACCTCTGAGATGCATTTGGGCAACTTTGTCAGAAATGAGTTTTTTGCCTTAAGAGACATGCCTATTTGCGCAGTAGTACAGATTCTTAGTATGTAACTGGGCTTGATGAAATCAGTATTTCTCTTGCTTCCCTGTGCGTAGGGAAGCTCAGTTTTAGTCACTGTAGCTCCCACAAGTGTCTCCTCAGTGTGTTCCCATTTCCTTAGAAACAGTGTATTTGCTGGGAGAAAAGTGCATTACTGTGTGCTTTCACCGTTCAGCAAATACATGTGTAGAAGCACAGCGCTAGCAGAAACGAACGTTTCTCGATGTTTTCTAACTCAGGGAACAAGTTGCACACTTCTGAGATGCATTTGGGCAACTTTGTCAGAAATGAGTTTTTTGCCTAAAGAGACATGCCTATTTGCGCAGTAGTACAGATTCTGAGTATGTAACTTGTCTTGATGAAATCAGCGTTTCTCTTGCTTCCCTGTGCGTAGGGAAGCTCAGTTTTAGTCACAGTAGCTCCCACAAGTGTCTCCTCAGTGTGTTCCCATTTCCTTAGAAACAGTGTATTTGCTGGGAGAAAAGTGCATTACTGTGCGCTTTCACCATTCAGCAAATACATGTGTAGAAGCGCAGAGCTAGCAGATACGACCGTTTCTCGAAGTTTTCTAACTCAGGGAACAAGTTGCACACTTCTGAGATGCATTTGGGCAACTTTGTCAGAAATGAGTTTTTTCCCTACAGAGACATGCCTATTTGCGCAGTAGTACAGATTCTGAGTATGTAACTGGGCTTGATGAAATCAGCATTTCTCTTGCTTCCCTGTGCGTAGGGAAGCTCAGTTTTAGTCTCTGTAGCTCCCACAAGTGTCTCCTCAGTGTGTTCCCATTTCCTTAGAAACAGTGTATTTGCTGGGAGAAAAGTGCATTACTGTGCGCTTTCACCGTTCAGCAAATACATGTGTAGAAGCACAGCGCTAGCAGAAACGAACGTTTCTCGACGTTTTCTAACTCAGGGAACAAGTTGCACACTTCTGAGATGCATTTGGGCAACTTTGTCAGAAATGAGTTTTTTGCCTAAAGAGACATGCCTATTTGCCCAGTAGTACAGATTCTGAGTATGTAACTGAGCTTGATGAAATCAGCATTTCTCTTGCTTCCCTGTGCGTAGGGAAGCTCAGTTTTAGTCACAGTAGCTCCCACAAGTGTCTCCTCAGTGTGTTCCCATTTCCTTAGAAACAGTGTATTTGCTGGGAGAAAAGTGCATTACTGTGCGCTTTCACCGTTCAGCAAATACATGTGTAGAAGCACAGCGCTAGCAGAAACGAACGTTTCTCGATGTTTTCTAACTCAGGGAACAAGTTGCACACTTCTGAGATGCATTTGGGCAACTTTGTCAGAAATGAGTTTTTTGCCTAAAGAGACATGCCTATTTGCGCAGTAGTACAGATTCTGAGTATGTAATTGGGCTTGATGAAATCAGCATTTCTCTTGCTTCCTTGTGCGTAGGGAAGCTCAGTTTTAGTCACTGTAGCTCCCACAAGTGTCTCCTCAGTGTGTTCCCATTTCCTTAGAAACAGTGTATTTGCTGGGAGAAAAGTGCATTACTGTGCGCTTTCACCGTTCAGCAAATACATGTGTAGAAGCACAGCGCTAGCAGAAACGAACGTTTCTCGACGTTTTCTATCTCAGGGAACAAGTTGCACACTTCTGAGATGCATTTGGGCAACGTTGTCAGAAATGAGTTTTTTCCCTCCAGACACATGCCTATTTGCGCAGTAGTACAGATTCTGAGTATGTAACTAGGCTTGATGAAATCAGCATTTCTTTTGCTTCCCTGTGCGTAGGCAAGCTCAGTTTTAGTCACAGTAGCTCCCACAAGTGTCTCCTCAGTGTGTTCCCAGTTCCTTAGAAACAGTTTATTTGCTGGGAGAAAAGTTCATTACTGTGCGCTTTCACCGTTCAGCAAATACATGTGTAGAAGCACAGCGCTAGCAGAAACGACCGTTTCTCGACATTTTCTAACTCAGGGAACAAGTTGCACACTTCTGAGATGCATTTGGGCAACTTTGTCAGAAATGAGTTTTTTCCCTACAGAGACATGCCTATTTGCGCAGTAGTACAGATTCTGAGTATGTAACTGGGCTTGATGAAATCAGCATTTCTCTTGCTTCCCTGTGCGTAGGGAAGCTCAGTTTTAGTCTCTGTAGCTCCCACAAGTGTCTCCTCAGTGTGTTCCCATTTCCTTAGAAACAGTGTATTTGCTGGGAGAAAAGTGCATTACTGTGCGCTTTCACCGTTCAGCAAATACATGTGTAGAAGCCCAGAGCTAGCAGAAACGAACGTTTCTCGACGTTTTCTAACTCAGGGAACAAGTTGCACACTTCTGAGATGCATTTGGGCAACTTTGTCAGAAATGAGTTTTTTGCCTAAAGAGACATGCCTATTTGCCCAGTAGTACAGATTCTGAGTATGTAACTGAGCTTGATGAAATCAGCATTTCTCTTGCTTCCCTGTGCGTAGGGAAGCTCAGTTTTAGTCACAGTAGCTCCCACAAGTGTCTCCTCAGTGTGTTCCCATTTCCTTAGAAACAGTGTATTTGCTGGGAGAAAAGTGCATTACTGTGCGCTTTCACCATTCAGCAAATACATGTGTAGAAGTGCAGAGCTAATAGATACGACCGTTTCTCGAAGTTTTCTAACTCAGGGAACAAGTTGCACACTTCTGAGATGCATTTGGGCAACTTTGTCAGAAATGAGTTTTTTGCCTAAAGAGACATGCCTATTTGCGCAGTAGTACAGATTCTGAGTATGTAACTGGGCTTGATGAAATCAGCATTTCTCTTGCTTCCCTGTGCGTAGGGAAGCTCAGTTTTAGTCTCTGTAGCTCCCACAAGTGTCTCCTCAGTGTGTTCCCATTTCCTTAGAAACAGTGTATTTGCTGGGAGAAAAGTGCATTACTGTGCGCTTTCACCGTTCAGCAAATACATGTGTAGAAGCACAGCGCTAGCAGAAACGAACGTTTCTCGACGTTTTCTAACTCAGGGAACAAGTTGCACACTTCTGATATGCATTTGGGCAACTTTGTCAGAAATGAGTTTTTTGCCTAAAGAGACATGCCTATTTGCCCAGTAGTACAGATTCTGAGTATGTAACTGAGCTTGATGAAATCAGCATTTCTCTTGCTTCCCTCTGCGTAGGGTAGCTCAGTTTTAGTCACAGTAGCTCCCACAAGTGTCTCCTCAGTGTGTTCCCATTTCCTTAGAAACAGTGTATTTGCTGGGAGAAAAGTGCATTACTGTGCGCTTTCACCATTCAGCAAATACATGTGTAGAAGCGCAGAGCTAGTAGATACGACCGTTTCTCGACGTTTTCTAACTCAGGGAACAAGTTACACACTTCTGAGATGCATTTGGGCAACTTTGTCAGAAATGAGTTTTTTCCCTACAGAGACATGCCTATTTGCGCAGTAGTACAGATTCTGAGTATGTAACTGGGCTTGATGAAATCAGTATTTCTCTTGCTTCCCTGTGCGTAGGGAAGCTCAGTTTTAGTCACTGTAGCTCCCACAAGTGTCTCCTCAGTGTGTTCCCATTTCCTTAGAAACAGTGTATTTGCTGGGAGAAAAGTGCATTACTGTGCGATTTCACCGTTCAGCAAATACATGTCTAGAAGCACAGCGCTAGCAGAAACGAACGTTTCTCGACGTTTTCTAACTCAGGGAACAAGTTGCACACTTCTGAGATGCATTTGGGCAACGTTGTCAGAAATGAGTTTTTTCCCTCCAGACACATGCCTATTTGCGCAGTAGTACAGATTCTTAGTATGTAACTGGGCTTGATGAAATCAGCATTTCTCTTGCTTCCCTGTGCGTAGGGAAGCTCAGTTTTAGTCACAGTAGCTCCCACAAGTGTCTCCTCAGTGTGTTCCCAGTTACTTAGAAACAGTGTATTTGCTGGGAGAAAAGTGCATTACTGTGCGCTTTCACCGTTCAGCAAATACATGTGTAGAAGCACAGCGCTAGCAGAAACGACCGTTTCTCGACGTTTTCTATCTCAGGGAACAAGTTGCACACTTCTGAGATGCATTTGGGTAACGTTGTCAGAAATGAGTTTTTTCCCTCCAGACACATGCCTATTTGCGCAGTAGTACAGATTCTGAGTATGTAACTGGGCTTGATGAAATCAGCATTTCTCTTGCTTCCCTGTGCGTAGGGAAGCTCAGTTTTAGTCACAGTAGCTCCCACAAGTGTCTCCTCAGTGTGTTCCCAGTTCCTTAGAAACAGTGTATTTGCTGGGAGAAAAGTTCATTACTGTGCGCTTTCACCGTTCAGCAAATACATGTGTAGAATCACAGCGCTAGCAGAAACGAACGTTTCTCGACATTTTCTAACACAGGGAACAAGTTGAACACTTCTGAGATGCATTTGGGCAACTTTGTCAGAAATCAGTTTTTTGCCTACAGAGACATGCCTATTTGCACAGTAGTACAGATTCTGAGTATGTAACTGGGCTTGATGAAATCAGCATTTCTCTTGCTTCCCTGTGCGTAGGGAAGCTCAGTTTTAGTCACTGTAGCTCCCACAAGTGTCTCCTCAGTGTGTTCCCATTTCGTTAGAAACAGTGTATTTGATGGGAGAAAAGTGCATTACTGTGCGCTTTCACCGTTCAGCAAATACATGTGTAGAAGCACAGCGCTAGCAGAATCGAACGTTTCTCAATGTTTTCTAACTCAGGGAACAAGTTGCACACTTCTGAGATGCATTTGGGCAACTTTGTCAGAAATGAGTATTTTGCCTAAAGAGACATGCCTATTTGCGCAGTAGTACAGATTCTGAGTATGTAACTTGGCTTGATGAAATCAGCATTTCTCTTGCTTCCCTGTGCATAGGGAAGCTCAGTTTTAGTCACAGTAGCTCCCACAAGTGTCTCCTCAGTGTGTTCCCATTTCCTTAGAAACAGTGTATTTGCTGGGTGAAAAGTGCATTACTGTGCGCTTTCACCGTTCAGCAAATACATGTGTAGAAGCGCAGCGCTAGCAGAAACGAACGTTTCTCGATGTTTTCTAACTCAGGGAACAAGTTGCACACTTCTGAGATGCATTTGGGCAACTTTGTCAGAAATGAGTTTTTTGCCTAAAGAGACATGCCTATTTGCCCAGTAGTACAGATTCTGAGTATGTAACTGGGCTTGATGAAATCAGCATTTCTCTTGCTTCCCTGTGCGTAGGGAAGCTCAGTTTTAGTCACAGTAGCTCCCACAAGTGTCTCCTCAGTGTGTTCCCATTTCCTTAGAAACAGTGTATTTGCTGGGAGAAAAGTGCATTACTGTGCGCTTTCACCGTTCAGCAAATACATGTGTAGAAGCACAGCGCTAGCAGAAACAAACGTTTCTCGACGTTTTCTAACTCAGGGAACAAGTTGCACACTTCTGATATGCATTTGGGCAACTTTGTCAGAAATGAGTTTTTTGCCTAAAGAGACATGCCTATTTGCCCAGTAGTACAGATTCTGAGTATGTAACTGAGCTTGATGAAATCAGCATTTCTCTTGCTTCCCTGTGCGTAGGGTAGCTCAGTTTTAGTCACAGTAGCTCCCACAAGTGTCTCCTCAGTGTGTTCCCATTTCCTTAGAAACAGTGTATTTGCTGGGAGAAAAGTGCATTACTGTGCGCTTTCACCATTCAGCAAATACATGTGTAGAAGCGCAGAGCTAGTAGATACGACCGTTTCTCGACGTTTTCTAACTCAGGGAACAAGTTACACACTTCTGAGATGCATTTGGGCAACTTTGTCGGAAATGAGTTTTTTCCCTACAGAGACATGCCTATTTGCGCAGTAGTACAGATTCTGAGTATGTAACTGGGCTTGATGAAATCAGTATTTCTCTTGCTTCCCTGTGCGTAGGGAAGCTCAGTTTTAGTCACTGTAGCTCCCACAAGTGTCTCCTCAGTGTGTTCCCAGTTCCTTAGAAACAGTGTATTTGCTGGGAGAAAAGTGCATTACTGTGCGCTTTCACCGTTCAGCAAATACATGTGTAGAAGCACAGCGCTAGCAGAAACGAACGTTTCTCGACCTTTTCTAACTCAGGGAACAAGTTGCACACTTCTGAGATGCATTTGGGCAACTTTGTCAGAAATGAGTTTTTTGCCTAAAGAGACATGCGTATTTGCGCAGTAGTACAGATTCTGAGTATGTAACTGGGCTTGATGAAATCAGCATTTCTCTTGCTTCCCTGTGCGTAGGGAAGCTCAGTTTTAGTCCCAGTAGCTCCCACAAGTGTCTCCTCAGTGTATTCCCATTTCCTTAGAAACAGTGTATTTGATGGGAGAAAAGTGCATTACTGTGCGCTTTCACCGTTCAGCAAATACATGTGTAGAAGCACAGCACTAGCAGAAACGAACGTTTCTCGACGTTTTCTAACTCAGGGAACAAGTTGCACACTTCTGAGATGCATTTGGGCAACTTTGTCAGAAATGAGTTTTTTGCCTTAAGAGACATGCCTATTTGCGCAGTAGTACAGATTCTGAGTATGTAACTGGGCTTGATGAAATCAGCATTTCTCTTGCTTCCCTGTGCGTAGGGAAGCTCAGTTTTAGTCACAGTAGCTCCCACAAGTGTCTCCTCAGTGTGTTCCCATTTCCTTAGAAACAGTGTATTTGCTGGGAGAAACGTGCATTACTGTGCGCTTTCACCGTTCAGCAAATACATGTGTAGAAGCACAGCGCTAGCAGAAACGAACGTTTCTCGACGTTTTCTAACTCAGGGAACAAGTTGCACACTTCTGAGATGCATTTGGGCAACTTTGTCAGAAATGAGTTTTTTGCCTAAAGAGACATGCCTATTTGCGCAGTAGTACAGACTCTGAGTATGTAACTGGGCTTGATGAAATCAGCATTTCTCTTGCTTCCCTGTGCGTAGGGAAGCTCAGTTTTAGTCTCTGTAGCTCCCACAAGTGTCTCCTCAGTGTGTTCCCATTTCCTTAGATACAGTGTATTTTCTGGGAGAAAAGTGCATTACTGTGCGATTTCACCGTTCAGCAAATACATGTGTAGAAGCACAGCGCTAGCAGAAACGAACGTTTCTCGACGTTTTCTAACTCAGGGAACAAGTTGCACACTTCTGAGATGCATTTGGGCAACGTTGTCAGAAATGAGTTTTTTCCCTCCAGACACATGCCTATTTGCGCAGTAGTACAGATTCTGAGTATGTAACTGGGCTTGATGAAATCAGCATTTCTCTTGCTTCCCGGTGCGTAGGGAAGCTCAGTTTTAGTCACAGTAGCTCCCACAAGTGTCTCCTCAGTGTGTTCCCAGTTCCTTAGAAACAGTGTATTTCCTGGGAGAAATGTGCATTACTGTGCGCTTTCACCGTTCAGCAAATACATGTGTAGAAGCACAGCGCTAGCAGAAACGAACGTTTCTAGACGTTTTCTAACTCAGGGAACAAGTTGCACACTTCTGAGATGCATTTGGGCAACGTTGTCAGAAATGAGTTTTTTCCCTCTAGACACATGCCTATTTGCGCAGTGGTACAGATTCTGAGTATGTAACTGGGCTTGATGAAATCAGCATTTCTCTTGCTTCCCTGTGCGTAGGGAAGCTCAGTTTTAGTCACAGTAGCTCCCACAAGTGTCTCCTCAGTGTGTTCCCAGTTCCTTAGAAACAGTGTATTTGCTGGGAGAAAAGTTCATTACTGTGCGCTTTAACCGTTCAGCAAATACATGTGTAGAAGCACAGCGCTAGCAGAAACGAACGTTTCTCGACATTTTCTAACACAGGGAACAAGTTGCACACTTCTGAGATGCATTTGGGCAACTTTGTCAGAAATCAGTTTTTTGCCTACAGAGACATGCCTATTTGCACAGTAGTACAGATTCTGAGTATGTAACTGGGCTTGATGAAATCAGCATTTCTCTTGCTTCCCTGTGCGTAGGGAAGCTCAGTTTTAGTCACAGTAGCTCCCACAAGTGTCTCCTCAGTGTGTTCCCATTTCCTTAGAAACAGTGTATTTGCTGGAAGAAAAGTGCATTACTGTGCGCTTTCACCGTTCAGCAAATACATGTGTAGAAGCACAGCGCTAGCAGAAACGAACGTTTCTCGACGTTTTCTAACTCAGAGAACAAGTTGCACACCTCTGAGATGCATTTGGGCAACTTTGTCAGAAATGAGTTTTTTGCCTTAAGAGACTTGCCTATTTGCGCAGTAGTACAGATTCTTAGTATGTAACTGGGCTTGATGAAATCAGTATTTCTCTTGCTTCCCTGTGCGTAGGGAAGCTCAGTTTTAGTCACTGTAGCTCCCACAAGTGTCTCCTCAGTGTGTTCCCATTTCCTTAGAAACAGTGTATTTGCTGGGAGAAAAGTGCATTACTGTGCGCTTTCACCGTTCAGCAAATACATGTGTAGAAGCACAGCGCTAGCAGAAACTAACGTTTCTCGACGTTTTCTAACTCAGGGAACAAGTTGCACACTTCTGATATGCATTTGGGCAACTTTGTCAGAAATGAGTTTTTTGCCTAAAGAGACATGCCTATTTGCGCAGTAGTACAGATTCTGAGTATGTAACTGGGCTTGATGAAATCAGCATTTCTCTTGCTTCCCTGTGCGTAGGGAAGCTCAGTTTTAGTCACAGTAGCTCCCACAAGTGTCTCCTCAGTGTGTTCCCATTTCCTTAGAAACAGTGTATTTGCTGGGAGAAAAGTGCATTACTGTGCGCTTTCACCGTTCAGCAAATACATGTGTAGAAGCACAGCTCTAGCAGAAACTAACGTGTCTCGACGTTTTCTAACTCAGGGAACACGTTGCACACTTCTGATATGCATTTGGGCAACTTTGTCAGAAATGAGTTTTTTGCCTAAAGAGAAATCCCTATTTGCGCAGTAGTACAGATTCTGAGTATGTAACTGGGCTTGATGAAATCAGCATTTCTCTTGCTTCCCTGTGCGTAGGGAAGCTCAGTTTTAGTCACAGTAGCTCCCACAAGTGTCTCCTCAGTGTGTTCCCATTTCCTTAGAAACAGTGTATTTGCTGGGAGAAAAGTGCATTACTGTGCGCTTTCACCGTTCAGCAAATACATGTGTAGAAGCACAGCGCTAGCAGAAACGAACGTTTCTCGACGTTTTCTAACTCAGAGAACAAGTTGCACACCTCTGAGATGCATTTGGGCAACTTTGTCAGAAATGAGATTTTTGCCTTAAGAGACATGCCTATTTGCGCAGTACTACAGATTCTTAGTATGTAACTGGGCTTGATGAAATCAGTATTTCTCTTGCTTCCCTGTGCATAGGGAAGCTCAGTTTTAGTCACTGTAGCTCCCACAAGTGTCTCCTCAGTGTGTTCCCATTTCCTTAGAAACAGTGTATTTGCTGGGAGAAAAGTGCATTACTGTGCGCTTTCACCGTTCAGCAAATACATGTGTAGAAGCACAGCGCTAGCAGAAACGAACGTTTCTCGATGTTTTCTAACTCAGGGAACAAGTTGCACACTTCTGAGATGCATTTGGGCAACTTTGTCAGAAATGAGTTTTTTGCCTAAAGAGACATGCCTATTTGCACAGTAGTACAGATTCTGAGTATGTAACTTGGCTTGATGAAATCAGCATTTCTCTTGCTTCCCTGTGCGTAGGGAAGCTCAGTTTTAGTCACAGTAGCTCCCACAAGTGTCTCCTCAGTGTGTTCCCAGTTCCTTAGAAACAGTGTATTTCCTGGGAGAAATGTGCATTACTGTGCGCTTTCACCGTTCAGCAAATACATGTGTAGAAGCACAGCGCTAGCAGAAACGAACGTTTCTAGACGTTTTCTAACTCAGGGAACAAGTTGCACACTTCTGAGATGCATTTGGGCAACGTTGTCAGAAATGAGTTTTTTCCCTCTAGACACATGCCTATTTGCGCAGTAGTACAGATTCTGAGTATGTAACTGGGCTTGATGAAATCAGCATTTCTCTTGCTTCCCTGTGCGTAGGGAAGCTCAGTTTTAGTCACAGTAGCTCCCACAAGTGTCTCCTCAGTGTGTTCCCAGTTCCTTAGAAACAGTGTATTTGCTGGGAGAAAAGTTCATTACTGTGCGCTTTAACCGTTCAGCAAATACATGAGTAGAAGCACAGCGCTAGCAGAAACGAACGTTTCTCGACATTTTCTAACACAGGGAACAAGTTGCACACTTCTGAGATGCATTTGGGCAACTTTGTCAGAAATCAGTTTTTTGCCTACAGAGACATGCCTATTTGCACAGTAGTACAGATTCTGAGTATGTAACTGGGCTTGATGAAATCAGCATTTCTCTTGCTTCCCTGTGCGTAGGGAAGCTCAGTTTTAGTCACAGTAGCTCCCACAAGTGTCTCCTCAGTGTGTTCCCATTTCCTTAGAAACAGTGTATTTGCTGGAAGAAAAGTGCATTACTGTGCGCTTTCACCGTTCAGCAAATACATGTGTAGAAGCACAGCGCTAGCAGAAACGAACGTTTCTCGACGTTTTCTAACTCAGAGAACAAGTTGCACACCTCTGAGATGCATTTGGGCAACTTTGTCAGAAATGAGTTTTTTGCCTTAAGAGACTTGCCTATTTGCGCAGTAGTACAGATTCTTAGTATGTAACTGGGCTTGATGAAATCAGTATTTCTCTTGCTTCCCTGTGCGTAGGGAAGCTCAGTTTTAGTCACAGTAGCTCCCACAAGTGTCTCCTCAGTGTGTTCCCATTTCCTTAGAAACAGTGTATTTGCTGGGAGAAAAGTGCATTACTGTGCGCTTTCACCATTCAGCAAATACATGTGTAGAAGTGCAGAGCTAATAGATACGACCGTTTCTCGAAGTTTTCTAACTCAGGGAACAAGTTGCACACTTCTGAGATGCATTTGGGCAACTTTGTCAGAAATGAGTTTTTTGCCTAAAGAGACATGCCTATTTGCGCAGTAGTACAGATCCTGAGTATGTAACTGGGCTTGATGAAATCAGCATTTCTCTTGCTTCCCTGTGCGTAGGGAAGCTCAGTTTTAGTCTCTGTAGCTCCCACAAGTGTCTCCTCAGTGTGTTCCCATTTCCTTAGAAACAGTGTATTTGCTGGGAGAAAAGTGCATTACTGTGCGCTTTCACCGCTCAGCAAATACATGTGTAGAAGCACAGCGCTAGCAGAAACGAACGTTTCTCGACGTTTTCTACCTCAGGGAACAAGTTGCACACTTCTGAGATGCATTTGGGCAACTTTGTCAGAAATGAGTTTTTTGCCTAAAGAGACATGCCTATTTGCCCAGTAGTACAGATTCTGAGTATGTAACTGAGCTTGATGAAATCAGCATTTCTCTTGCTTCCCTGTGCGTAGGGAAGCTCAGTTTTAGTCACAGTAGCTCCCACAAGTGTCTCCTCAGTGTGTTCCCACTTCCTTAGAAACAGTGTATTTGCTGGGAGAAAAGTACATTACTGTGCGCTTTCACCATTCAGCAAATACATGTGTAGAAGCCCAGAGCTAGCAGATACGACCGTTTCTCGACGATTTCTAACTCAGGGAACAAGTTGCACACTTCTGAGATGCATTTGGGCAACTTTGTCAGAAATGAGTTTTTTGCCTAAAGAGACATGCCTATTTGCGCAGTAGTACAGATTCTGAGTATGTAACTGGGCTTGATGAAATCAGCATTTCTCTTGCTTCCCTGTGCGTAGGGAAGCTCAGTTTTAGTCACAGTAGCTCCCACAAGTGTCTCCTCAGTGTGTTCCCAGTTCCTTAGAAACAGTGTATTTCCTGGGAGAAATGTGCATTACTGTGCGCTTTCACCGTTCAGCAAATACATGTGTAGAAGCACAGCGCTAGCAGAAACGAACGTTTCTAGACGTTTTCTAACTCAGGGAACAAGTTGCACACTTCTGAGATGCATTTGGGCAACGTTGTCAGAAATGAGTTTTTTCCCTCTAGACACATGCCTATTTGCGCAGTAGTACAGATTCTGAGTATGTAACTGGGCTTGATGAAATCAGCATTTCTCTTGCTTCCCTGTGCGTAGGGAAGCTCAGTTTTAGTCACAGTAGCTCCCACAAGTGTCTCCTCAGTGTGTTCCCAGTTCCTTAGAAACAGTGTATTTGCTGGGAGAAAAGTTCATTACTGTGCGCTTTAACCGTTCAGCAAATACATGTGTAGAAGCACAGCGCTAGCAGAAACGAACGTTTCTCGACATTTTCTAACACAGGGAACAAGTTGCACACTTCTGAGATGCATTTGGGCAACTTTGTCAGAAATCAGTTTTTTGCCTACAGAGACATGCCTATTTGCACAGTAGTACAGATTCTGAGTATGTAACTGGGCTTGATGAAATCAGCATTTCTCTTGCTTCCCTGTGCGTAGGGAAGCTCAGTTTTAGTCACAGTAGCTCCCACAAGTGTCTCCTCAGTGTGTTCCCATTTCCTTAGAAACAGTGTATTTGCTGGAAGAAAAGTGCATTACTGTGCGCTTTCACCGTTCAGCAAATACATGTGTAGAAGCACAGCGCTAGCAGAAACGAACGTTTCTCGACGTTTTCTAACTCAGAGAACAAGTTGCACACCTCTGAGATGCATTTGGGCAACTTTGTCAGAAATGAGTTTTTTGCCTTAAGAGACTTGCCTATTTGCGCAGTAGTACAGATTCTTAGTATGTAACTGGGCTTGATGAAATCAGTATTTCTCTTGCTTCCCTGTGCGTAGGGAAGCTCAGTTTTAGTCACTGTAGCTCCCACAAGTGTCTCCTCAGTGTGTTCCCATTTCCTTAGAAACAGTGTATTTGCTGGGAGAAAAGTGCATTACTGTGCGCTTTCACCGTTCAGCAAATACATGTGTAGAAGCACAGCGCTAGCAGAAACGAACGTTTCTCAATGTTTTCTAACTCAGGGAACAAGTTGCACACTTCTGAGATGCATTTGGGCAACTTTGTCAGAAATGAGTTTTTTGCCTAAAGAGACATGCCTATTTGCGCAGTAGTACAGATTCTGAGTATGTAACTTGGCTTGATGAAATCAGCATTTCTCTTGCTTCCCTGTGCGTAGGGAAGCTCAGTTTTAGTCACAGTAGCTCCCACAAGTGTCTCCTCAGTGTGTTCCCATTTCCTTAGAAACAGTGTATTTGCTGGGAGAAAAGTGCATTACTGTGCGCTTTCACCATTCAGCAAATACATGTGTAGAAGTGCAGAGCTAATAGATACGACCGTTTCTCGAAGTTTTCTAACTCAGGGAACAAGTTGCACACTTCTGAGATGCATTTGGGCAACTTTGTCAGAAATGAGTTTTTTGCCTAAAGAGACATGCCTATTTGCGCAGTAGTACAGATCCTGAGTATGTAACTGGGCTTGATGAAATCAGCATTTCTCTTGCTTCCCTGTGCGTAGGGAAGCTCAGTTTTAGTCTCTGTAGCTCCCACAAGTGTCTCCTCAGTGTGTTCCCATTTCCTTAGAAACAGTGTATTTGCTGGGAGAAAAGTGCATTACTGTGCGCTTTCACCGCTCAGCAAATACATGTGTAGAAGCACAGCGCTAGCAGAAACGAACGTTTCTCGACGTTTTCTACCTCAGGGAACAAGTTGCACACTTCTGAGATGCATTTGGGCAACTTTGTCAGAAATGAGTTTTTTGCCTAAAGAGACATGCCTATTTGCCCAGTAGTACAGATTCTGAGTATGTAACTGAGCTTGATGAAATCAGCATTTCTCTTGCTTCCCTGTGCGTAGGGAAGCTCAGTTTTAGTCACAGTAGCTCCCACAAGTGTCTCCTCAGTGTGTTCCCACTTCCTTAGAAACAGTGTATTTGCTGGGAGAAAAGTGCATTACTGTGCGCTTTCACCGTTCAGCAAATACATGTGTAGAAGCACAGCGCTAGCAGAAACGAACATTTCTCGACCTTTTCTAACTCAGGGAACAAGTTGCACACTTCTGAGATGCATTTGGGCAACTTTGTCAGAAATGAGTTTTTTGCCTAAAGAGACATGCCTATTTGCGCAGTAGTACAGATTCTGAGTACGTAACTGGGCTTGATGAAATCAGCATTTCTCTTGCTTCCCTGTGCGTAGGGAAGCTCAGTTTTAGTCACAGTAGCTCCCACAAGTGTCTCCTCAGTGTGTTCCCATTTCCTTAGAAACAGTGTATTTGCTGGGAGAAAAGTGCATTACTGTGCGCTTTCACCGTTCAGCAAATACATGTGTAGAAGCACAGCGCTAGCAGAAACGAACGTTTCTCGATGTTTTCTAACTCAGGGAACAAGTTGCACACTTCTGAGATGCATTTGGGCAAGTTTGTCAGAAATGAGTTTTTTGCCTAAAGAGACATGCCTATTTGCGCAGTAGTACAGATTCTGAGTATGTAACTGGGCTTGATGAAATCAGCATTTCTCTTGCTTCCCTGTGCGTAGGGAAGCTCAGTTTTAGTCACAGTAGCTCCCACAAGTGTCTCCTCAGTGTGTTCCCATTTCCTTAGAAACAGTGTTTTTGCTGGGAGAAAAGTGCATTACTGTGCGCTTTCACCATTCAGCAAATACATGTGTAGAAGCCCAGAGCTAGCAGATACGACCGTTTCTCGACGATATCTAACTCAGGGAACAAGTTGCACACTTCTGAGATGCATTTGGGCAACTTTGTCAGAAATGAGTTTTTTGCCTAAAGAGACATGCCTATTTGCGCAGTAGTACAGATTCTGAGTATGTAACTGGGCTTGATGAAATCAGCATTTCTCTTGCTTCCCTGTGCTTAGGGAAGCTCAATTTTAGTCTCTGTAGCTCCCACAAGTGTCTCCTCAGTGTGTTCCCATTTCCTTAGAAACAGTGTATTTGCTGGGAGAAAAGTGCCTTACTGTGCGCTTTCACCGTTCAGCAAATACATGTGTAGAAGCACAGCGCTAGCAGAAACTAACGTTTCTCGACGTTTTCTAACTCAGGGAACAAGTTGCACACTTCTGAGATGCATTTGGGCAACTTTGTCAGAAATGAGTTTTTTGCCTAAAGAGACATGCCTATTTGCGCAGTAGTACAGATTCTGAGTATGTGACTGGGCTTGATGAAATCAGCATTTCTCTTGCTTCCCTGTGCGTAGGGAAGCTCAGTTTTAGTCACAGTAGCTCCCACAAGTGTCTCCTCAGTGTGTTCCCATTTCCTTAGAAACAGTGTATTTGCTGGGAGAAAAGTGCATTACTGTGCGCTTTCACCGTTCAGCAAATACATGTGTAGAAGCACAGCTCTAGCAGAAACTAACGTTTCTCGACGTTTTCTAACTCAGGGAACACGTTGCACACTTTTGATATGCATTTGGGCAACTTTGTCAGAAATGAGTTTTTTGCCTAAAGAGACATGCCTATTTGCGCAGTAGTACAGATTCTGAGTATGTAACTGGGCTTGATGAAATCAGCATTTCTCTTGCTTCCCTGTGCGTAGGGAAGCTCAGTTTTAGTCTCTGTAGCTCCCACAAGTGTCTCCTCAGTGTGTTCCCATTTCCTTAGAAACAGTGTATTTGCTGGGAGAAAAGTGCATTACTGTGCGCTTTCACCATTCAGCAAATACATGTGTAGAAGTGCAGAGCTAATAGATACGACCGTTTCTCGAAGTTTTCTAACTCAGGGAACAAGTTGCACACTTCTGAGATGCATTTGGGCAACTTTGTCAGAAATGAGTTTTTTGCCTAAAGAGACATGCCTATTTGCGCAGTAGTACAGATCCTGAGTATGTAACTGGGCTTGATGAAATCAGCATTTCTCTTGCTTCCCTGTGCGTAGGGAAGCTCAGTTTTAGTCTCTGTAGCTCCCACAAGTGTCTCCTCAGTGTGTTCCCATTTCCTTAGAAACAGTGTATTTGCTGGGAGAAAAGTGCATTACTGTGCGCTTTCACCGCTCAGCAAATACATGTGTAGAAGCACAGCGCTAGCAGAAACGAACGTTTCTCGACGTTTTCTACCTCAGGGAACAAGTTGCACACTTCTGAGATGCATTTGGGCAACTTTGTCAGAAATGAGTTTTTTGCCTAAAGAGACATGCCTATTTGCCCAGTAGTACA
This sequence comes from Acomys minous, assembly GCF_964271855.1. Taxonomy (NCBI): domain Eukaryota; kingdom Metazoa; phylum Chordata; class Mammalia; order Rodentia; family Muridae; genus Acomys; species Acomys minous. Next base: position 869,091 of record NW_028182186.1, read on the forward strand.
GATTCTGAGTATGTAACTGAGCTTGATGAAATCAGCATTTCTCTTGCTTCCCTGTGCGTAGGGAAGCTCAGTTTTAGTCACAGTAGCTCCCACAAGTGTCTCCTCAGTGTGTTCCCACTTCCTTAGAAACAGTGTATTTGCTGGGAGAAAAGTGCATTACTGTGCGCTTTCACCGTTCAGCAAATACATGTGTAGAAGCACAGCGTTAGCAGAAACGAACATTTCTCGACGTTTTCTAACTCAGGGAACAAGTTGCACACTTCTGAGATGCATTTGGGCAACTTTGTCAGAAATGAGTTTTTTGCCTAAAGAGACATGCCTATTTGCGCAGTAGTACAGATTCTGAGTACGTAACTGGGCTTGATGAAATCAGCATTTCTCTTGCTTCCCTGTGCGTAGGGAAGCTCAGTTTTAGTCACAGTAGCTCCCACAAGTGTCTCCTCAGTGTGTTCCCATTTCCTTAGAAACAGTGTATTTGCTGGGAGAAAAGTGCATTACTGTGCGCTTTCACCGTTCAGCAAATACATGTGTAGAAGCACAGCGCTAGCAGAAACGAACGTTTCTCGATGTTTTCTAACTCAGGGAACAAGTTGCACACTTCTGAGATGCATTTGGGCAAGTTTGTCAGAAATGAGTTTTTTGCCTAAAGAGACATGACTATTTGCGCAGTAGTACAGATTCTGAGTATGTAACTGGGCTTGATGAAATCAGCATTTCTCTTGCTTCCCTGTGCGTAGGGAAGCTCAGTTTTAGTCACAGTAGCTCCCACCAGTGTCTCCTCAGTGTGTTCCCATTTCCTTAGAAACAGTGTATTTGCTGGGAGAAAAGTGCATTACTGTGCGCTTTCACCGTTCAGCAAATACATGTGTAGAAGCACAGCGCTAGCAGAAACGAACGTTTCTCGACGTTTTCTAACTCAGGGAACAAGTTGCACACTTCTGAGATGCATTTGGGCAACTTTGTCAGAAATGAGTTTTTTGCCTAAAGAGACATGCCTATTTGCCCAGTAGTACAGATTCTGAGTATGTAACTGAGCTTGATGAAATCAGCATTTCTCTTGCTTCCCTGTGCGTAGGGAAGCTCAGTTTTAGTCACAGTAGCTCCCACAAGTGTCTCCTCAGTGTGTTCCCATTTCCTTAGAAACAGTGTATTTGCTGGGAGAAAAGTGCATTACTGTGCGCTTTCACCGTTCAGCAAATACATGTGTAGAAGCACAGCGCTAGCAGAAACGAACATTTCTCGACGTTTTCTAACTCAGGGAACAAGTTGCACACTTCTGAGATGCATTTGGGCAACTTTGTCAGAAATGAGTTTTTTGCCTAAAGAGACATGCCTATTTGCGCAGTAGTACAGATTCTGAGTATGTAACTGGGCTTGATGAAATCAGCATTTCTCTTGCTTCCCTGTGCGTAGGGAAGCTCAGTTTTAGTCACAGTAGCTCCCACAAGTGTCTCCTCAGTGTGTTCCCATTTCCTTAGAAACAGTGTATTTGCTGGGAGAAGAGTGCATTACTGTGCGCTTTCACCGTTCAGCAAATACATGTGTAGAAGCACAGCGCTAGCAGAAACGAACGTTTCTTGACGTTTTCTAACTCAGAGAACAAGTTGCACACTTCTGAGATGCATTTGGGCAACTTTGTCAGAAATGAGTTTTTTGCCTAAAGAGACATGCCTATTTGCGCAGTAGTACAGATTCTGAGTATGTAACTGGGCTTGATGAAATCAGCATTTCTCTTGCTTCCCTGTGCGTAGGGAAGCTCAGTTTTAGTCACAGTAGCTCCCACAAGTGTCTCCTCAGTGTGTTCCCATTTCCTTAGAAACAGTGTATTTGCTGGGAGAAAAGTGCATTACTGTGCGCTTTTACCGTTCAGCAAATACATGTGTAGAAGCACAGCTCTAGCAGAAACTAACGTTTCTCGACGTTTTCTAACTCAGGGAACACGTTGCACACTTCTGATATGCATTTGGGCAACTTTGTCAGAAGTGAGTTTTTTGCCTAAAGAGACATGCCTATTTGCGCAGTAGTACAGATTCTGAGTATATAACTGGGCTTGATGAAATCAGCATTTCTCTTGCTTCCCTGTGCGTAGGGAAGCTCAGTTTTAGTCACAGTAGCTCCCACAAGTGTCTCCTCAGTGTGTTCCCATTTCCTTAGAAACAGTGTATTTGCTGGGAGAAGAGTGCATTACTGTGCGCTTTCACCGTTCAGCAAATACATGTGTAGAAGCACAGCGCTAGCAGAAACGAACGTTTCTCGACGTTTTCTAACTCAGAGAACAAGTTGCACACCTCTGAGATGCATTTGGGCAACTTTGTCAGAAATGAGTTTTTTGCCTTAAGAGATATGCCTATTTGCGCAGTAGTACAGATTCTTAGTATGTAACTGGGCTTGATGAAATCAGTATTTCTCTTGCTTCCCTGTGCATAGGGAAGCTCAGTTTTAGTCACTGTAGCTCCCACAAGTGTCTCCTCAGTGTGTTCCCATTTCCTTAGAAACAGTGTATTTGCTGGGAGAAAAGTGCATTACTGTGCGCTTTCACCGTTCAGCAAATACATGTGTAGAAGCACAGCGCTAGCAGAAACTAACGTTTCTCGATGTTTTCTAACTCAGGGAACAAGTTGCACACTTCTGAGATGCATTTGGGCAACTTTGTCAGAAATGAGTTTTTTGCCTAAAGAGACATGCCTATTTGCGCAGTAGTACAGATTCTGAGTATGTAACTGGGCTTGATGAAATCAGCATTTCTCTTGCTTCCCTGTGTGTAGGGAAGCTCAGTTTTAGTCACAGTAACTCCCACCAGTGTCTCCTCAGTGTGTTCCCATTTCCTTAGAAACAGTGTATTTGCTGGGAGAAAAGTGCATTACTGTGCGCATTAACCATTCAGCAAATACATGTGTAGAAGCGCAGAGCTAGCATATACGACCGTTTCTCGACGTTTTCTAACTCAGGGAACAAGTTGCACACTTCTGAGATGCATTTGGGCAACTTTGTCAGAAATGAGTTTTTTGCCTAAAGAGACATGCCTATTTGCGCAGTAGTACAGATTCTGAGTATGTAACTGGGCTTGATGAAATCAGCATTTCTCTTGCTTCCCTGTGCGTAGGGAAGCTCAGTTTTAGTCTCTGTAGCTCCCACAAGTGTCTCCTCAGTGTGTTCCCATTTCCTTAGAAACAGTGTATTTGCTGGGAGAAAAGTGCATTACTGTGCGCTTTCACCGTTCAGCAAATACATGTGTAGAAGCACAGCTCTAGCAGAAACTAACGGTTCTCGACGTTTTCTAACTCAGGGAACACGTTGCACACTTCTGAGATGCATTTGGGCAACTTTGTCAGAAATCAGTTTTTTGCCTAAAGAGACATGCCTATTTGCGCAGTAGTACAGATTCTGAGTATGTAACTGGGCTTGATGAAATCAGCATTTCTCTTGCTTCCCTGTGCGTAGGGAAGCTCAATTTTAGTCTCTGTAGCTCCCACAAGTGTCTCCTCAGTGTGTTCCCATTTCCTTAGAAACAGTGTATTTGCTGGGAGAAGAGTGCATTACTGTGCGCTTTCACCGTTCAGCAAATACATGTGTAGAAGCACAGCGCTAGCAGAAACGAACGTTTCTCGACGTTTTCTAACTCAGAGAACAAGTTGCACACCTCTGAGATGCATTTGGGCCACTTTGTCAGAAATGAGTTTTTTGCCTACAGAGACATGCCTATTTGCGCAGTAGTACAGATTCTGAGTATGTAACTGGGCTTGATGAAATCAGCATTTCTCTTGCTTCCCTGTGCGTAGGGAAGCTCAGTTTTAGTCACAGTAGCTCCCACAAGTGTCTCCTCAGTGTGTTCCCATTTCCTTAGAAACAGTGTATTTGCTGGGAGAAGAGTGCATTACTGTGCGCTTTCACCGTTCAGCAAATACATGTGTAGAAGCACAGCGCTAGCAGAAACGAACGTTTCTCGACGTTTTCTAACTCAGAGAACAAGTTGCACACCTCTGAGATGCATTTGGGCAACTTTGTCAGAAATGTTTTTTGCCTTAAGAGACATGCATATTTGCGCAGTAGTACAGATTCTTAGTATGTAACTGGGCTTGATGAAATCAGTATTTCTCTTGCTTCCCTGTGCCTAGGGAAGCTCAGTTTTAGTCACTGTAGCTCCCACAAGTGTCTCCTCAGTGTGTTCCCATTTCCTTAGAAACAGTGTATTTGCTGGGAGAAAAGTGCGTTACTGTGCGCTTTCACCGTTCAGCAAATACATGTGTAGAAGCACAGCGCTAGCAGAAACGAACGTTTCTCGATGTTTTCTAACTAAGGGAACAAGTTGCACACTTCTGAGATGCATTTGGGCAACTTTGTCAGAAATGAGTTTTTTGCCTAAAGAGACATGCCTATTTGCGCAGTAGTACAGATTCTGAGTATGTAACTGGGCTTGATGAAATCAGCATTTCTCTTGCTTCCCTGTGTGTAGGGAAGCTCAGTTTTAGTCACAGTAGCTCCCACAAGTGTCTCCTCAGTGTGTTCCCATTTCCTTAGAAACAGTGTATTTGCTGGGAGAACAGTGCATTACTGTGCGCTTTCACCATTCAGCAAATACATGTGTAGAAGCGCAGAGCTAGCAGATACGACCGTTTCTCGACGTTTTCTAACTCAGGGAACAAGTTGCACACTTCTGAGATGCATTTGGGCAACTTTGTCAGAAATGAGTTTTTTGCCTACAGAGACATGCCTATTTGCGCAGTAGTACAGATTCTGAGTATGTAACTGGGCTTGATGAAATCAGCATTTCTCTTGCTTCCCTGTGCGTAGGGAAGCTCAGTTTTAGTCACAGTAGCTCCCACAAGTGTCTCCTCAGTGTGTTCCCATTTCCTTAGAAACAGTGTATTTGCTGGGAGAAGAGTGCATTACTGTGCGCATTCACCGTTCAGCAAATACATGTGTAGAAGCACAGCGCTAGCAGAAACGAACGTTTCTCGACGTTTTCTAACTCAGAGAACAAGTTGCACACCCCTGAGATGCATTTGGGCCACTTTGTCAGAAATGAGTTTTTCGCCTAAAGAGACATGCCTATTTGCGCAGTAGTACAGATTCTGAGTATGTAACTGGGCTTGATGAAATCAGCATTTCTCTTGCTTCCCTGTGCGTAGGGAAGCTCAATTTTAGTCTCTGTAGCTCCCACAAGTGTCTCCTCAGTGTGTTCCCATTTCCTTAGAAACAGTGTATTTGCTGGGAGAAAAGTGCATTACTGTGCGCTTTCACCGTTCAGCAAATACATGTGTAGAAGCACAGCGCTAGCAGAAACTAACGTTTCTCGACGTTTTCTAACTCAGGGAACAAGTTGCACACTTCTGAGATGCATTTGGGCAACTTTGTCAGAAATCAGTTTTTTGCCTAAAGAGACATGCCTATTTGCGCAGTAGTACAGATTCTGAGTATGTAACTGGGCTTGATGAAATCAGCATTTCTCTTGCTTCCCTGTGCGTAGGGAAGCTCAGTTTTAGTCACAGTAGCTCCCACAAGTGTCTCCTCAGTGTGTTCCCATTTCCTTAGAAACAGTGTATTTGCTGGGAGAAGAGTGCATTACTGTGCGCTTTCACCGTTCAGCAAATACATGTGTAGAAGCACAGCGCTAGCAGAAACGAACGTTTCTCGACGTTTTCTAACTCAGAGAACAAGTTGCACACCTCTGAGATGCATTTGGGCAACTTTGTCAGAAATGAGTTTTTTGCCTAAAGAGACATGCCTATTTGCGCAGTAGTACAGATTCTGAGTATGTAACTGGGCTTGATGAAATCAGCATTTCTCTTGCTTCCCTGTGCGTAGGGAAGCTCAGTTTTAGTCACAGTAGCTCCCACAAGTGTCTCCTCAGTGTGTTCCCATTTCCTTAGAAACAGTGTATTTGCTGGGAGAAGAGTGCATTACTGTGCGCTTTCACCGTTCAGCAAATACATGTGTAGAAGCACAGCGCTAGCAGAAACGAACGTTTCTCGACGTTTTCTAACTCAGAAAACAAGTTGCACACCTCTGAGATGCATTTGGGCAACTTTGTCAGAAATGAGTTTTTTGCCTTAAGAGACATGCCTATTTGCGCAGTAGTACAGATTCTTAGTATGTAACTGGGCTTGATGAAATCAGTATTTCTCTTGCTTCCCTGTGCATAGGGAAGCTCAGTTTTAGTCACTGTAGCTATCACAAGTGTCTCCTCAGTGTGTTCCCATTTTATTAGAAACAGTGTATTTGCTGGGAGAAAAGTGCGTTACTGTGCGCTTTCACCGTTCAGCAAATACATGTGTAGAAGCACAGCGCTAGCAGAAACGAACGTTTCTCGATGTTTTCTAACTAAGGGAACAAGGTGCACACTTCTGAGATGCATTTGGGCAACTTTGTCAGAAATGATTTTTTTGCCTAAAGAGACATGCCTATTTGCGCAGTAGTACAGATTCTGAGTATGTAACTGGGCTTGATGAAATCAGCATTTCTCTTGCTTCCCTGTGTGTAGGGAAGCTCAGTTTTAGTCACAGTAGCTCCCACAAGTGTCTCCTCAGTGTGTTCCCATTTCCTTAGAAACAGTGTATTTGCTGGGAGAAGAGTGCATTACTGTGCGCTTTCACCGTTCAGCAAATACATGTGTAGAAGCACAGCGCTAGCAGAAACGAACGTTTCTCGACGTTTTCTAACTCAGAGAACAAGTTGCACACCTCTGAGATGCATTTGGGCCACTTTGTCAGAAATGAGTTTTTTGCCTTAAGAGACATGCCTATTTGCGCAGTAGTACAGATTCTTAGTATGTAACTGGGCTTGATGAAATCAGTATTTCTCTTGCTTCCCTGTGCATAGGGAAGCTCAGTTTTAGTCACTGTAGCTCCCACAAGTGTCTCCTCAGTGTGTTCCCATTTCCTTAGAAACAGTGTATTTGCTGGGAGAAAAGTGCATTACTGTGCGCTTTCACCGTTCAGCAAATACATGTGTAGAAGCACAGCGCTAGCAGAAACGAACGTTTCTCGATGTTTTCTAACTCAGGGTACAAGTTGCACACTTCTGAGATGCATTTGGGCAACTTTGTCAGAAATGAGTTTTTTGCCTAAAGAGACATGCCTATTTGCGCAGTAGTACAGATTCTGAGTATGTAACTGGGCTTGATGAAATCAGCATTTCTCTTGCTTCCCTGTGTGTAGGGAAGCTCAGTTTTAGTCACAGTAGCTCCCACAAGTATCTCCTCAGTGTGTTCCCATTTCCTTAGTAACAGTGTATTTGCTGGGAGAAAAGTGCATTACTGTGCGCTTTCACCATTCAGCAAATACATGTGTAGAAGCGCAGAGCTAGCAGATACGACCGTTTCTCGACGTTTTCTAACTCAGGGAACAAGTTGCACACTTCTGAGATGCATTTGGGCAACTTTGTCAGAAATGAGTTTTTTGCCTACAGAGACATGCCTATTTGCGCAGTAGTACAGATTCTGAGTATGTAACTGGGCTTGATGAAATCAGCATTTCTCTTGCTTCCCTGTGCGTAGGGAAGCTCAGTTTTAGTCACAGTAGCTCCCACAAGTGTCTCCTCAGTGTGTTCCCATTTCCTTAGAAACAGTGTATTTGCTGGGAGAAGAGTGCATTACTGTGCGCTTTCACCGTTCAGCAAATACATGTGTAGAAGCACAGCGCTAGCAGAAACGAACGTTTCTCGACGTTTTCTAACTCAGAGAACAAGTTGCACACCTCTGAGATGCATTTGGGCAACTTTGTCAGAAATGTTTTTTGCCTTAAGAGACATGCATATTTGCGCAGTAGTACAGATTCTTAGTATGTAACTGGGCTTGATGAAATCAGTATTTCTCTTGCTTCCCTGTGCATAGGGAAGCTCAGTTTTAGTCACTGTAGCTCCCACAAGTGTCTCCTCAGTGTGTTCCCATTTCCTTAGAAACAGTGTATTTGCTGGGAGAAAAGTGCGTTACTGTGCGCTTTCACCGTTCAGCAAATACATGTGTAGAAGCACAGCGCTAGCAGAAACGAACGTTTCTCGATGTTTTCTAACTAAGGGAACAAGTTGCACACTTCTGAGATGCATTTGGGCAACTTTGTCAGAAATGAGTTTTTTGCCTAAAGAGACATGCCTATTTGCGCAGTAGTACAGATTCTGAGTATGTAACTGGGCTTGATGAAATCAGCATTTCTCTTGCTTCCCTGTGTGTAGGGAAGCTCAGTTTTAGTCACAGTAGCTCCCACAAGTGTCTCCTCAGTGTGTTCCCATTTCCTTAGAAACAGTGTATTTGCTGGGAGAACAGTGCATTACTGTGCGCTTTCACCATTCAGCAAATACATGTGTAGAAGCGCAGAGCTAGCAGATACGACCGTTTCTCGACGTTTTCTAACTCAGGGAACAAGTTGCACACTTCTGAGATGCATTTGGGCAACTTTGTCAGAAATGAGTTTTTTGCCTAAAGAGACATGCCTATTTGCGCAGTAGTACAGATTCTGAGTATGTAACTGGGCTTGATGAAATCAGCATTTCTCTTGCTTCCCTGTGCGTAGGGAAGCTCAGTTTTAGTCACAGTAGCTCCCACAAGTGTCTCCTCAGTGTGTTCCCATTTCCTTAGAAACAGTGTATTTGCTGAGAGAAGAGTGCATTACTGTGCGCTTTCACCGTTCAGCAAATACATGTGTAGAAGCACAGCGCTAGCAGAAACGAACGTTTCTCGACGTTTTCTAACTCAGAGAACAAGTTGCACACCTCTGAGATGCATTTGGGCCACTTTGTCAGAAATGAGTTTTTCGCCTAAAGAGACATGCCTATTTGCGCAGTAGTACAGATTCTGAGTATGTAACTGGGCTTGATGAAATCAGCATTTCTCTTGCTTCCCTGTGCGTAGGGAAGCTCAATTTTAGTCTCTGTAGCTCCCACAAGTGTCTCCTCAGTGTGTTCCCATTTCCTTAGAAACAGTGTATTTGCTGGGAGAAAAGTGCATTACTGTGCGCTTTCACCGTTCAGCAAATACATGTGTAGAAGCACAGCGCTAGCAGAAACTAACGTTTCTCGACGTTTTCTAACTCAGGGAACAAGTTGCACACTTCTGAGATGCATTTGGGCAACTTTGTCAGAAATCAGTTTTTTGCCTAAAGAGACATGCCTATTTGCGCAGTAGTACAGATTCTGAGTATGTAACTGGGCTTGATGAAATCAGCATTTCTCTTGCTTCCCTGTGCGTAGGGAAGCTCAGTTTTAGTCACAGTAGCTCCCACAAGTGTCTCCTCAGTGTGTTCCCATTTCCTTAGAAACAGTGTATTTGCTGGGAGAAGAGTGCATTACTGTGCGCTTTCACCGTTCAGCAAATACATGTGTAGAAGCACAGCGCTAGCAGAAACGAACGTTTCTCGACGTTTTCTAACTCAGAGAACAAGTTGCACACCTCTGAGATGCATTTGGGCAACTTTGTCAGAAATGAGTTTTTTGCCTAAAGAGACATGCCTATTTGCGCAGTAGTACAGATTCTGAGTATGTAACTGGGCTTGATGAAATCAGCATTTCTCTTGCTTCCCTGTGCGTAGGGAAGCTCAGTTTTAGTCACAGTAGCTCCCACAAGTGTCTCCTCAGTGTGTTCCCATTTCCTTAGAAACAGTGTATTTGCTGGGAGAAGAGTGCATTACTGTGCGCTTTCACCGTTCAGCAAATACATGTGTAGAAGCACAGCGCTAGCAGAAACGAACGTTTCTCGACGTTTTCTTACTCAGAAAACAAGTTGCACACCTCTGAGATGCATTTGGGCAACTTTGTCAGAAATGAGTTTTTTGCCTTAAGAGACATGCCTATTTGCGCAGTAGTACAGATTCTTAGTATGTAACTGGGCTTGATGAAATCAGTATTTCTCTTGCTTCCCTGTGCATAGGGAAGCTCAGTTTTAGTCACTGTAGCTCCCACAAGTGTCTCCTCAGTGTGTTCCCATTTTATTAGAAACAGTGTATTTGCTGGGAGAAAAGTGCGTTACTGTGCGCTTTCACCGTTCAGCAAATACATGTGTAGACGCACAGCGCTAGCAGAAACGAACGTTTCTCGATGTTTTCTAACTAAGGGAACAAGGTGCACACTTCTGAGATGCATTTGGGCAACTTTGTCAGAAATGATTTTTTTGCCTAAAGAGACATGCCTATTTGCGCAGTAGTACAGATTCTGAGTATGTAACTGGGCTTGATGAAATCAGCATTTCTCTTGCTTCCCTGTGTGTAGGGAAGCTCAGTTTTAGTCACAGTAGCTCCCACAAGTGTCTCCTCAGTGTGTTCCCATTTCCTTAGAAACAGTGTATTTGCTGGGAGAAAAGTGCATTGTGCGCTTTCACCGTTCAGCAAATACATGTGTAGAAGCACAGCGCTAGCAGAAACGAACGTTTCTCGACGTTTTCTAACTCAGGGAACACGTTGCACACTTCTGAGATGCATTTGGGCAACTATGTGAGAAATGAGTTTTTTGCCTAAAGAGACATCCTATTCGCGCAGTAGTACAGATTCTGAGTATGTAACTGGGCTTGATGAAATCAGCATTTCTCTTGCTTCCCTGTGCGTAGGGAATCTCAGTTGTAGTCTCTGTAGCTCCCACAAGTGTCTCCTCAGTGTGTTCCCATTTCCTTAGAAACAGTGTATTTGCTGGGAGAAAAGTGCATTACTGTACGCTTTCACCGTTCAGCAAATACATGTGTAGAAGCACAGCTCTAGCAGAAACTAACGGTTCTCGACGTTTTCTAACTCAGGGAACACGTTGCACACTTCTGAGATGCATTTGGGCAACTTTGTCAGAAATGAGTTTTTTGCCTAAAGAGACATGCCTATTTGCGCAGTAGTACAGATTCTGAGTATGTAACTGGGCTTGATGAAATCAGCATTTCTCTTGCTTCCCTGTGCGTAGGGAAGCTCAGTTTTAGTCACAGTAGCTCCCACAAGTGTCTCCTCAGTGTGTTCCCATTTCCTTAGAAACAGTGTTTTTGCTGGGAGAAAAGTGCATTACTCTGCGCTTTCACCATTCAGCAAATACATGTGTAGAAGGGCAGAGCTAGCAGATACGACCGTTTCTCGACGATTTCTAACTCAGGGAACAAGTTGCACACTTCTGAGATGCATTTGGGCAACTTTGTCAGAAATGAGTTTTTTGTCTAAAGAGACATGCCTATTTGCGCAGTAGTACAGATTCTGAGTATGTAACTGGGCTTGATGAAATCAGCATTTCTCTTGCTTCCCTGTGCGTAGGGAAGCTCAATTTTAGTCTCTGTAGCTCCCACAAGTGTCTCCTCAGTGTGTTCCCATTTCCTTAGAAACAGTGTTTTTGCTGGGAGAAAAGTGCATTACTGTGCGCTTTCACCGTTCATCAAATACATGTGTAGAAGCACAGCGCTAGCAGAAACTAACGTTTCTCGACGTTTTCTAACTCAGGGAACACGTTGCACACTTCTGAGATGCTTTTGGGCAACTTTGTCAGAAATGAGTTTTTTGCCTAAAGAGACATGCCTATTTGCTCAGTAGTACAGATTCTGAGTATGTAACTGGGCTTGATGAAATCAGCATTTCTCTTGCTTCCCTGTGCGTAGGGACGCTCAGTTTTAGTCACGGTAGCTCCCACAAGTGTCTCCTCAGTGTGTTCCCATTTCCTTAGAAACAGTGTATTTGCTGGGAGAAGAGTGCATTACTGTGCGCTTTCACCGTTCAGCAAATACATGTGTAGAAGCACAGCGCTAGCAGAAACGAACGTTTCTCGACCTTTTCTAACTCAGAGAACAAGTTGCACACTTCTGAGATGCATTTGGGCAACTTTGTCAGAAATGAGTTTTTTGCCTAAAGAGACATGCCTATTTGCGCAGTAGTACAGATTATGAGTATGTAACTGGGCTTGATGAAATCAGCATTTCTCTTGCTTCCCTGTGCGTAGGGAAGCTCAGTTTTAGTCACAGTAGCTCCCACAAGTGTCTTCTCAGTGTGTTCCCATTTCCTTAGAAATAGTGTATTTGCTGGGAGAAAAGTGCATTACTGTGCGCTTTCACCGTTCAGCAAATACATGTGTAGAAGCACAGCTCTAGCAGAAACTAACGTTTCTCGACGTTTTCTAACTCAGGGAACACGTTGCACACTTCTGAGATGCATTTGGGCAACTTTGTCAGAAATGAGTTTTTTGCCTAAAGAGACATGCCTATTTGCGCAGTAGTACAGATTCTTAGTATGTAACTGGGCTTGATGAAATCAGTATTTCTCTTGCTTCCCTGTGCGTAGGGAAGCTCAGTTTTAGTCACTGTAGCTCCCACAAGTGTCTCCTCAGTGTGTTCCCATTTCCTTAGAAACAGTGTTTTTGCTGGGAGAAAAGTGCATTACTGTGCGCTTTCACCGTTCAGCAAATACATGTGTAGAAGCCCAGAGCTAGCAAAAACGACCGTTTCTCGACGATTTCTAACTCAGGGAACAAGTTGCACACTTCTGAGATGCATTTGGGCAACTTTGTCAGAAATGAGTTTTTTGCCTAAAGAGACATGCCTATTTGCGCAGTAGTACAGATTCTGAGTATGTAACTGGGCTTGATGAAATCAGCATTTCTCTTGCTTCCCTGTGCGTAGGGAAGTTCAATTTTAGTCTCTGTAGCTCCCACAAGTGTCTCCTCAGTGTGTTCCCATTTCCTTAGAAACAGTGTATTTGCTGGGAGAAAACTGCATTACTGTGTGCTTTCACCGTTCAGCAAATACATGTGTAGAAGCACAGCGCTAGCAGAAACTAACGTTTCTCGACGTTTTCTAACTCAGGGAACACGTTGCACACTTCTGAGATGCATTTGGGCAACTTTGTCAGAAATGAGTTTTTTGCCTAAAGAGACATGCCTATTTGCGCAGTAGTACAGATTCTGAGTATGTAACTGGGCTTGATGAAATCAGCATTTCTCTTGCTTCCCTGTGCGTAGGGAATCTCAGTTGTAGTCTCTGTAGCTCCCACAAGTGTCTCCTCAGTGTGTTCCCATTTCCTTAGAAACAGTGTATTTGCTGGGAGAAAAGTGCATTACTGTACGCTTTCACCGTTCAGCAAATACATGTGTAGAAGCACAGCTCTAGCAGAAACTAACGGTTCTCGACGTTTTCTAACTCAGGGAACACGTTGCACACTTCTGAGATGCATTTGGGCAACTTTGTCAGAAATGAGTTTTTTGCCTAAAGAGACATGCCTATTTGCGCAGTAGTACAGATTCTGAGTATGTAACTGGGCTTGATGAAATCAGCATTTCTCTTGCTTCCCTGTGCGTAGGGAAGCTCAGTTTTAGTCACAGTAGCTCCCACAAGTGTCTCCTCAGTGTGTTCCCATTTCCTTAGAAACAGTGTTTTTGCTGGGAGAAAAGTGCATTACTCTGCGCTTTCACCATTCAGCAAATACATGTGTAGAAGGGCAGAGCTAGCAGATACGACCGTTTCTCGACGATTTCTAACTCAGGGAACAAGTTGCACACTTCTGAGATGCATTTGGGCAACTTTGTCAGAAATGAGTTTTTTGTCTAAAGAGACATGCCTATTTGCGCAGTAGTACAGATTCTGAGTATGTAACTGGGCTTGATGAAATCAGCATTTCTCTTGCTTCCCTGTGCGTAGGGAAGCTCAATTTTAGTCTCTGTAGCTCCCACAAGTGTCTCCTCAGTGTGTTCCCATTTCCTTAGAAACAGTGTTTTTGCTGGGAGAAAAGTGCATTACTGTGCGCTTTCACCGTTCATCAAATACATGTGTAGAAGCACAGCGCTAGCAGAAACTAACGTTTCTCGACGTTTTCTAACTCAGGGAACACGTTGCACACTTCTGAGATGCTTTTGGGCAACTTTGTCAGAAATGAGTTTTTTGCCTAAAGAGACATGCCTATTTGCTCAGTAGTACAGATTCTGAGTATGTAACTGGGCTTGATGAAATCAGCATTTCTCTTGCTTCCCTGTGCGTAGGGACGCTCAGTTTTAGTCACGGTAGCTCCCACAAGTGTCTCCTCAGTGTGTTCCCATTTCCTTAGAAACAGTGTATTTGCTGGGAGAAGAGTGCATTACTGTGCGCTTTCACCGTTCAGCAAATACATGTGTAGAAGCACAGCGCTAGCAGAAACGAACGTTTCTCGACCTTTTCTAACTCAGAGAACAAGTTGCACACTTCTGAGATGCATTTGGGCAACTTTGTCAGAAATGAGTTTTTTGCCTAAAGAGACATGCCTATTTGCGCAGTAGTACAGATTATGAGTATGTAACTGGGCTTGATGAAATCAGCATTTCTCTTGCTTCCCTGTGCGTAGGGAAGCTCAGTTTTAGTCACAGTAGCTCCCACAAGTGTCTTCTCAGTGTGTTCCCATTTCCTTAGAAATAGTGTATTTGCTGGGAGAAAAGTGCATTACTGTGCGCTTTCACCGTTCAGCAAATACATGTGTAGAAGCACAGCTCTAGCAGAAACTAACGTTTCTCGACGTTTTCTAACTCAGGGAACACGTTGCACACTTCTGAGATGCATTTGGGCAACTTTGTCAGAAATGAGTTTTTTGCCTAAAGAGACATGCCTATTTGCGCAGTAGTACAGATTCTTAGTATGTAACTGGGCTTGATGAAATCAGTATTTCTCTTGCTTCCCTGTGCGTAGGGAAGCTCAGTTTTAGTCACTGTAGCTCCCACAAGTGTCTCCTCAGTGTGTTCCCATTTCCTTAGAAACAGTGTTTTTGCTGGGAGAAAAGTGCATTACTGTGCGCTTTCACCGTTCAGCAAATACATGTGTAGAAGCCCAGAGCTAGCAAAAACGACCGTTTCTCGACGATTTCTAACTCAGGGAACAAGTTGCACACTTCTGAGATGCATTTGGGCAACTTTGTCAGAAATGAGTTTTTTGCCTAAAGAGACATGCCTATTTGCGCAGTAGTACAGATTCTGAGTATGTAACTGGGCTTGATGAAATCAGCATTTCTCTTGCTTCCCTGTGCGTAGGGAAGTTCAATTTTAGTCTCTGTAGCTCCCACAAGTGTCTCCTCAGTGTGTTCCCATTTCCTTAGAAACAGTGTATTTGCTGGGAGAAAACTGCATTACTGTGTGCTTTCACCGTTCAGCAAATACATGTGTAGAAGCACAGCGCTAGCAGAAACTAACGTTTCTCGACGTTTTCTAACTCAGGGAACACGTTGCACACTTCTGAGATGCATTTGGGCAACTTTGTCAGAAATGAGTTTTTTGCCTAAAGAGACATGCCTATTTGCGCAGTAGTACAGATTCTGAGTATGTAACTGGGCTTGATGAAATCAGCATTTCTCTTGCTTCCCTGTGCGTAGGGAATCTCAGTTGTAGTCTCTGTAGCTCCCACAAGTGTCTCCTCAGTGTGTTCCCATTTCCTTAGAAACAGTGTATTTGCTGGGAGAAAAGTGCATTACTGTACGCTTTCACCGTTCAGCAAATACATGTGTAGAAGCACAGCTCTAGCAGAAACTAACGGTTCTCGACGTTTTCTAACTCAGGGAACACGTTGCACACTTCTGAGATGCATTTGGGCAACTTTGTCAGAAATGAGTTTTTTGCCTAAAGAGACATGCCTATTTGCGCAGTAGTACAGATTCTGAGTATGTAACTGGGCTTGATGAAATCAGCATTTCTCTTGCTTCCCTGTGCGTAGGGAAGCTCAGTTTTAGTCACAGTAGCTCCCACAAGTGTCTCCTCAGTGTGTTCCCATTTCCTTAGAAACAGTGTTTTTGCTGGGAGAAAAGTGCATTACTCTGCGCTTTCACCATTCAGCAAATACATGTGTAGAAGGGCAGAGCTAGCAGATACGACCGTTTCTCGACGATTTCTAACTCAGGGAACAAGTTGCACACTTCTGAGATGCATTTGGGCAACTTTGTCAGAAATGAGTTTTTTGTCTAAAGAGACATGCCTATTTGCGCAGTAGTACAGATTCTGAGTATGTAACTGGGCTTGATGAAATCAGCATTTCTCTTGCTTCCCTGTGCGTAGGGAAGCTCAATTTTAGTCTCTGTAGCTCCCACAAGTGTCTCCTCAGTGTGTTCCCATTTCCTTAGAAACAGTGTTTTTGCTGGGAGAAAAGTGCATTACTGTGCGCTTTCACCGTTCATCAAATACATGTGTAGAAGCACAGCGCTAGCAGAAACTAACGTTTCTCGACGTTTTCTAACTCAGGGAACACGTTGCACACTTCTGAGATGCTTTTGGGCAACTTTGTCAGAAATGAGTTTTTTGCCTAAAGAGACATGCCTATTTGCTCAGTAGTACAGATTCTGAGTATGTAACTGGGCTTGATGAAATCAGCATTTCTCTTGCTTCCCTGTGCGTAGGGACGCTCAGTTTTAGTCACGGTAGCTCCCACAAGTGTCTCCTCAGTGTGTTCCCATTTCCTTAGAAACAGTGTATTTGCTGGGAGAAGAGTGCATTACTGTGCGCTTTCACCGTTCAGCAAATACATGTGTAGAAGCACAGCGCTAGCAGAAACGAACGTTTCTCGACCTTTTCTAACTCAGAGAACAAGTTGCACACTTCTGAGATGCATTTGGGCAACTTTGTCAGAAATGAGTTTTTTGCCTAAAGAGACATGCCTATTTGCGCAGTAGTACAGATTATGAGTATGTAACTGGGCTTGATGAAATCAGCATTTCTCTTGCTTCCCTGTGCGTAGGGAAGCTCAGTTTTAGTCACAGTAGCTCCCACAAGTGTCTTCTCAGTGTGTTCCCATTTCCTTAGAAATAGTGTATTTGCTGGGAGAAAAGTGCATTACTGTGCGCTTTCACCGTTCAGCAAATACATGTGTAGAAGCACAGCTCTAGCAGAAACTAACGTTTCTCGACGTTTTCTAACTCAGGGAACACGTTGCACACTTCTGAGATGCATTTGGGCAACTTTGTCAGAAATGAGTTTTTTGCCTAAAGAGACATGCCTATTTGCGCAGTAGTACAGATTCTTAGTATGTAACTGGGCTTGATGAAATCAGTATTTCTCTTGCTTCCCTGTGCGTAGGGAAGCTCAGTTTTAGTCACTGTAGCTCCCACAAGTGTCTCCTCAGTGTGTTCCCATTTCCTTAGAAACAGTGTTTTTGCTGGGAGAAAAGTGCATTACTGTGCGCTTTCACCGTTCAGCAAATACATGTGTAGAAGCCCAGAGCTAGCAAAAACGACCGTTTCTCGACGATTTCTAACTCAGGGAACAAGTTGCACACTTCTGAGATGCATTTGGGCAACTTTGTCAGAAATGAGTTTTTTGCCTAAAGAGACATGCCTATTTGCGCAGTAGTACAGATTCTGAGTATGTAACTGGGCTTGATGAAATCAGCATTTCTCTTGCTTCCCTGTGCGTAGGGAAGTTCAATTTTAGTCTCTGTAGCTCCCACAAGTGTCTCCTCAGTGTGTTCCCATTTCCTTAGAAACAGTGTATTTGCTGGGAGAAAACTGCATTACTGTGTGCTTTCACCGTTCAGCAAATACATGTGTAGAAGCACAGCGCTAGCAGAAACTAACGTTTCTCGACGTTTTCTAACTCAGGGAACACGTTGCACACTTCTGAGATGCATTTGGGCAACTTTGTCAGAAATGAGTTTTTTGCCTAAAGAGACATGCCTATTTGCGCAGTAGTACAGATTTTGAGTATGTAACTGGGCTTGATGAAATCAGCATTTCTCTTGCTTCCCTGTGCGTAGGGAATCTCAGTTGTAGTCTCTGTAGCTCCCACAAGTGTCTCCTCAGTGTGTTCCCATTTCCTTAGAAACAGTGTATTTGCTGGGAGAAAAGTGCATTACTGTACGCTTTCACCGTTCAGCAAATACATGTGTAGAAGCACAGCTCTAGCAGAAACTAACGGTTCTCGACGTTTTCTAACTCAGGGAACACGTTGCACACTTCTGAGATGCATTTGGGCAACTTTGTCAGAAATGAGTTTTTTGCCTAAAGAGACATGCCTATTTGCGCAGTAGTACAGATTCTGAGTATGTAACTGGGCTTGATGAAATCAGCATTTCTCTTGCTTCCCTGTGCGTAGGGAAGCTCAGTTTTAGTCACAGTAGCTCCCACAAGTGTCTCCTCAGTGTGTTCCCATTTCCTTAGAAACAGTGTATTTGCTGGGAGAAGAGTGCATTACTGTGCGCTTTCACCGTTCAGCAAATACATGTGTAGAAGCACAGCGCTAGCAGAAACGAACGTTTCTCGACGTTTTCTAACTCAGAGAACAAGTTGCACACCTCTGAGATGCATTTGGGCAACTTTGTCAGAAATGAGTTTTTTGCCTAAAGAGACATGCCTATTTGCGCAGTAGTACAGATTCTGAGTATGTAACTGGGCTTGATGAAATCAGCATTTCTCTTGCTTCCCTGTGCGTAGGGAAGCTCAGTTTTAGTCACAGTAGCTCCCACAAGTGTCTCCTCAGTGTGTTCCCATTTCCTTAGAAACAGTGTATTTGCTGGGAGAAGAGTGCATTACTGTGCGCTTTCACCGTTCAGCAAATACATGTGTAGAAGCACAGCGCTAGCAGAAACGAACGTTTCTCGACGTTTTCTTACTCAGAAAACAAGTTGCACACCTCTGAGATGCATTTGGGCAACTTTGTCAGAAATGAGTTTTTTGCCTTAAGAGACATGCCTATTTGCGCAGTAGTACAGATTCTTAGTATGTAACTGGGCTTGATGAAATCAGTATTTCTCTTGCTTCCCTGTGCATAGGGAAGCTCAGTTTTAGTCACTGTAGCTCCCACAAGTGTCTCCTCAGTGTGTTCCCATTTTATTAGAAACAGTGTATTTGCTGGGAGAAAAGTGCGTTACTGTGCGCTTTCACCGTTCAGCAAATACATGTGTAGACGCACAGCGCTAGCAGAAACGAACGTTTCTCGATGTTTTCTAACTAAGGGAACAAGGTGCACACTTCTGAGATGCATTTGGGCAACTTTGTCAGAAATGATTTTTTTGCCTAAAGAGACATGCCTATTTGCGCAGTAGTACAGATTCTGAGTATGTAACTGGGCTTGATGAAATCAGCATTTCTCTTGCTTCCCTGTGTGTAGGGAAGCTCAGTTTTAGTCACAGTAGCTCCCACAAGTGTCTCCTCAGTGTGTTCCCATTTCCTTAGAAACAGTGTATTTGCTGGGAGAAAAGTGCATTGTGCGCTTTCACCGTTCAGCAAATACATGTGTAGAAGCACAGCGCTAGCAGAAACGAACGTTTCTCGACGTTTTCTAACTCAGGGAACACGTTGCACACTTCTGAGATGCATTTGGGCAACTATGTGAGAAATGAGTTTTTTGCCTAAAGAGACATGCCTATTCGCGCAGTAGTACAGATTCTGAGTATGTAACTGGGCTTGATGAAATCAGCATTTCTCTTGCTCCCTGTGCGTAGGGAAGCTCAGTTTTAGTCACAGTAGCTATCACAAGTGTCTCCTCAGTGTGTTCCCATTTCCTTAGAAACAGTGTTTTTGCTGGGAGAAAAGTGCATTACTATGCGCTTTCACCGTTCAGAAAATACATGTGTAGAAGCCCAGAGCTAGCAGAAACGACCGTTTCTCGACGATTTCTAACTCAGGGAACAAGTTGCACACTTCTGAGATGCATTTGGGCAACTTTGTCAGAAATGAGTTTTTTGCCTAAAGAGACATGCCTATTTGCGCAGTAGTACAGATTCTGAGTATGTAACTGGGCTTGATGAAATCAGCATTTCTCTTGCTTCCCTGTGCGTAGGGAAGCTCAGTTTTAGTCACAGTAGCTCCCACAAGTGTCTCCTCAGTGTGTTCCCATTTCCTTAGAAACAGTGTATTTGCTGGGAGAAAACTGCATTACTGTGTGCTTTCACCGTTCAGCAAATACATGTGTAGAAGCACAGCTCTAGCAGAAACTAACGTTTCTCGACGTTTTCTAACTCAGGGAACACGTTGCACACTTCTGAGATGCATTTGGGCAACTTTGTCAGAAATGAGTTTTTTGCCTAAAGAGACATGCCTATTTGCGCAGTAGTACAGATTCTGAGTATGTAACTGGGCTTGATGAAATCAGCATTTCTCTTGCTTCCCTGTGCGTAGGGAATCTCAGTTGTAGTCTCTGTAGCTCCCACAAGTGTCTCCTCAGTGTGTTCCCATTTCCTTAGAAACAGTGTATTTGCTGGGAGAAAAGTGCATTACTGTACGCTTTCACCGTTCAGCAAATACATGTGTAGAAGCACAGCTCTAGCAGAAACTAACGGTTCTCGACGTTTTCTAACTCAGGGAACACGTTGCACACTTCTGAGATGCATTTGGGCAACTTTGTCAGAAATGAGTTTTTTGCCTAAAGAGACATGCCTATTTGCGCAGTAGTACAGATTCTGAGTATGTAACTGGGCTTGATGAAATCAGCATTTCTCTTGCTTCCCTGTGCGTAGGGAAGCTCAGTTTTAGTCACAGTAGCTCCCACAAGTGTCTCCTCAGTGTGTTCCCATTTCCTTAGAAACAGTGTTTTTGCTGGGAGAAAAGTGCATTACTCTGCGCTTTCACCATTCAGCAAATACATGTGTAGAAGGGCAGAGCTAGCAGATACGACCGTTTCTCGACGATTTCTAACTCAGGGAACAAGTTGCACACTTCTGAGATGCATTTGGGCAACTTTGTCAGAAATGAGTTTTTTGTCTAAAGAGACATGCCTATTTGCGCAGTAGTACAGATTCTGAGTATGTAACTGGGCTTGATGAAATCAGCATTTCTCTTGCTTCCCTGTGCGTAGGGAAGCTCAATTTTAGTCTCTGTAGCTCCCACAAGTGTCTCCTCAGTGTGTTCCCATTTCCTTAGAAACAGTGTTTTTGCTGGGAGAAAAGTGCATTACTGTGCGCTTTCACCGTTCATCAAATACATGTGTAGAAGCACAGCGCTAGCAGAAACTAACGTTTCTCGACGTTTTCTAACTCAGGGAACACGTTGCACACTTCTGAGATGCTTTTGGGCAACTTTGTCAGAAATGAGTTTTTTGCCTAAAGAGACATGCCTATTTGCTCAGTAGTACAGATTCTGAGTATGTAACTGGGCTTGATGAAATCAGCATTTCTCTTGCTTCCCTGTGCGTAGGGACGCTCAGTTTTAGTCACGGTAGCTCCCACAAGTGTCTCCTCAGTGTGTTCCCATTTCCTTAGAAACAGTGTATTTGCTGGGAGAAGAGTGCATTACTGTGCGCTTTCACCGTTCAGCAAATACATGTGTAGAAGCACAGCGCTAGCAGAAACGAACGTTTCTCGACCTTTTCTAACTCAGAGAACAAGTTGCACACTTCTGAGATGCATTTGGGCAACTTTGTCAGAAATGAGTTTTTTGCCTAAAGAGACATGCCTATTTGCGCAGTAGTACAGATTATGAGTATGTAACTGGGCTTGATGAAATCAGCATTTCTCTTGCTTCCCTGTGCGTAGGGAAGCTCAGTTTTAGTCACAGTAGCTCCCACAAGTGTCTTCTCAGTGTGTTCCCATTTCCTTAGAAATAGTGTATTTGCTGGGAGAAAAGTGCATTACTGTGCGCTTTCACCGTTCAGCAAATACATGTGTAGAAGCACAGCTCTAGCAGAAACTAACGTTTCTCGACGTTTTCTAACTCAGGGAACACGTTGCACACTTCTGAGATGCATTTGGGCAACTTTGTCAGAAATGAGTTTTTTGCCTAAAGAGACATGCCTATTTGCGCAGTAGTACAGATTCTTAGTATGTAACTGGGCTTGATGAAATCAGTATTTCTCTTGCTTCCCTGTGCGTAGGGAAGCTCAGTTTTAGTCACTGTAGCTCCCACAAGTGTCTCCTCAGTGTGTTCCCATTTCCTTAGAAACAGTGTTTTTGCTGGGAGAAAAGTGCATTACTGTGCGCTTTCACCGTTTAGCAAATACATGTGTAGAAGCCCAGAGCTAGCAAAAACGACCGTTTCTCGACGATTTCTAACTCAGGGAACAAGTTGCACACTTCTGAGATGCATTTGGGCAACTTTGTCAGAAATGAGTTTTTTGCCTAAAGAGACATGCCTATTTGCGCAGTAGTACAGATTCTGAGTATGTAACTGGGCTTGATGAAATCAGCATTTCTCTTGCTTCCCTGTGCGTAGGGAAGTTCAATTTTAGTCTCTGTAGCTCCCACAAGTGTCTCCTCAGTGTGTTCCCATTTCCTTAGAAACAGTGTATTTGCTGGGAGAAAACTGCATTACTGTGTGCTTTCACCGTTCAGCAAATACATGTGTAGAAGCACAGCGCTAGCAGAAACTAACGTTTCTCGACGTTTTCTAACTCAGGGAACACGTTGCACACTTCTGAGATGCATTTGGGCAACTTTGTCAGAAATGAGTTTTTTGCCTAAAGAGACATGCCTATTTGCGCAGTAGTACAGATTCTGAGTATGTAACTGGGCTTGATGAAATCAGCATTTCTCTTGCTTCCCTGTGCGTAGGGAATCTCAGTTGTAGTCTCTGTAGCTCCCACAAGTGTCTCCTCAGTGTGTTCCCATTTCCTTAGAAACAGTGTATTTGCTGGGAGAAAAGTGCATTACTGTACGCTTTCACCGTTCAGCAAATACATGTGTAGAAGCACAGCTCTAGCAGAAACTAACGGTTCTCGACGTTTTCTAACTCAGGGAACACGTTGCACACTTCTGAGATGCATTTGGGCAACTTTGTCAGAAATGAGTTTTTTGCCTAAAGAGACATGCCTATTTGCGCAGTAGTACAGATTCTGAGTATGTAACTGGGCTTGATGAAATCAGCATTTCTCTTGCTTCCCTGTGCGTAGGGAAGCTCAGTTTTAGTCACAGTAGCTCCCACAAGTGTCTCCTCAGTGTGTTCCCATTTCCTTAGAAACAGTGTTTTTGCTGGGAGAAAAGTGCATTACTCTGCGCTTTCACCATTCAGCAAATACATGTGTAGAAGGGCAGAGCTAGCAGATACGACCGTTTCTCGACGATTTCTAACTCAGGGAACAAGTTGCACACTTCTGAGATGCATTTGGGCAACTTTGTCAGAAATGAGTTTTTTGTCTAAAGAGACATGCCTATTTGCGCAGTAGTACAGATTCTGAGTATGTAACTGGGCTTGATGAAATCAGCATTTCTCTTGCTTCCCTGTGCGTAGGGAAGCTCAATTTTAGTCTCTGTAGCTCCCACAAGTGTCTCCTCAGTGTGTTCCCATTTCCTTAGAAACAGTGTATTTGCTGGGAGAAAAGTGCATTACTGTGCGCTTTCACCGTTCATCAAATACATGTGTAGAAGCACAGCGCTAGCAGAAACTAACGTTTCTCGACGTTTTCTAACTCAGGGAACACGTTGCACACTTCTGAGATGCTTTTGGGCAACTTTGTCAGAAATGAGTTTTTTGCCTAAAGAGACATGCCTATTTGCTCAGTAGTACAGATTCTGAGTATGTAACTGGGCTTGATGAAATCAGCATTTCTCTTGCTTCCCTGTGCGTAGGGACGCTCAGTTTTAGTCACGGTAGCTCCCACAAGTGTCTCCTCAGTGTGTTCCCATTTCCTTAGAAACAGTGTATTTGCTGGGAGAAGAGTGCATTACTGTGCGCTTTCACCGTTCAGCAAATACATGTGTAGAAGCACAGCGCTAGCAGAAACGAACGTTTCTCGACCTTTTCTAACTCAGAGAACAAGTTGCACACTTCTGAGATGCATTTGGGCAACTTTGTCAGAAATGAGTTTTTTGCCTAAAGAGACATGCCTATTTGCGCAGTAGTACAGATTATGAGTATGTAACTGGGCTTGATGAAATCAGCATTTCTCTTGCTTCCCTGTGCGTAGGGAAGCTCAGTTTTAGTCACAGTAGCTCCCACAAGTGTCTTCTCAGTGTGTTCCCATTTCCTTAGAAATAGTGTATTTGCTGGGAGAAAAGTGCATTACTGTGCGCTTTCACCGTTCAGCAAATACATGTGTAGAAGCACAGCTCTAGCAGAAACTAACGTTTCTCGACGTTTTCTAACTCAGGGAACACGTTGCACACTTCTGAGATGCATTTGGGCAACTTTGTCAGAAATGAGTTTTTTGCCTAAAGAGACATGCCTATTTGCGCAGTACTACAGATTCTGAGTATGTACCTGGGCTTGATGAAATCAGTATTTCTCTTGCTTCCCTGTGCGTAGGGAAGCTCAGTTTTAGTCACTGTAGCTCCCACAAGTGTCTCCTCAGTGTGTTCCCATTTCCTTAGAAACAGTGTATTTGCTGGGAGAAAACTGCATTACTGTGTGCTTTCACCGTTCAGCAAATACATGTGTAGAAGCACAGCGCTAGCAGAAACTAACGTTTCTCGACGTTTTCTAACTCAGGGAACAAGTTCCACACTTCTAAGATGCATTTGGGCAACTTTGTCAGAAATGAGTTTTTTGCCTAAAGAGACATGCCTATTTGCGCAGTAGTACAGATTCTGAGTATGTAACTGGGCTTGATTAAATCAGCATTTCTCTTGCTTCCCTGTGCGTAGGGAAGCTAAGTTTTAGTCACAGTAGCTCCCACAAGTGTCTCCTCAGTGTGTTCCCATTTCCTTAGAAACAGTGTATTTGCTGGGAGAAGAGTGCATTACTGTGCGCTTTCACCGTTCAGCAAATACATGTGTAGAAGCACAGCGCTAGCAGAAACGAACGTTTCTCGACCTTTTCTAACTCAGAGAACAAGTTGCACACTTCTGAGATGCATTTGGGCAACTTTGTCAGAAATGAGTTTTTTGCCTAAAGAGACATGCCTATTTGCGCAGTAGTACAGATTATGAGTATGTAACTGGGCTTGATGAAATCAGCATTTCTCTTGCTTCCCTGTGCGTAGGGAAGCTCAGTTTTAGTCACAGTAGCTCCCACAAGTGTCTTCTCAGTGTGTTCCCATTTCCTTAGAAACAGTGTATTTGCTGGGAGAAAAGTGCATTACTGTGCGCTTTCACCGTTCAGCAAATACATGTGTAGAAGCACAGCTCTAGCAGAAACTAACGTTTCTCGACGTTTTCTAACTCAGGGAACACGTTGCACACTTCTGGGATGCATTTGGGCAACTTTGTCAGAAATGAGTTTTTTGCCTAAAGAGACATGCCTATTCGCGCAGTAGTACAGATTCTGAGTATGTAACTGGGCTTGATGAAATCAGCATTTCTCTTGCTCCCTGTGCGTAGGGAAGCTCAGTTTTAGTCACAGTAGCTATCACAAGTGTCTCCTCAGTGTGTTCCCATTTCCTTAGAAACAGTGTTTTTGCTGGGAGAAAAGTGCATTACTGTGCGCTTTCACCGTTCAGCAAATACATGTGTAGAAGCCCAGAGCTAGCAGAAACGACCGTTTCTCGACGATTTCTAACTCAGGGAACAAGTTGCACACTTCTGAGATGCATTTGGGCAACTTTGTCAGAAATGAGTTTTTTGCCTAAAGAGACATGCCTATTTGTGCAGTAGTACAGATTCTGAGTATGTAACTGGGCTTGATGAAATCAGCATTTCTCTTGCTTCCCTGTGCGTAGGGAAGTTCAATTTTAGTCTCTGTAGCTCCCACAAGTGTCTCCTCAGTGTGTTCCCATTTCCTTAGAAACAGTGTATTTGCTGGGAGAAAACTGCATTACTGTGCGCTTTCACCGTTCAGCAAATACATGTGTAGAAGCACAGCGCTAGCAGAAACTAACGTTTCTCGACGTTTTCTAACTCAGGGAACAAGTTCCACACTTCTAAGATGCATTTGGGCAACTTTGTCAGAAATGAGTTTTTTGCCTAAAGAGACATGCCTATTTGCGCAGTAGTACAGATTCTGAGTATGTAACTGGGCTTGATTAAATCAGCATTTCTCTTGCTTCCCTGTGCGTAGGGAAGCACAGTTTTAGTCACAGTAGCTCCCACAAGTGTCTCCTCAGTGTGTTCCCATTTCCTTAGAAACAGTGTATTTGCTGGGAGAACAGTGCATTACTGTGCGCTTTCACCGTTCAGCAAATACATGTGTAGAAGCACAGCGCTAGCAGAAACGAACGTTTCTCGACCTTTTCTAACTCAGAGAACAAGTTGCACACTTCTGAGATGCATTTGGGCAACTTTGTCAGAAATGAGTTTTTTGCCTAAAGAGACATGCCTATTTGCGCAGTAGTACAGATTCTTAGTATGTAACTGGGCTTGATGAAATCAGTATTTCTCTTGCTTCCCTGTGCGTAGGGAAGCTCAGTTTTAGTCACTGTAGCTCCCACAAGTGTCTCCTCAGTGTGTTCCCAGTTCCTTAGAAACAGTGTATTTGCTGGGAGAAAAGTACATTACTGTGCGCTTTCACCGTTCAGCAAATACATGTGTAGAAGCACAGCGCTAGCAGAAACGAACGTTTCTCGATGTTTTCTAACTCAGGGAACAAGTTGCACACTTCTGAGATGCATTTGGGCAACTTTGTCAGAAATGAGTTTTTTGCCTAAAGAGACATGCCTATTTGCGCAGTAGTACAGATTCTGAGTATGTAACTTGGCTTGATGAAATCAGCATTTCTCTTGCTTCCCTGTGCGTAGGGAAGCTCAGTTTTAGTCACAGTAGCTCCCACAAGTGTCTCCTCAGTGTGTTCCCATTTCCTTAGAAACAGTGTATTTGCTGGGAGAAAAGTGCATTACTGTGCGCTTTCACCGTTCAGCAAATACATGTGTAGAAGCACAGCTCTAGCAGAAACGAACGTTTCTCGACGTTTTCTAACTCAGGGAACACGTTGCACACTTCTGAGATGCATTTGGGCAACTTTGTCAGAAATGAGTTTTTTGCCTAAAGAGACATGCCTATTTGCGCAGTAGTACAGATTCTGAGTATGTAACTGGGCTTGATGAAATCAGCATTTCTCTTGCTTCCCTGTGCGTAGGGAAGCTTAGTTTTAGTCCCAGTAGCTCCCACAAGTGTCTCCTCAGTGTGTTCCCATTTCCTTAGAAACAGTGTATTTGCTGGGAGAAAACTGCATTACTGTGCGCTTTCACCGTTCAGCGCATACATGTGTAGAAGCACAGCGCTAGCAGAAACAAACGTTTCTCGACGTTTTCTAACTCAGGGAACAAGTTGCACACTTCTGAGATGCATTTGGGCAACTTTGTCAGAAATGAGTTTTTTGCCTAAAGAGACATGCCTATTTGCGCAGTAATACAGATTCTGAGTATGTAACTGGGCTTGATGAAATCAGCATTTCTCTTGCTTCCCTGTGCGTAGGGAAGCTCAGTTTTAGTCACAGTAGCTCCCACAAGTGTCTCCTCAGTGTGTTCCCATTTCCTTAGAAACAGTGCATTTGCTGGGAGAAAAGTGCATTACTGTGCACTTTCACCGTTCAGCAAATACATGTGTAGAAGCACAGCTCTAGCAGAAACGAACGTTTCTCGACGTTTTCAAACTCAGGGAACAAGTTGCACACTTCTGAGATGCATTTGGGCAACTTTGTCAGAAATCAGTTTTTTGCCTACAGAGACATGCCTATTTGCGCAGTAGTACAGATTCTGAGTATGTAACTGGGCTTGATGAAATCAGCATTTCTCTTGCTTCCCTGTGTGTAGAGAAGCTCAGTTTTAGTCACTGTAGCTCCCACAAGTGTCTCCTCAGTGTGTTCCCATTTCCTTAGAAACAGTGTATTTGCTGGGAGAAAACTGCATTACTGTGCGCTTTCACAGTTCAGCAAATACATGTGTAGAAGCACAGCGCTAGCAGAAACGAACATTTCTCGACGTTTTCTAACTCAGGGAACAAGTTGCACACTTCTGAGATGCATTTGGGCAACTTTGTCAGAAATGAGTTTTTGCCTAAAGAGACATGCCTATTTGCGCAGTAGTACAGATTCTGAGTATGTAACTGGGCTTGATGAAATCAGCATTTCTCTTTCTTCCCTGTGCGTAGGGAAGCTCAGTTTTAGTCACAGTAGCTCCCACAAGTGTCTCCTCAGTGTGTTCCCATTTCCTTAGAAACAGTGTATTTGCTGGGAAAGAACTGCATTACTGTACGCTTTCACCGTTCAGCACATACATGTGTAGAAGCACAGCTCTAGCAGAAACAAACGTTTCTCGACGTTTTCTAACTCAGGGAACAAGTTGCACACTTCTAAGATGCATTTGGGCAACTTTGTCAGAAATGAGTTTTTTGCCTAAAGAGACATGCCTATTTGCGCAGTAATACAGATTCTGAGTATGTAACTGAGCTTGATGAAATCAGCATTTCTCTTGCTTCCCTGTGCGTAGGAAGCTCAGTTTTAGTCACAGTAGCTCCCACAAGTGTCTCCTCAGTGTGTTCCCATTTCCTTAGAAACAGTGTATTTGCTGGGAGAAATGTGCATTACTGTGCTCTTTCACCGTTCAGCAAATACATGTGTAGAAGCACAGCTCTAGCAGAAACTAACGTTTCTCGACGTTTTCTAACTCAGGGAACAAGTTGCACACTTCTGAGATGCATTTGGGCAACTTTGTCAGAAATGAGTTTTTTGCCTAAAGAGACATGCCTATTTGCGCAGTAGTACAGATTCTGAGTATGTAACTGGGCTTGATGAAATCAGCATTTCTCTTGCTTCCCTGTGCGTAGGGAAGCTCAGTTTTAGTCACTGTAGCTCCCCAAGTGTCTCCTCAGTGTGTTCCCATTTCCTTAGAAACAGTGTATTTGCTGGGAGAAAAGTGCATTACTATGCGCTTTCACCGTTCAGCAAATACATGTGTAGAAGCACAGCGCTAGCAGAAACTAAGGTTTCTCGACGTTTTCTAACTCAGGGAACAAGTTGCACACTTCTGAGATGCATTTGGGCAACTTTGTCAGAAATCAGTTTTTTGCCTACAGAGACATGCCTATTTGCGCAGTAGTACAGATTCTGAGTATGTAACTGGGCTTGATGAAATCAGCATTTCTCTTGCTTCCCTGTGTGTAGAGAAGCTCAGTTTTAGTCACTGTAGCTCCCACAAGTGTCTCCTCAGTGTGTTCCCATTTCCTTAGAAACAGTGTATTTGCTGGTAGAAAAGTGCATTACTGTGCGCTTTCACAGTTCAGCAAATACATGTGTAGAAGCACAGCGCTAGCAGAAACGAACATTTCTCGACGTTTTCTAACTCAGGGAACAAGTTGCACACTTTTGAGATGCATTTGGGCAACTTTGTCAGAAATGAGTTTTTTGCCTAAAGAGACATGCCTATTTGCGCAGTAGTACAGATTCTGAGTATGTAACTGGGCTTGATGAAATCAGCATTTCTCTTGCTTCCCTGTGCGTAGGGAAGCTCAGTTTTAGTCACAGTAGCACCCACAAGTGTCTCCTCAGTGTGTTCCCATTTCCTTAGAAACAGTGTATTTGCTGGGAAAAAAATGCATTACTGTGCGCTTTCACCGTTCAGCAAATACATGTGTAGAAGCACAGCGCTAGCAGAAACGAATGTTTCTCGACTTTTTCTAACTCATGGAACAAGTTGCACACTTCTGAGATGCATTTGGGCAACTTTGTCAGAAATGAGTTTTTTGCCTAAAGAGACATGCCTATTCGCGCAGTAGTACAGATTCTGAGTATGTAACTGGGCTTAATGAAATCAGCATTTCTCTTGCTTCCCTGTGCGTAGGGAAGCTCAGTTTTAGTCACAGTAGCTCCCACAAGTGTCTCCTCAGTGTGTTCCCATTTCCTTAGAAACAGTGTATTTGCTGGGAGAAAAGTGCATTACTGTGCGCTTTCACCGTTCAGCAAATACATGTGTAGAAGCACAGCGCTAGGAGAAATGAACGTTTCTCGACGTTTTCTAACTCAGGGAACAAGTTGCACACTTCGCAGATGCATTTGGGCAACTTTGTCAGAAATGAGTTTTTTGCCTAAAGAGACATGCCTATTTGCGCAGTAGTACAGATTCTGAGTATGTAACTGGGCTTGATGAAATCAGCATTTCTCTTGCTTCCCTGTGCGTAGGGAAGCTCAGTTTTAGTCCCAGTAGCTCCCACAAGTGTCTCCTCAGTGTGTTCCCATTTCCTTAGAAACAGTGTATTTGCTGGGAGAAAACTGCATTACTGTGCGCTTTCACCGTTCAGCACATACATGTGTAGAAGCACAGCGCTAGCAGAAACTAACGTTTCTCGACGTTTTCTAACTCAGGGAACACGTTGCACACTTCTGAGATGCATTTGGGCAACTTTGTCAGAAATGAGTTTTTTGCCTAAAGAGACATGCCTATTTGCGCAGTAATACAGATTCTGAGTATGTAACTGGGCTTGATGAAATCAGCATTTCTCTTGCTTCCCTGTGCGTAGGGAAGCTCAGTTTTAGTCACAGTAGCTCCCACAAGTGTCTCCTCAGTGTGTTCCCATTTCCTTAGAAACAGTGTATTTGCTGGGAGAAAAGTTCATTACTGTGCGCTTTCACCGTTCAGCAAATACATGTGTAGAAGCACAGCTCTAGCAGAAACTAACCTTTCTCGACGTTTTCTAACTCAGGGAACAAGTTGCACACTTCTGAGATGCATTTGGGCAACTTTGTCAGAAATGAGTTTTTTGCCTAAAGAGACATGCCTATTTGCGCAGTAGTACAGATTCTGAGTATGTAACTGGGCTTGATGAAATCAGCATTTCTCTTGCTTCCCTGTGCATAGGGAAGCTCAGTTTTACTCACTGTAGCTCCCCAAGTGTCTCCTCAGTGTGTTCCCATTTCCTTAGAAACAGTGTATTTGCTGAGAGAAAAGTGCATTACTGTGCGCTTTCACCGTTCAGCAAATACATGTGTAGAAGCACAGCGCTAGCAGAAACTAACGTTTCTCGACGTTTTCTAACTCAGGGAACAAGTTGCACACTTCTGAGATGCATTTGGGCAACTTTGTCAGAAATGAGTTTTTTGCCTAAAGAGACATGCCTATTTGCGCAGTAGTACAGATTCTGAGTATGTAACTGGGCTTGATGAAATCAGCATTTCTCTTGCTTCCCTGTGCGTAGGGAAGCTCAGTTTTAGTCACAGTAGCTCCCACAAGTGTCTCCTCAGTGTGTTCCCATTTCCTTAGAAACAGTGTATTTGCTGGGAGAAAAGTGCATTACTGTACGCTTTCACCGTTCAGCAAATACATGTGTAGAAGCACAGCGCTAGCAGAAACAAACGTTTCTCGACGTTTTCTAACTCAGGGAACAAGTTGCACACTTCTGAGATGCATTTGGGCAACTTTGTCAGAAATGAGTTTTTTGCCTAAAGAGACATGCCTATTTGCGCAGTAGTACAGATTCTGAGTATGTAACTGGGCTTGATGAAATCAGCATTTCTCTTGCTTCCCTGTGCGTAGGGAAGCTCAGTTTTAGTCACTGTAGCTCCCACAAGTGTCTCCTCAGTGTGTTCCCATTTCCTTAGAAACAGTGTATTTGCTGGGAGAAAAGTGCATTACTGTGCGCTTTCACCGTTCAGCAAATACATGTGTAGAAGCACAGCCCTAGCAGAAACGAACGTTTCTCGATGTTTTCTAACTCAGGTAACAAGTTGCACACTTCTGAGATGCATTTGGGCAACTTTGTCAGAAATGAGTTTTTTGCCTAAAGAGACATGCCTATTTGCGCAGTAGTACAGATTCTGAGTATGTAACTGGGCTTGATGAAATCAGCATTTCTCTTGCTTCCCTGTGCGTAGGGAAGCTCAGTTTTAGTCACTGTAGCTCCCACAAGTGTCTGCTCAGTGTGTTCCCATTTCCTTAGAAACAGTGTATTTGCTGGGAGAAAAGTGCATTACTGTGCGCTTTCACAGTTCAGCAAATACATGTGTAGAAGCACAGCGCTAGCAGAAACGAACATTTCTCGACGTTTTCTAACTCAGTGAACAAGTTGCACACTTCTGAGATGCATTTGGGCAACTTTGTCAGAAATGAGTTTTTTGCCTAAAGAGACATGCCTATTTGCGCAGTAGTACAGATTCTGAGTATGTAACTGGGCTTGATGAAATCAGCATTTCTCTTGCTTCCCTGTGCGTAGGGAAGCTCAGTTTTAGTCACAGTAGCTCCCACAAGTGTCTCCTCAGTGTGTTCCCATTTTCTTAAAAACAGTGTATTTGCTGGGAGAAAAGTGCATTACTGTACGCTTTCACCATTCAGCAAATACATGTGTAGAAGCACAGCGCTAGCAGAAACGAAAATTTCTCGACGTTTTCTAACTCAGGGAACAAGTTGCACACTTCTGAGATGCATTTGGGCAACTTTGTCAGAAATGAGTTTTTTGCCTACAGAGACATGCCTATTTGCGCAGTAGTACAGATTCTGAGTATGTAACTGGGCTTGATGAAATCAGCATTTCTCTTGCTCCCCTGTGCATAGGGAAGCTCAGTTTTAGTCACAGTAGCTCCCACAAGTGTCTCCTCAGTGTGTTCCCATTTCCTTAGAAACAGTGTATTTGCTGGGAAAAAAGTGCATTACTGTGTGCTTTCACCGTTCAGCAAATACATGTGTAGAAGCACAGCGCTAGCAGAAACGAATGTTTCTCGACGTTTTCTAACTCAGGGAACAAGTTGCACACTTCTCAGATGCATTTGGGCAACTTTGTCAGAAATGAGTTTTTTGCCTAAAGAGACATGCCTATTTGCGCAGTAGTACAGATTCTGAGTATGTAACTGGGCTTGATGAAATCAGCATATCTCTTGCTTCCCTGTGCGTAGGGAAGCTCAGTTTTAGTCACAGTAGCTCCCACAAGTGTCTCCTCAGTGTGTTCCCATTTCCTTAGAAACAGTGTATTTGCTGGGAGAAAACTGCATTACTGTGCGCTTTCACCGTTCAGCACATACATGTGTAGAAGCACAGCACTAGCATAAACAAACGTTTCTCGACGTTTTCTAACTCAGGGAACAAGTTGCACACTTCTGAGATGCATTTGGGCAACTTTGTCAGAAATGAGTTTTTTGCCTAAAGAGACATGCCTATTCGCGCAGTAGTACAGATTCTGAGTATGTAACTGGGCTTGATGAAATCAGCATTTCTCTTGCTTCCCTGTGCGTAGGGAAGCTCAGTTTTAGTCACAGTAGCTCCCACAAGTGTCTCCTCAGTGTGTTCCCATTTCCTTAGAAACAGTGTATTTGCTGGGATAAAAGTGCATTACTGTGCGCTTTCACCGTTCAGCAAATACATGTGTAGAAGCACAGCGCTAGGAGAAACGAACGTTTCTCGACGTTTTCTAACTCAGGGAACAAGTTGCACACTTCTGAGATGCATTTGGGCAAGTTTGTCAGAAATGAGTTTTTTGCCTAAAGAGACATGCCTATTTGCGCAGTAGTACAGATTCTGAGTATGTAACTGGGCTTGATGAAATCAGCATTTCTCTTGCTTCCCTGTGCATAGGGAAGCTCAGTTTTAGTCCCAGGAGC
The DNA here is from genome assembly GCF_964271855.1 of Acomys minous. NCBI lineage: Eukaryota > Metazoa > Chordata > Mammalia > Rodentia > Muridae > Acomys > Acomys minous. The sequence goes on from NW_028182186.1 coordinate 902,285, forward strand.
TCCCACAAGTGTCTCCTCAGTGTGTTCCCATTTCCTTAGAAACAGTGTATTTGCTGGGAGAAAACTGCATTACTGTGCGCTTTCACCGTTCAGCACATACATGTGTAGAAGCACAGCACTAGCATAAACAAACGTTTCTCGACGTTTTCTAACTCAGGGAACAAGTTGCACACTTCTGAGATGCATTTGGGCAACTTTGTCAGAAATGAGTTTTTTGCCTAAAGAGACATGCCTATTTGCGCAGTAGTACAGATTCTGAGTATGTAACTGGGCTTGATGAAATCAGCATTTCTCTTGCTTCCCTGTGCGTAGGGAAGCTCAGTTTTAGTCACAGTAGCTTCCACAAGTGTCTCCTCAGTGTGTTCCCATTTCCTTAGAAACAGTGTATTTGCTGGGAGAAAAGTGCATTACTGTGCGCTTTCACCGTTCAGCAAATACATGTGTAGAAGCCCAGAGCTAGCAGAAACGAAAATTTCTCGACGTTTTCTAACTCAGGGAACAAGTTGCACACTTCTGAGATGCATTTGGGCAACTTTGTCAGAAATGAGTTTTTTGCCTAAAGAGACATGCCTATTTGCGCAGTAGTACAGATTCTGAGTATGTAACTGGGCTTGATGAAATCAGCATTTCTCTTGCTTCCCTGTGCGTAGGGAAGCTCAGTTTTAGTCACTGTAGCTCCCCAAGTGTCTCCTCAGTGTGTTCCCATTTCCTTAGAAACAGTGTATTTGCTGGGAGAAAAGTGCATTACTGTGCGCTTTCACCGTTCAGCAAATACATGTGTAGAAGCACAGCGCTAGCAGAAACTAACGTTTCTCGACGTTTTCTAACTCAGGGAACAAGTTGCACACTTCTGAGATGCATTTGGGCAACTTTGTCAGAAATCAGTTTTTTGCCTACAGAGACATGCCTATTTGCGCAGTAGTACAGATTCTGAGTATGTAACTGGGCTTGATGAAATCAGCATTTCTCTTGCTTCCCTGTGTGTAGAGAAGCTCAGTTTTAGTCACTGTAGCTCCCACAGGTGTCTCCTCAGTGTGTTCCCATTTCCTTAGAAACAGTGTATTTGCTGGGAGAAAAGTGCATTACTGTGCGCTTTCACAGTTCATCAAATACATGTGTAGAAGCACAGCGCTAGCAGAAACGAACATTTCTCGACGTTTTCTAACTCAGGGAACAAGTTGCACACTTCTGAGATGCATTTGGGCAACTTTGTCAGAAATGAGTTTTTTGCCTAAAGAGACATGCCTATTTGCGCAGTAGTACAGATTCTGAGTATGTAACTGGGCTTGATGAAATCAGCATTTCTCTTTCTTCCCTGTGCGTAGGGAAGCTCAGTTTTAGTCACAGTAGCTCCCACAAGTGTCTCCTCAGTGTGTTCCCATTTCCTTAGAAACAGTGTATTTGCTGGGAGAAAAGTGCATTACTGTACGCTTTCTACGTTCAGCAAATACATGTGTAGAAGCACAGCGCTAGCAGAAACAAACGTTTCTCGACGTTTTCTAACTCAGGGAACAAGTTGCACACTTCTGAGATGCATTTGGGCAACTTTGTCAGAAATGAGTTTTTTGCCTAAAGAGACATGCCTATTTGCGCAGTAGTACAGATTCTGAGTATGTAACTGGGCTTGATGAAATCAGCATTTCTCTTGCTTCCCTGTGCGTAGGGAAGCTCAGTTTTAGTCACTGTAGCTCCCACAAGTGTCTCCTCAGTGTGTTCCCATTTCCTTAGAAACAGTGTATTTGCTGGGAGAAAAGTGCATTACTGTGCGCTTTCACCGTTCAGCAAATACATGTGTAGAAGCACAGCCCTAGCAGAAACGAACGTTTCTCGATGTTTTCTAACTCAGGTAACAAGTTGCACACTTCTGAGATGCATTTGGGCAACTTTGTCAGAAATGAGTTTTTTGCCTAAAGAGACATGCCTATTTGCGCAGTAGTACAGATTCTGAGTATGTAACTGGGCTTGATGAAATCAGCATTTCTCTTGCTTCCCTGTGCGTAGGGAAACTCAGTTTTAGTCACTGTAACTCCCACAAGTGTCTCCTCAGTGTGTTCCCATTTCCTTAGAAACAGTGTATTTGCTGGGAGAAAAGTGCATTACTGTGCGCTTTCACCGTTCAGCAAATACATGTGTAGAAGCATAGCGCTAGCAGATACGAACGTTTCTCGACCTTTTCTAACTCAGGGAACAAGTTGCACACTTCTGAGATGCATTTGGGCAACTTTGTCAGAAATGAGTTTTTTGCCTAAAGAGACATGCCTATTTGCGCAGTAGTACAGATTCTGAGTATTTAACTGGGCTTGATGAAATCAGCATTTCTCTTGCTTCCCTGTGCGTAGGGAAGCTCAGTTTTAGTCACAGTAGCTCCTACAAGTGTCTCCTCAGTGTGTTCCCATTTCCTTAGAAACAGTGTATTTGCTGGGAGAAAAGTGCATTACTGTACGCTTTCACCGTTCAGCAAATACATGTGTAGAAGCACAGCGCTAGCAGAAACGAAAATTTCTCGACGTTTTCTAACTCAGGGAACAAGTTGCACACTTCTGAGATGCATTTGGGCAACTTTGTCAGAAATGAGTTTTTTGCCTAAAGAGACATGCCTATTTGCGCAGTTGTACAGATTCTGAGTATGTAACTGGGCTTGATGAAATCAGCATTTCTCTTGCTTCCCTGTGCGTAGGGAAGCTCAGTTTTAGTCACTGTAGCTCCCACAAGTGTCTCCTCAGTGTGTTCCCATTTCCTTAGAAACAGTGTATTTGCTGGGAGAAAAGTGCATTACTGTGCGCTTTCACCGTTCAGCAAATACATGTGTAGAAGCACAGCGCTAGCAGATAAGACCGTTTCTCGACGTTTTCTAACTCAGGGAACAAGTTGCACACTTCTGAGATGCATTTGGGCAACTTTGTCAGAAATGAGTTTTTTGCCTAAAGAGACATGCCTATTTGCGCAGTAGTACAGATTCTGAGTATGTAACTGGGCTTGATGAAATCAGCATTTCTCTTGCTTCCCTGTGCGTAGGGAAGCTCAGTTTTAGTCACTGTAGCTCCCACAAGTGTCTCCTCAGTGTGTTCCCATTTCCTTAGAAACAGTGTATTTGCTGGGAGAAATGTGCATTACTGTGCGCTTTCACCGTTCAGCAAATACATGTGTAGAAGCACAGCCCTAGCAGAAACAAACGTTTCTCGACCTTTTCTAACTCAGGTAAAAAGTTGCACACTTCTGAGATGCATTTGGGCAACTTTGTCAGAAATGAGTTTTTTGCCTACAGAGACATGCCTATTTGCGCAGTAGTACAGATTCTGAGTATGTAACTGGGCTTGAAGAAATCAGCATTTCTCTTGATTCCCTGTGCGTAGGGAAGCTCAGTTTTAGTCACTGTAGCTCCCACAAGTGTCTCCTCAGTGTGTTCCCATTTCCTTAGAAACAGTGTATTTGCTGGGAGAAAAGTGCATTACTGTGCGCTTTCACCGTTCAGCAAATACATGTGTAGAAGCACAGCGCTAGCAGAAACAAACGTTTCTCGACGTTTTCTAACTCAGGGAACAAGTTGCACACTTCTGAGATGCATTTGGGCAACTTTGTCAGAAATGAGTTTTTTGCCTAAAGAGACATGCCTATTTGCGCAGTAGTACAGATTCTGAGTATGTAACTGGGCTTGATGAAATCAGCATTTCTCTTGCTTCCCTGTGAGTAAGGAAGCTCAGTTTTAGTCACTGTAGCTCCCCAAGTGTCTCCTCAGTGTGTTCCCATTTCCTTAGAAATAGTGTATTTGCTGGGAGAAAAGTGCATTACTGTGCGCTTTCACCGTTCAGCAAATACATGTGTAGAAGCACAGCGCTAGCAGAAACGAACGTTTCTCGACGTTTTCTAACTCAGGGAACAAGTTGCACACTTCTGAGATGCATTTGGGCAACTTTGTCAGAAATGAGTTTTTTGCCTAAAGAGACATGCCTATTTGCGCAGTAGTACAGATTCTGAGTATGTAACTGGGCTTGATGAAATCAGCATTTCTCTTGCTTCCCTGTGCGTAGGGAAGCTCAGTTTTAGTCACAGTAGCTCCTACAAGTGTCTCCTCAGTGTGTTCCCATTTCCTTAGAAACAGTGTATTTGCTGGGAGAAAAGTGCATTACTGTACGCTTTCACCGTTCAGCAAATACATGTGTAGAAGCACAGCGCTAGCAGAAACGAAAATTTCTCGACGTTTTCTAACTCAGGGAACAAGTTGCACACTTCTGAGATGCATTTGGGCAACTTTGTCAGAAATGAGTTTTTTGCCTAAAGAGACATGCCTATTTGCGCAGTTGTACAGATTCTGAGTATGTAACTGGGCTTGATGAAATCAGCATTTCTCTTGCTTCCCTGTGCGTAGGGAAGCTCAGTTTTAGTCACTGTAGCTCCCACAAGTGTCTCCTCAGTGTGTTCCCATTTCCTTAGAAACAGTGTATTTGCTGGGAGAAAAGTGCATTACTGTGCGCTTTCACCGTTCAGCAAATACATGTGTAGAAGCACAGCGCTAGCAGATAAGACCGTTTCTCGACGTTTTCTAACTCAGGGAACAAGTTGCACACTTCTGAGATGCATTTGGGCAACTTTGTCAGAAATGAGTTTTTTGCCTAAAGAGACATGCCTATTTGCGCAGTAGTACAGATTCTGAGTATGTAACTGGGCTTGATGAAATCAGCATTTCTCTTGCTTCCCTGTGCGTAGGGAAGCTCAGTTTTAGTCACTGTAGCTCCCACAAGTGTCTCCTCAGTGTGTTCCCATTTCCTTAGAAACAGTGTATTTGCTGGGAGAAATGTGCATTACTGTGCGCTTTCACCGTTCAGCAAATACATGTGTAGAAGCACAGCCCTAGCAGAAACAAACGTTTCTCGACCTTTTCTAACTCAGGTAAAAAGTTGCACACTTCTGAGACGCATTTGGGCAACTTTGTCAGAAATGAGTTTTTTGCCTACAGAGACATGCCTATTTGCGCAGTAGTACAGATTCTGAGTATGTAACTGGGCTTGAAGAAATCAGCATTTCTCTTGATTCCCTGTGCGTAGGGAAGCTCAGTTTTAGTCACTGTAGCTCCCACAAGTGTCTCCTCAGTGTGTTCCCATTTCCTTAGAAACAGTGTATTTGCTGGGAGAAAAGTGCATTACTGTGCGCTTTCACCGTTCAGCAAATACATGTGTAGAAGCACAGCGCTAGCAGAAACAAACGTTTCTCGACGTTTTCTAACTCAGGGAACAAGTTGCACACTTCTGAGATGCATTTGGGCAACTTTGTCAGAAATGAGTTTTTTGCCTAAAGAGACATGCCTATTTGCGCAGTAGTACAGATTCTGAGTATGTAACTGGGCTTGATGAAATCAGCATTTCTCTTGCTTCCCTGTGAGTAAGGAAGCTCAGTTTTAGTCACTGTAGCTCCCCAAGTGTCTCCTCAGTGTGTTCCCATTTCCTTAGAAATAGTGTATTTGCTGGGAGAAAAGTGCATTACTGTGCGCTTTCACCGTTCAGCAAATACATGTGTAGAAGCACAGCGCTAGCAGAAACGAACGTTTCTCGACGTTTTCTAACTCAGGGAACAAGTTGCACACTTCTGAGATGCATTTGGGCAACTTTGTCAGAAATGAGTTTTTTGCCTAAAGAGACATGCCTATTTGCGCAGTAGTACAGATTCTGAGTATGTAACTGGGCTTGATGAAATCAGCATTTCTCTTGCTTCACTGTGCGTAGGGAAGCTCAGTTTTAGTCACAGTAGCTCCCACAAGTGTCTCCTCAGTGTGTTCCCATTTCCTTAGAAACAGTGTATTTGCTGGGAGAAAAGTGCATTACTGTGCGCTTTCACCTTTCAGCAAATACATGTGTAGAAGCACAGCGCTAGCGGAAACGAACGTTTCTCGACGTGTTCTAACTCAGGGAACACGTTGCACACTTCTGAGATGCATTTGGGCAATTTTGTCAGAAATGAGTTTTTTGCCTTAAGAGACATGCCTATTTGCGCAGTAGTACAGATTCTGAGTATGTAACTGGGCTTGATGAAATCAGCATTTCTCTTGCTTCCCTGTGCGTAGGGAAGCTCAGTTTTAATCACTGTAGCTCCCACAAGTGTCTCCTCAGTGTGTTCCCATTTCCTTAGAAACAGTGTATTTGCTGGGAGAAAAGTGCAGTACTGTGCGCTTTCACCGTTCAGCAAATACATGTGTAGAAGCACAGCGCTAGCAGAAACGAACGTTTCTCGACTTTTCTATCTCAGGGAACAAGTTGCACACTTCTGAGATGCATTTGGGCAACTTTGTCAGAAACGAGTTTTTTGCCTAAAGAGACATGCCTATTTGCGCAGTAGTACAGATTCAGAGTATGTAACTGGGCTTGATGAAATCAGCATTTCTCTTGCTTCCCTGTGCGTAGGGAAGCTCAGTTTTAGTCACTGTAGCTCCCACAAGTGTCTCCTCAGTGTGTTCCCGTTTCCTTAGAAACAGTGTATTTGCTGGGAGAAAAGTGCATTACTGTGCGCTTTCACCGTTCAACAAATACATGTGTAGAAGCACATCGCTAGCAGAAACGAACGTTTCTCGACGTTTTCTAACTCAGGGAACAAGTTGCACACTTCTGAGATGCATTTGGGCAACTTTGTCAGAAATGAGTTTTTTGCCTAAAGAGACATGCCTATTTGCGCAGTAGTACAGATTCTGAGTATGTAACTGGGCTTGATGAACTCAGCATTTCTCTTGCTTCCCTGTGCATAGGGAAGCTCAGTTTTAGTCACAGTAGCTCCCACAAGTGTCTCCTCAGTGTGTTCCCATTTCCTTAGAAACAGTGTATTTGCTGGGAGAAAAGTGCATTACTGTGCGCTTTCACAGTTCAGCAAATACATGTGTAGAAGCACAGTGCTAGCAAAAACGAACGTTTCTCGACATTTTCTATCTCAGGGAACAAGTTGCACACTTCTGAGATGCATTTGGGCAACTTTGTCAGATATGAGTTTTTTCCCTACAGAGACATGCCTATTTGCGCAGTAGTACAGATTCTGAGTATGTAACTGGGCTTGATTAAATCAGCATTTCTCTTGCTTCCCTGTGCATAGGGAAGCTCAGTTTCAGTCACTTTAGCTCCCACAAGTGTCTCCTCAGTGTGTTCCCAGTTCCTTAGAAACAGTGTATTTGCTGGGAGAAAAGTGCATTACTGTGCGCTTTCACCGTTCAGCAAATACACGTGTAGAATCAGAGCGCTAGCAGAAAAGACCGTTTCTCGACATTTTCTAACTCAGAGAACAAGTTGCACACTTCTGAAATGCATTTGGGAAACTTTGTCAGAAATGAGTTTTTTGCCTAAAGAGACATGCCTATTTGCGCAGTAGTACAGATTCTGAGTATGTAACTGTGTTGGCTCAGTTTATTAACAATTAAACTTTATTATACAACCCAACTAGCATATACAAGAAGGAAAAAAAGGTTAATGGGACAGAAGAGTAACACCTCCTGGAATCCGTAGGCAGGACGGGTCCTTAGGTGTCTCTGTCCCACGAGCTGGTCACGTCCCTTCCTCTCTCTCCGCCCCTCCTCCTTCTCTCCTTCTACCTCTTGTTTTTCTCTCCCCCACCTCCCAGTCATATGCAAAGGGCGGTCCCTTCTCCCTTCCAGGGTCAATTAGGAAAACAATAGCCAGGGTGGGGTTCCTAGGTAGGCTTCCTGAATTTCAAGCCCAGGAAGGCTCCAAAGAGTCTCTCAGAAGGTATTCAAGGTGTGCACCAAGGGTAAAGCCCGCCAAGACTGCTTCCACCTGCTACAAAGTTTAATCTTTCCCACATAAATGGGCTTGATGAAATCAGCATTTCTCTTGCTTCCCTGTGCGTAGGGAAGCTCAGTTTTAGTCACTGTAACTCCCACAAGTGTCTCCTCAGTGTGTTCCCATTTCCTTAGAAACAGTGTATTTGCTGGGAGAAAAGTGCATTACTGTGCGCTTTCACCATTCAGCAAATACATGTGTAGAAGCACAGCGCTAGCAGAAACGAACGTTTCTCGACGTTTTCTAACTCAGAACAAGTTGCACACTTCTGAGATGCATTTGGGAAACTTTGTCAGAAATGAGTTTTTTGCCTACAAAGACATGCCTATTTGCGCAGTAGTACAGATTCTGAGTATGTAACTGGGCTTGATGAAATCAGCATTTCTCTTGCTTCCCTGTGCTTAGGGAAGCACAGTTTTAGTCACAGTAGCTTCCACAAGTGTCTCCTCAGTGTGTTCCCAGTTCCTTAGAAACAGTGTATTTGCTAGGAGAAAAGTGCATTACTGTGCGCTTTCACCGTTCAGCAAATACATGTGTAGAAGCACAGCGGTAGCAGAAACGAACGTTTCTCGACGTTTTCTAACTCAGGGAACAAGTTGCACACTTCTGAGATGCATTTGGGCAACTTTGTCAGAAATGAGTTTTTTGCCTAAAGAGACATGCCTATTTGCGCAGTAGTACAGATTCTGAGTATGTAACTGGGCTTGATGAACTCAGCATTTCTCTTGCTTCCCTGTGCATAGGGAAGCTCAGTTTTAGTCACAGTAGCTCCCACAAGTGTCTCCTCAGTGTGTTCCCATTTCCTTAGAAACAGTGTATTTGCTGGGAGAAAAGTGCATTACTGTGCGCTTTCACCGTTCAGCAAATACGTGTGTAGAAGCACAGTGCTAGCAAAAACGAACGTTTCTCGACATTTTCTAACTCAGGGAACAAGTTGCACACTTCTGAGATGCATTTGGGCAACTTTGTCAGATATGAGTTTTTTCCCTACAGAGACATGCCTATTTGCGCAGTAGTACAGATTCTGAGTATGTAACTGGGCTTGATGAAATCAGCATTTCTCTTGCTTCCCTGTGCGTAGGGAAGCTCAGTTTCAGTCACTTTAGCTCCCACAAGTGTCTCCTCAGTGTGTTCCCAGTTCCTTAGAAACAGTGTATTTGCTTGGAGAAAAGTGCATTACTGTGCGCTTTCACCGTTCAGCAAATACACGTGTAGAATCAGAGCACTAGCAGAAAAGACCGTTTCTCGACATTTTCTAACTCAGAGAACAAGTTGCACACTTCTGAGATGCATTTGGGCAACTTTGTCAGAAATGAGTTTTTTGCCTACAGAGACATGCCTATTTGCGCAGTAGTACAGATTCTGAGTATGTAACTGGGCTTGATGAACTCAGCATTTCTCTTGCCTCCCTGTGCATAGGGAAGCTCCGTTTTAATCACAGTAGCTCCCACAAGTGTCTCCTCAGTGTGTTCCCATTTCCTTAGAAACAGTGTATTTGCTGGGAGAAAAGTGCATTACTGTGCGCTTTCACCGTTCAGCAAATACATGTGTAGAAGCACAGTGCTAGCAGAAACGAACGTTTCTCGATGTTTTCTAACTCAGAGAACAAGTTCCACACTTCTGAGATGCATTTGGGCAACTTTGTCAGAAATGAGTTTTTTGCCTACAGAGACATGCCTATTTGCGCAGTAGTACAGATTCTGAGTATGTAACTGGGCTTGATGAAATCAGCATTTCTCTTGCTTCCCTGTGCGTAGGGAAGCTCAGTTTTAGTCTCAGTAGCTCCCACAATTGTCTCCTCAGTGTTTTCCCAGTTCCTTAGAAACAGTGTATTTGCTGGGAGAAAAGTGCATTACTGTGTGCTTTCACCGTTCAGCAAATACATGTGTAGAAGCACAGTGCTAGCAAAAACGAATGTTTCTCGACGTTTTCTAACTCAGGGAACAAGTTGCACACTTCTGAGATGCATTTGGGCAACTTTGTCAGAAATGAGTTTTTTGCCTAAAGAGACATGCCTATTTGCGCAGTAGTACAGATTCTGAGTATGTAACTGGGCTTGATGAAATCAGCATTTCTCTTGTTTCCCTGTGCGTAGGGAAGCTCAGTTTTAGTCACAGTAGCTCCCACAAGTGTCTCCTCAGTGTGTTCCCATTTCCTTAGAAACAGTGTATTTGCTGGGAGAAAAGTGCATTATTGTGCGCTTTCACCGTTCAGCAGGTACATGTGTAGAAGCACAGTGCTAGCAGAAACGAACGTTTCTCGATGTTTTCTAACTCAGAGAACAAGTTCCACACTTCTGAGATGCATTTGGGCAACTTTGTCAGAAATGAGTTTTTTGCCTACAGAGACATGCCTATTTGCGCAGTAGTACAGATTCTGAGTATGTAACTGGGCTTGATGAATTCAGCATTTCTCTTGTTTCCCTGTGCGTAGGGAAGCTCAGTTTTAGTCACAGAAGCTCCCACAAGTGTCTCCTCAGTGTGTTCCCATTTCCTTAGAAACAGTGTATTTGCTGGGAGAAAAGTGCATTACTGTGCGCTTTCACCGTTCAGCAAATACATGTGTAGAATCACAGCGCTAGCAGAAAAGACCGTTTCTCGACATTTTCTAACTCAGAGAACAAGTTGCACACTTCTGAGATGCATTTGGGCAACTTTGTCAGAAATGAGTTTTTTGCCTAAAGAGACATGCCTATTTGCGCAGTAGTACAGATTCTGAGTATGTAACTGGGCTTGATGAAATCAGCATTTCTCTTGCTTCCCTGTGCGTAGGGAAGCTCAGTTTTAGTCACAGTAGCTCCCACAAGTGTCTCCTCAGTGTGTTCCCATTTCCTTAGAAACAGTGTATTTGCTGGGAGAAAAGTGCATTACTGTGCGCTTTCACCGTTCAGCAAATACATGTGTAGAAGCACAGCGCTAGCAGAAACAAACGTTTCTCGACGTTTTCTAACTCAGGTAACAAGTTGCACACTTCTGAGATGCATTTCGGCAACTTTGTCAGAAATGAGTTTTTTGCCTACAGAGACATGCCTATTTGCGCAGTAGTACAGATTCTGAGTATGTAACTGGGCTTGATGAAATCAGCATTTCTCTTGCTTCCCTGTGCGTAGGGAAGCTCAGTTTTAGTCACAGTAGCTCCCACAATTGTCTCCTCAGTGTGTTCCCATTTCCTTAGAAACAGTGTATTTGCTGGGAGGAAAGTGCATTACTCTGCGCTTTCACAGTTCAGCAAATACATGTGTAGAAGCACAGTGCTAGCAGAAACAAACGTTTCTCGAAGTTTTCTAACTCAGAAAAAAAGTTGCACACTTCTGAGATGCATTTCGGCAACTTTGTCAGAAATGAGTTTTTTACCTACAGAGACATGCCTATTTGCGAAGTAGTACAGATTCTGAGTATGTAACTGGGCTTGATGAAATCAGCATTTCTCTTGCTTCCCTGTGCGTAGGGAAGCTCAGTTTTAGTCACAGTAGCTCCCACAAGTGTCTCCCCAGTGTGTTCCCAGTTCCTTAGAAACAGTGTATTTGCTGGGAGAAAAGTGCATTACTGTGCGCTTTCACCGTTCAGCAAATACATGTGTAGAAGCACAGTGCTAGCAAAAACGAACGTTTCTCCAAGTTTTCTAACTCAGGGAACAAGTTGCACACTTCTGAGATGCATTTGGGCAACTTTGTCAGAAATGAGTTTTTTGCCTACAGAGACATGCCTATTTGCGCAGTAGTACAGATTCTGAGTATGCAACTGAGCTTGATGAAATCAGCATTTCTCTTGCTTCCCTGTGCGTAGGGAAGCTCAGTTTTAGTCACTATAGCTCCCAGAAGTGTCTCCTCAGTGTGTTCCCATTTCCTTAGAAACAGTGTATTTGCTGGGAGAAAAGTGCATTATTGTGCGCTTTCACTGTTCAGCAAGTACATATGTAGAAGCACAGCGCTAGCAGAAATGTCCGTTTCTCTATGTTTTCTAACTCAGGGAACAAGTTGTACACTTCTGAGATGCATTTGGGCATCTTTGTCAGAAATGAGTTTTTTGCCTACAGAGACATGCCTATTTGCGCAGTAGTACAGATTCTGAGTATGTAACTGGGCTTGATGAAATCAGCATTTCTCTTGCTTCCGTGTGCGTAGGGAAGCTCAGTTTTAGTCACAGTAGCTCCCACAAGTGTCTCCTCAGTGTGTTCCCATTTCCTTAGAAACAGTGTATTTGCTGGGAGAAAAGTGCATTACTGTGCGCTTTCACCGTTCAGCAAATACATGTGTAGAAGCACAGCGCTAGCAGAAAAGACCGTTTCTCGACACTTTCTAACTTAGAGAACCAGTTGCACACTTCTGAGATGCATTTGGGCAACTTTGTCAGAAATGAGTTTTTTGCCTAAAGAGACATGCCTATTTGCGCAGTAGTACAGATTCTGAGTATGCAAATGAGCTTGATGAAATCAGCATTTCTCTTGCTTCCGTGTGCGTTGGGAAGCTCAGTTTTAGTCACAGTAGCTCCCACAAGTGTCTCCTCAGTGTGTTCCCATTTCCTTAGAAACAGTGTATTTGCTGGGAGAAAAGTGCATTACTGTGCGCTTTCACTGTTCAGCAAGTACATATGTAGAAGCACAGCGCTAGCAGAAATGACCGTTTCTCTATGTTTTCTAACTCAGGGAACAAGTTGCACACTTTTGAGATGCATTTGGGCAACTTTGTCAGAAATGAGTTTTTTGCCTACAGAGACATGCCTATTTGCGCAGTAGTACAGATTCTGAGTATGTAACTGGGCTTGATGAAATCAGCATTTCTCTTGTTTCCCTGTGCGTAGGGAAGCTCAGTTTTAGTCACAGTAGCTCCCACAAGTGTCTCCTCAGTGTGTTCCCATTTCCTTAGAAATAGTGTATTTGCTAGGAGAAAAGTGCATTACTGTGCGCTTTCACCGTTCAGCAAATACATGTGTAGAAGCACAGCGCTAGCAGAAACGAAAGTTTCTCGAAGTTTTCTACCTCAGAGAACAAGTTGCACACTTCTGAGATGCATTTGGGCAACTTTGTCAGAAATGAGTTTTTTGCCTACAGAGACATACCTATTTGCGCAGTAGTACAGATTCTGAGTATGTAACTTGGCTTGATGAAATCAGCATTTCTCTTGCTTCCCTGTGCGTAGGGAAGCTCAGTTTTAGTCACATTAGCTCCCACAAGTGTCTCCTCAGTGTGTTCCCATTTCCTTAGAAACAGTGTATTTGCTGGGAGAAAAGAGCATTACTCTGCGCTTTCACCGTTCAGCAAATACATGTGTAGAAGCACAGCACTAGCAGAAACGACCGTTTCTCGACGTTTTCTAACTCAGTGAACAAGTTGCACACTTCTGAGATGCATTTGGGCAACTTTGTCAGAAATGAGTTTTTTGCCTACAGCGACATGCCTATTTGCGCAGTAGTACAGATTCTGAGTATGCAACTGGGCTTGATGAAATCAGCATTTCTCTTGCTTCCCTGTGCGCAGGGAAGCTCAGTTTTAGTCACAGTAGCTCCCACAAGTGTCTCCTCAGTGTGTTCCCATTTCCTTAGAAACAGTGTATTTGCTGGGAGAAAAGTGCATTACTGTGCGCTTTCACTGTTCAGCAAGTACATGTGTAGAAGCACAACGCTAGCAGAAATGACCGTTTCTCTATGTTTTCTAACTCAGGGAACAAGTTGCACACTTCTGAGATGCATTTGGGCATCTTTGTCAGAAATGAGTTTTTTGCCTACAGAGACATGCCTATTTGCACAGTAGTACAGATTCTGAGTATGTAACTGGGCTTGATGAAATCAGCATTTCTCTTGCTTCCATGTGCGTAGGGAAGCTCAGTTTTAGTCACAGTAGCTCCCACAAGTGTCTCCTCAGTGTGTTCCCATTTCCTTAGAAACAGTGTATTTGCTGGGAGAAAAGTGCATTACTGCGCGCTTTCACCGTTCAGCAAATACATGTGTAGAAGCACAGCGCTAGCAGAAAAGACCGTTTCTCGATGTTTTCTAACTCAGGGAACAAGTTGCACACTTCTGAGATGCATTTGGGCAACTTTGTCAGAAATGAGTTTTTTGCCTACAGAGGCATGCCTATTTGCGCAGTAGTACAGATTCTGAGTATGTAACTGGGCTTGATGAAATCAGCATTTCCCTTGCTTCCCTGTGCGTAGGGAAGCTCAGTTTTAGTCACTGTAGCTCCCACAAGTGTCTCCTCAGTGTGTTCCCATTTCCTTAGAAACAGTGTATTTGCTGGGAGAAAAGTGCATTACTGTGCGCTTTCACCGTTCAGCAGGTACATGTGTAGAAGCACAGCCCTAGCAGAAACGAACGTTTCTCGACCTTTTCTAACTCAGATAACAAGTTGCACACTTCTGAGATGCATTTGGGCAACTTTGTCAGAAATGAGTTTTTTGCCTAAAGAGACATGCCTATTTGCGCAGTAGTACAGATTCTGAGTATGTAACTGGGCTTGATGAAATCAGCATTTCTTTTGCTTCCCTGTGCGTAGGGAAGCTCAGTTTTAGTCTCAGTAGCTCCCACAAGTGTCTCCCCAGTGTTTTCCCAGTTCCTTAGAAACAGTGTATTTGCTGGGAGAAAAGTGCATTACTGTGTGCTTTCACCGTTCAGCAAATACATGTGTAGAAGCACAGTGCTAGCAAAAACGAACGTTTCTCGATGTTTTCTAACTCAGAGAACAAGTTCCACACTTCTGAGATGCATTTGGGCAACTTTGTCAGAAATGAGTTTTTTGCCTACAGAGACATGCCTATTTGCGCAGTAGTTCAGATTCTGAGTATGTAACTTGGCTTGATGAAATCAGCATTTCTCTTGCTTCCCTGAGCGTAGGGAGGCTCAGTTTTAGTCACAGTAGCTCCCACTAGTGTCTCCTCAGTGTTTTCCTATTTTCTTAGAAACAGTGTATTTGCTGGGAGAAAAGTGCATTACTGTGCGCTTTCACTGTTCAGCAAATAAATGTGTAGAAGCACAGCGCTAGCAGAAACGACTGTTTCTTGACGTTTTCGAACTCAGGGAACAAGTTGCACACTTCTGAGATGCATTTGGGCAACTTTGTCAGAAATGAGTTTTTTGCCTAAAGAGACGTGCCTATTAACGCAGTAGTACAGATTCTGAGTATGTAACTGGGCTTGATGAACGCAGCATTTCTCTTGCTTCCCTGTGCGTAGGGAAGCTCAGTTTTAGTCACAGTAGCTCCCACAAGTGTCTCCTCAGTGTGTTAACACTTCCTTAGAAACAGTGTATTTGCTGGGACAAAAGTGCATTACTCTGCGCTTTCACCGTTCAGCAAATACATGTGTAGAAGCACAGCGTTAGCCGAAATGACCGTTTCTCGACGTTTTCTAACTCAGGGAACAAGTTGCACACTTCTGAGATGCATTTGGGCAACTTTGTCAGAAATGAGTTTTTTGCCT
This sequence comes from Acomys minous, assembly GCF_964271855.1. NCBI lineage: Eukaryota > Metazoa > Chordata > Mammalia > Rodentia > Muridae > Acomys > Acomys minous. The sequence continues at coordinate 917,465 of NW_028182186.1, forward strand.
AAAGAGACATGCCTATTTGCGCAGTAGAACAGATTCTGAGTATGTAACTGGGCTTGATGAAATCAGCATTTCTCTTGCCTCCCTGTGCGTAGGGAAGCTCAGTTTAGTCACAGTAGCTCCCACAAGTGTCTCCTCAGTGTGTTCCCATTTCCTTGGAAATAGTGTATTTGCTAGGAATAAAGTGCATTACTATGTGCTTTCACCATTTAGCAAATACATGTGTAGAAGCACAGCGCTAGCACAAACGAACGTTTCTCGACGTTTTCTAACTCAGGGAACAAGTTGCACACTTCTGAGATGCATTTGGGCAACTTTGTCAGAAATGAGTTTTTTGCCTACAGAGACATGCCTATTTGCGCAGTAGTACAGATTCTGAGTATGTAACTGGGCTTGATGAACTCAGCATTTCTCTTGCTTCCCTGTGCATAGGGAAGCTCCGTTTTAATCACAGTAGCTCCCACAAGTGTCTCCTCAGTGTGTTCCCATTTCCTTAGAAACAGTGTATTTGCTGGGAGAAAAGTGCATTACTGTGCGCTTTCACCGTTCAGCAGGTACATGTGTAGAAGCACAGCCCTAGCAGAAACGAACGTTTCTCGACCTTTTCTAACTCAGATAACAAGTTCCACACTTCTGAGATGCATTTGGGCAACTTTGTCAGAAATGAGTTTTTTGCCTAAAGAGACATGCCTATTTGCGCAGTAGTACAGATTCTGAGTATGTAACTGGGCTTGATGAAATCAGCATTTCTTTTGCTTTACTGTGCGTAGGGAAGCTCAGTTTTAGTCTCAGTAGCTCCCACAAGTGTCTCCTCAGTGTTTTCCCAGTTCCTTAGAAACAGTGTATTTGCTGGGAGAAAAGTGCATTACTGTGTGCTTTCACCGTTCAGCAAATACATGTGTAGAAGCACAGTGCTAGCAAAAACGAACGTTTCTCGACGTTTTCTAACTCAGGGAACAAGTTGCACACTTCTGAGATGCATTTGGGCAACTTTGTCAGAAATGAGTTTTTTGCCTACAGAGACATGCCTATTTGCGCAGTAGTACAGATTCTGAGTATGTAACTGGGCTTGATGAAATCAGCATTTCTCTTGTTTCCCTGTGCGTAGGGAAGCTCAGTTTTAGTCACAGAAGCTCCCACAAGTGTCTCCTCAGTGTGTTCCCATTTCCTTAGAAACAGTGTATTTGCTGGGAGAAAAGTGCATTACTGTGCGCTTTCACCGTTCAGTAGGTACATGTGTAGAAGCACAGTGCTAGCAGAAACGAACGTTTCTCGATGTTTTCTAACTCAGAGAACAAGTTCCACACTTCTGAGATGCATTTGGGCAACTTTGTCAGAAATGAGTTTTTTGCCTACAGAGACATGCCTATTTGCGCAGTAGTACAGATTCTGAGTATGTAACTGGGCTTGATGAAATCAGCATTTCTCTTGTTTCCCTGTGCGTAGGGAAGCTCAGTTTTAGTCACAGAAGCTCCCACAAGTGTCTCCTCAGTGTGTTCCCATTTCCTTAGAAACAGTGTATTTGCTGGGAGAAAAGTGCATTACTGTGCGCTTTCATCGTTCAGCAAGTACATGTGTAGAAGCACAGCGCTAGCAGAAACGACCGTTTCTCGACGTTTTCTAACTCAGGGAACAAGTTGCACACTTCTGAGATGCATTTGGGAAACTTTGTCAGAAATGAGTGTTTTGCCTACAGAGACATGCCTATTTGCGCAATAGTACAGATTCTGAGTATGTAACTGGGCTTGATGAAATCCGCATTTCTCTTGCTTCCCTGTGCGTAGGAAAGCTCAGTTTTAGTCACAGTAGCTCCCACAAGTGTCTCCTCAGTGTGTTCCCATTTCCTTAGAAACAGTGTATTTGCTGGGAGAAAAGTGCATTATTGTGCGCTTTCACCGTTCAGCAAATACATGTGTATAAGCACAGCGCCAGCAGAAACGACCGTTTCTCGACGTTTTCTAACTCAGGGAACAAGTTGCACACTTCTCAGATGCATTTGGGCAACTTTGTCAGAAATGAGTTTTTTGCCTAAAGAGACATGCCTATTTGCGCAGTAATACAGATTCTGAGTATGTAACAGGGCTTGATGAAATCAACATTTCTCTTGCTTCCCTGTGCGTAGGGAAGCTCAGTTTCAATCACAGTAGCTCCCACAAGTGTCGCCTCAGTGGGTTCCCATTTCCTTAGAAACAGTGTATTTGCTGGGAGAAAAGTGCATTACTGTGTGATTTCACCGCTCAGCAAATAAATGTGTAGAAGCACAGCGCTAGCAGAAAAGACCGTTTCTCGACGTTTTCTAACACAGAGAACAAGTTGCACACTTCTGAGATGCATTTGGGCAACTTTGTCAGGAATGAGTTTTTTGCCTACAGAGACATGCCTATTTGCGCAGTAGTACAGATTCTGAGTATGTAACTGGGCTTGATGAAATCAGCATTTCTCTTGCTTCCCTGTGCGTAGGGAAGCTCAGTTTTAGTCACAGTGGCTCCCACGAGTGTCTCCTCAGTGTGTTCCCATTTTCTTAGAAACAGTGTATTTGCTAGGAGAAAAGTGCATTACTGTGTGCTTTCACCGTTCAGCAAATACATGTGTAGAAGCACAGCGCTAGCAGAAACGACCGTTTCTCGACGTTTTCTAACTCAGGGAACAAGTTGCACACTTCTGAGATGCATTTGGGCAGCTTTGTCAGAAATGAGTTTTTTGCCTAAAGAGACATGCCTATTTGCGCAGTAGTACAGATTCTGAGTATGTAACTGGGCTTGATGAAATCAGCATTTCTCTTGCTTCCCTGTGCGTAGGGAAGCTCAGTTTTAGTCACAGTGGCTCCCACGAGTGTCTCCTCAGTGTGTTCCCATTTCCTTAGAAACAGTGTATTTGCTAGGAGAAAAGTGCATTACTGTGTGCTTTCACCGTTCAGCAAATACATGTGTAGAAGCACAGCGCTAGCAGAAACGACCGTTTCTCGACGTTTTCTAACTCAGGGAACAAGTTGCACACTTCTGAGATGCATTTGGGCAACTTTGTCAGAAATGAGTTTTTTGCCTACAGAGACATGCCTATTTGCGCAGTAGTACAGATTCTGAGTATGTAACTGGGCTTGATGAAATCAGCATTTCTCTTGCTTCCCTGTGCGTAGGGAAGCTCAGTTTTAGTCACTGTAGCTCCCACAAGTGTCTCAGTGTGTTCCCATTTCCTTAGAAACAGTGTATTTGCTGTGAGAAAAGTGCATTACTGTGCGCTTTCACCGTTCAGCAAGTACATGTGTAGAAGCACAGCGCTAGCAGAAACGACCGTTTCTCGACGTTTTCTAACTCAGGGAACAAGTTGCACACTTCTGAGATGCATTTCGGCAACTTTGTCAGAAATGAGTGTTTTGCCTACAGAGACATGCCTATTTGCGCAATAGAACAGATTCTGAGTATGTAACTGGGCTTGATGAAATCCGCATTTCTCTTGCTTCCCTGTGCGTAGGAAAGCTCAGTTTTAGTCACAGTAGCTCCCACAAGTGTCTCCTCAATGTGTTCCCATTTCCTTAGAAACAGTGTATTTGCTGGGAGAAGAGTGCATTATTGTGCGCTTTCACCGTTCAGTAAATACATGTGTATAAGCACAGCGCCAGCAGAAACGACCGTTTCTCGACGTTTTCTAACTCAGGGAACAAGTTGCACACTTCTGAGATGCATTTGGGCAACTTTGTCAGAAATGAGTTTTTTGCCTAAAGAGACATGCCTATTTGCGCAGTAATACAGATTCTGAGTATGTAACAGGGCTTGATGAAATCAGCATTTCTCTTGCTTCCCTGTGCGTAGGGAAGCTCAGTTTTAGTCACAGTGGCTCCCACGAGTGTCTCCTCAGTGTGTTCCCATTTCCTTAGAAACAGTGTATTTGCTAGGAGAAAAGTGCATTACTGTGTGCTTTCACCGTTCAGCAAATACATGTGTAGAAGCACAGCGCTAGCAGAAACGACCGTTTCTCGACGTTTTCTAACTCAGGGAACAAGTTGCACACTTCTGAGATGCATTTGGGCAACTTTGTCAGAAATGAGTTTTTTGCCTACAGAGACATGCCTATTTGCGCAGTAGTACAGATTCTGAGTATGTAACTTGGCTTGATGAAATCAGCATTTCTCTTGCTTCCCTGTGCGTAGGGAAGCTCAGTTTTAGTCACAGTAGCTCCCACGAGTGTCTCCTCAGTGTGTTCCTATTTCCTTAGAAACAGTGTATTTGCTGGGTGAAAAGTGCATTACTGTGCGCTTTCACCGTTCAGCAAGTACATGTGTAGAAGCACAGCGCTAGCAGAAAAGACCATTTCTCGACGTTTTCTAACTCAGAGAACAAGTTGCACACTTCTGAGATGCATTTGGGCAACTTTGTCAGAAATGAGTTTTTTGCCTACAGAGACATGCCTATTTGCGCAGTAGTACAGATTCTGAGTATGTAACTGGTCTGGATGAAATCAGCATTTCTCTTGCTTCCCTGTGCGTAGGGAAGCTCAGTTTTAGTCACAGTAGCTCCCACAAGTGTCTCCTCAGTGTGTTCCCATTTCCTTAGAAACAGTGTATTTGCTGCGAGAAAAGTTCATTACTGTGCGCTTTCACCGTTCAGCAAATACATGTGTAGAAGCACAGTGCTAGCAGAAACGAACGTTTCTCGACCTTTTCTAACTCAGGGAACAAGTTGCACACTTCTGAGATGCATTTGGGCAACTTTGTCAGAAATGAGTTTTTTGCCTACAGAGACATGCCTATTTGCGCAGTAGTACAGATTCTGAGTATGTAACTGGGCTGGATGAAATCAGCATTTCTCTTGCTTCCCTGTGCGTAGGGAAGCTCAGTTTTAGTCACAGTAGCTCCCACAAGTGTCTCCTCAGTGTGTTCCCATTTCCTTAGAAACAGTGTATTTGCTGGGAGAAAAGTGCATTACTGTGCGCTTTCACCGTTCAGCAAATACATGTGTAGAAGCACAGCGCTAGCAGAAAAGACCGTTTCTCGTCGTTTTCTAAATCAGAGAACAAGTTGCACACTTCTGAGATGCATTTGGGCAACTTTGTCAGAAATGATTTTTTTGCCTACAGAGGCATGCCTATTTGGGCAGTAGTACAGATTCTGAGTATGTAACTGGGCTTGATGAAATCAGCATTTCTCTTGCTTCCCTGTGCGTAGTGAAGCTCAGTTTTAGTCACAGTAGCTCCCACGAGTGTCTCCTCAGTGTGTTCCCATTTCCTTAGAAACAGTGTATTTGGTGGGAGAAAAGTGCATTATTGTGCGCTTTCACCGTTCAGCAAATACATGTGTAGAAGCACAGCGCTAGAAGAAACGAACGTTTCTCGACGTTTTCTAACTCAGAGAACAAGTTGCACTCTTCTGAGGTGCATTTGGGCAACTTTGTCAGAAATGAGTTTTTTGCCTACAGAGACATGCCTATTTGCGCAGTAGTACAGATTCTGAGTATGTAACTGGGCTGGATGAAATCAGCATTTCTCTTGCTTCCCTGTGCGTAGGGAAGCTCAGTTTTAGTCACAGTAGCTCCCACAAGTGTCTCCTCAGTGTGTTCCCATTTCCTTAGAAACAGTGTATTTGCTGGGAGAAAAGTGCATTACTGTACGCTTTCACTGTTCAGCAAATACATGTCTAGAAGCACAGCGCTAGCAGAAACGACCGTTTCTCGACGTTTTCTAACTCAGGGAACAAGTTGCACACTTCTGAGATGCATTTGGGCAACTTTGTCAGAAATGAGTGTTTTGCCTACAGAGACATGCCTATTTGCGCAATAGTACAGATTCTGAGTATGTAACTGGGCTTGATGAAATCAGCATTTCTCTTGCTTCCCTGTGCGTAGGAAAGCTCAGTTTTAGTCACAGTAGCTCCCACAAGTGTCTCCTCAGTGTGTTCCCATTTCCTTAGAAACAGTGTATTTGCTGGGAGAAAATTGCATTATTGTGCGCTTTCACCGTTCAGCAAATACATGTATAGAAGCACAGCGCTAGCAGAAACGACCGTTTCTCGACGTTTTCTAACTCAGGGAACAAGTTGCACACTTCTGAGATGCATTTGGGCAACTTTTTCAGAAATGAGTTTTTTGCCTACAGAGACATGCCTATTTGCGCAGTAGTACAGATTCTGAGTATGTAACTGGGCTGGATGAAATCAGCATTTCTCTTGCTTCCCTGTGCGTAGTGAAGCTCAGTTTTAGTCACAGTAGCTCCCACAAGTGTCTCCTCAGTGTGTTCCCATTTCCTTAGAAACAGTGTATTTGCTGGGAGAAAAGTGCATTACTGTGCGCTTTCACCGTTCAGCAATTACATGTGTAGAAGCACAGCGCTAGCAGAAAAGACCGTTTCTCGTCGTTTTCTAAATCAGAGAACAAGTTGCACACTTCTGAGATGCATTTGGGCAACTTTGTCAGAAAAGAGTTTTTTGCCTGCAGAGGCATGCCTATTTGCGCAGTAGTACAGATTCTGAGTATGTAACTGGGCTTGATGAAATCAGCATTTCTCTTGCTTCCCTGTGCGTAGGGAAGCTCAGTTTTAGTCACAGTAGCTCCCACAAGTGTCTCCTCAGTGTGTTCCCATTTCCTTAGAAACAGTGTATTTGCTGGGAGAAAATTGCATTATTGTGCGCTTTCACCGTTCAGCAAATACATGTATAGAAGCACAGCGCTAGCAGAAACGACCGTTTCTCGACGTTTTCTAACTCAGGGAACAAGTTGCACACTTCTGAGATGCATTTGGGCAACTTTGTCAGAAATGAGTTTTTTGCCTAAAGAGACATGCCTATTTGCGCAGTAATACAGATTCTGAGTATGTAACTGGGCTTGATGAAATCACCATTTCTCTTGCTTCCCTGTGCGTAGGGAAGCTCAGTTTTAGTCACAGTAGCTCCCACAAGTGTCTCCTCAGTGTGTTCCCATTTCCTTAGAAACAGTGTATTTGCTGGGAGAAAAGTACATTACTGTGCGCATTTACCGTTCAGCAAGTACATGTATAGAAGCACAGCGCTATCAGAAACGACCGTTTCTCGACGTTTTCTAACTCAGGGAACAAGTTGCACACTTCTGAGATGCATTTGGGTAACTTTCTCAAAAATGAGTGTTTTGCCTACAGAGACATGCCTATTTGCACAGTAGTACAGATTCTGAGTATGTAACTGGGCTTGATGAAATCAGCATTTCTCTTGCTTCCCTGTGCGTAGGGAAGCTCAGTTTTAGTCACAGTAGCTCCCACAAGTGTCTCCTCAGTGTGTTCCCATTTCCTTAGACACAGTGTATTTGCTGGGAGAAAAGTGCATTATTGTATGCTTTCACCGTTCAGCAAATACATGTGTAGAAGCACAGCGCTAGCAGAAAAGACCGTTTCTCGTCGTTTTCTAAATCAGAGAACAAGTTGCACACTTCTGAGATGCATTTGGGCAACTTTGTCAGAAAAGAGTTTTTTGCCTACAGAGGCATGCCTATTTGCGCAGTAGTACAGATTCTGAGTATGTAACTGGGCTTGATGAAATCAGCATTTCTCTTGCTTCCCTGTGCGTAGGGAAGCTCAGTTTTAGTCACAGTAGCTCCCAAAAGTGTCTCCTCAGTGTGTTCCCATTTCCTTAGAAACAGTGTATTTGCTGGGAGAAAAGTGCATTACTGTGTGATTTCACCGCTCAGCAAATAAATGTGTAGAAGCACAGCGCTAGCAGAAAAGACCGTTTCTCGACGTTTTCTAACACAGAGAACAAGTTGCACACTTCTGAGATGCTTTTGGGCAACTTTGTCAGAAATGAGTTTTTTGCCTACAGAGACATGCCTATTTGCGCAATAGTACAGATTCTGAGTATGTAACTGGGCTTGATGAAATCACCATTTCTCTTGCTTCCCTGAGCGTAGGGAAGCTCAGTTTTAGTCACAGTAGCTCCCACAAGTGTCTCCTCAGTGTGTTCCCATTTCCTTAGACACAGTGTATTTGCTGGGAGAAAAGTGCATTATTGTGCGCTTTCACCGTTCAGCAAATACATGTGTAGAAGCACAGCGCTAGCAGAAAAGACCGTTTCTCGTCGTTTTCTAAATCAGAGAACAAGTTGCACACTTCTGAGATGCATTTGGGCAACTTTGTCAGAAAAGAGTTTTTTGCCTACAGAGGCATGCCTATTTGCGCAGTAGTACAGCTTCCTAGTATGTAACTGGGCTTGATGAAATCAGCATTTCTCTTGCTTCCCTGTGCGTAGGGAAGCTCAGTTTTAGTCACAGTAGCTCCCAAAAGTGTCTCCTCAGTGTGTTCCCATTTCCTTAGAAACAGTGTATTTGCTGGGAGAAAAGTGCATTACTGTGTGATTTCACGGCTCAGCAAATAAATGTGTAGAAGCACAGCGCTAGCAGAAAAGACCGTTTCTCGACGTTTTCTAACACAGAGAACAAGTTGCACACTTCTGAGATGCATTTGGGCAACTTTGTCAGAAATGAGTTTTTTGCCTACAGAGACATGCCTATTTGCGCAGTAATACAGATTCTGAGTATGTAACTGGGCTTGATGAAATCAGCATTTCTCTTGCTTCCCTGTGCGTAGGGAAGCTCAGTTTTAGTCACAGTAGCTCCCACAAGTGTCTCCTCAGTGTGTTCCCATTTCCTTAGACACAGTGTATTTGCTGGGAGAAAAGTGCATTATTGTATGCTTTCACCGTTCAGCAAATACATGTGTAGAAGCACAGCGCTAGCAGAAAAGACCGTTTCTCGTCGTTTTCTAAATCAGAGAACAAGTTGCACACTTCTGAGATGCATTTGGGCAACTTTGTCAGAAAAGAGTTTTTTGCCTACAGAGACATGCCTATTTGCGCAATAGTACAGATTCTGAGTATGTAACTGGGCTTGATGAAATCACCATTTCTCTTGCTTCCCTGAGCGTAGGGAAGCTCAGTTTTAGTCACAGTAGCTCCCACAAGTGTCTCCTCAGTGTGTTCCCATTTCCTTAGACACAGTGTATTTGCTGGGAGAAAAGTGCATTATTGTGCGCTTTCACCGTTCAGCAAATACATGTGTAGAAGCACAGCGCTAGCAGAAAAGACCGTTTCTCGTCGTTTTCTAAATCAGAGAACAAGTTGCACACTTCTGAGATGCATTTGGGCAACTTTGTCAGAAAAGAGTTTTTTGCCTACAGAGGCATGCCTATTTGCGCAGTAGTACAGCTTCCTAGTATGTAACTGGGCTTGATGAAATCAGCATTTCTCTTGCTTCCCTGTGCGTAGGGAAGCTCAGTTTTAGTCACAGTAGCTCCCAAAAGTGTCTCCTCAGGGTGTTCCCATTTCCTTAGAAACAGTGTATTTGCTGGGAGAAAAGTGCATTACTGTGTGATTTCACGGCTCAGCAAATAAATGTGTAGAAGCACAGCGCTAGCAGAAAAGACCGTTTCTCGACGTTTTCTAACACAGAGAACAAGTTGCACACTTCTGAGATGCATTTGGGCAACTTTGTCAGAAATGAGTTTTTTGCCTACAGAGACATGCCTATTTGCGCAGTAATACAGATTCTGAGTATGTAACTGGGCTTGATGAAATCAGCATTTCTCTTGCTTCCCTGTGCGTAGGGAAGCTCAGTTTTAGTCACAGTAGCTCCCACAAGTGTCTCCTCAGTGTGTTCCCATTTCCTTAGACACAGTGTATTTGCTGGGAGAAAAGTGCATTATTGTATGCTTTCACCGTTCAGCAAATACATGTGTAGAAGCACAGCGCTAGCAGAAAAGACCGTTTCTCGTCGTTTTCTAAATCAGAGAACAAGTTGCACACTTCTGAGATGCATTTGGGCAACTTTGTCAGAAAAGAGTTTTTTGCCTACAGAGGCATGCCTATTTGCGCAGTAGTACAGATTCTGAGTATGTAACTGGGCTTGATGAAATCAGCATTTCTCTTGCTTCCCTGTGCGTAGGGAAGCTCAGTTTTAGTCACAGTAGCTCCCAAAAGTGTCTCCTCAGTGTGTTCCCATTTCCTTAGAAACAGTGTATTTGCTGGGAGAAAAGTTCATTACTGTGTGATTTCACCGCTCAGCAAATAAATGTGTAGAAGCACAGCGCTAGCAGAAAAGACCGTTTCTCGACGTTTTCTAACACAGAGAACAAGTTGCACACTTCTGAGATGCATTTGGGCAACTTTGTCAGAAATGAGTTTTTTGCCTACAGAGACATGCCTATTTGCGCAGTAATACAGATTCTGAGTATGTAACTGGGCTTGATGAAATCACCATTTCTCTTGCTTCCCTGTGCGTAGGGAAGCTCAGTTTTAGTCACAGTAGCTCCCACAAGTGTCTCCTCAGTGTGTTCCCATTTCCTTAGAAACAGTGTATTTGCTGGGAGAAAAGTACATTACTGTGCGCATTTACCGTTCAGCAAGTACATGTATAGAAGCACAGCGCTATCAGAAACGACCGTTTCTCGACGTTTTCTAACTCAGGGAACAAGTTGCACACTTCTGAGATGCATTTGGGTAACTTTCTCAAAAATGAGTGTTTTGCCTACAGAGACATGCCTATTTGCACAGTAGTACAGATTCTGAGTATGTAACTGGGCTTGATGAAATCAGCATTTCTCTTGCTTCCCTGTGCGTAGGGAAGCTCAGTTTTAGTCACAGTAGCTCCCACAAGTGTCTCCTCAGTGTGTTCCCATTTCCTTAGACACAGTGTATTTGCTGGGAGAAAAGTGCATTATTGTATGCTTTCACCGTTCAGCAAATACATGTGTAGAAGCACAGCGCTAGCAGAAAAGACCGTTTCTCGTCGTTTTCTAAATCAGAGAACAAGTTGCACACTTCTGAGATGCATTTGGGCAACTTTGTCAGAAAAGAGTTTTTTGCCTACAGAGGCATGCCTATTTGCGCAGTAGTACAGATTCTGAGTATGTAACTGGGCTTGATGAAATCAGCATTTCTCTTGCTTCCCTGTGCGTAGGGAAGCTCAGTTTTAGTCACAGTAGCTCCCAAAAGTGTCTCCTCAGTGTGTTCCCATTTCCTTAGAAACAGTGTATTTGCTGGGAGAAAAGTGCATTACTGTGTGATTTCACCGCTCAGCAAATAAATGTGTAGAAGCACAGCGCTAGCAGAAAAGACCGTTTCTCGACGTTTTCTAACACAGAGAACAGGTTGCACACTTCTGAGATGCATTTGGGCAACTTTGTCAGAAATGAGTTTTTTGCCTACAGAGACATGCCTATTTGCGCAGTAGTACAGATTCTGAGTATGTAACTGGGCTTGATGAAATCAGCATTTCTCTTGCTTCCCTGTGCGTAGTGAAGCTCAGTTTGAGTCACAGTAGCTCCCACGAGTGTCTCCTCAGTGTGTTCACATTTCCTTAGAAACAGTGTATTTGCTAGGAGAAAATTGCATTACTGTGTGCTTTCACCGTTCAGCAAATACATGTGTAGAAGCACAGCGCTAGCAGAAACGACCGTTTCTCGACGTTTTCTAACTCAGGGAACAAGTTGCACACTTCTGAGATGCATTTGGGCAACTTTGTCAGAAATGAGTGTTTTGCCTACAGAGACATGCCTATTTGCGCAATAGTACAGATTCTGAGTATGTAACTGGGCTTGATGAAATCACCATTTCTCTTGCTTCCCTGAGCGTAGGGAAGCTCAGTTTTAGTCACAGTAGCTCCCACAAGTGTCTCCTCAGTGTGTTCCCATTTCCTTAGAAACAGTGTATTTGCTGGGAGAAAAGTGCATTATTGTGCGCTTTCACCGTTCAGCAAATACATGTGTAGAAGCACAGCGCTAGCAGAAAAGACCGTTTCTCGTCGTTTTCTAAATCAGAGAACAAGTTGCACACTTCTGAGATGCATTTGGGCAACTTTGTCAGAAAAGAGTTTTTTGCCTACAGAGGCATGCCTATTTGCGCAGTAGTACAGATTCTGAGTATGTAACTGGGCTTGATGAAATCAGCATTTCTCTTGCTTCCCTGTGCGTAGGGAAGCTCAGTTTTAGTCACAGTAGCTCCCAAAAGTGTCTCCTCAGTGTGTTCCCATTTCCTTAGAAACAGTGTATTTGCTGGGAGAAAAGTGCATTACTGTGTGATTTCACCGCTCAGCAAATAAATGTGTAGAAGCACAGCGCTAGCAGAAAAGACCGTTTCTCGACGTTTTCTAACACAGAGAACAAGTTGCACACTTCTGAGATGCATTTGGGCAACTTTGTCAGAAATGAGTTTTTTGCCTACAGAGACATGCCTATTTGCGCAGTAGGACAGATTCTGAGTATGTAACTGGGCTTGATGAAATCAGCATTTCTCTTGCTTCCCTGTGCGTAGTGAAGCTCAGTTTGAGTCACAGTAGCTCCCACGAGTGTCTCCTCAGTGTGTTCACATTTCCTTAGAAACAGTGTATTTGCTAGGAGAAAATTGCATTACTGTGTGCTTTCACCGTTCAGCAAATACATGTGTAGAAGCACAGCGCTAGCAGAAACGACCGTTTCTCGACGTTTTCTAACTCAGGGAACAAGTAGCACACTTCTGAGATGCATTTGGGCAACTTTGTCAGAAATGAGTGTTTTGCCTACAGAGACATGCCTATTTGCGCAATAGTACAGATTCTGAGTATGTAACTGGGCTTGATGAAATCAGCATTTCTCTTGCTTCCCTGTGCGTAGGAAAGCTCAGTTTTAGTCACAGTAGCTCCCACAAGTGTCTCCTCAGTGTGTTCCCATTTCCTTAGAAACAGTGTATTTGCTGGGAGAAAATTGCATTATTGTGCGCTTTCACCGTTCAGCAAATACATGTATAGAAGCACAGCGCTAGCAGAAACGACCGTTTCTCGACGTTTTCTAACTCAGGGAACAAGTTGCACACTTCTGAGATGCATTTGGGCAACCTTGTCAGAAATGAGTTTTTTGCCTAAAGAGACATGCCTATTTGCGCAGTAATACAGATTCTGAGTATGTAACTGGGCTTGATGAAATCAGCATTTCTCTTGCTTCCCTGTGCGTAGGGAAGCTCAGTTTTAGTCACAGTAGCTCCCACAAGTGTCTCCTCAGTGTGTTCCCATTTCCTTAGAAACAGTGTATTTGCTGGGAGAAAAGTACATTACTGTGCGCATTCACCGTTCAGCAAGTACATGTGTAGAAGCACAGCGCTAGCAGAAACGACCGTTTCTCGACGTTTTCTAACTCAGGGAACAAGTTGCACACTTCTGAGATGCATTTGGGCAACTTTGTCAGAAATGAGTTTTTTGCCTAAAGAGACATGCCTATTTGCGCAGTAGTACAGATTCTGAGTATGTAACTGGGCTTGATGAAATCAGCATTTCTCTTGCTTCCCTGTGCGTAGAGAAGCTCAGTTTTAGTCACTGTAGCTCCCACAAGTGTCTCCTCAGTGTGTTCCCATTTCCTTAGAAACAGTGTATTTGCTGGGAGAAAAGTGCATTATTGTGCGCTTTCACCGTTCAGCAAATACATGTATAGAAGCACAGCGCTAGCAGAAACGACCGTTTCTCGACGTTTTCTAACTCAGGGAACAAGTTGCACACTTCTGATATGCATTTTGGCAACTTTGTCAGAAATGAGTTTTTTGCCTAAAGAGACATGACTATTTGCGCAGTAATACAGATTCTGAGTATGTAACTGGGCTGGATGAAATCAGCATTTCTCTTGCTTCCCTGTGCGTAGGGAAGCTCAGTTTCAGTCACAGTAGCTCCCACAAGTGTCTCCTCAGTGTGTTCCCATTTCCTTTGAAACAGTGTATTTGCTGGGAGAAAAGTGCATTACTGTGTGCTTTCACCGTTCAGCAAATACATGTGTAGAAGTACAGCGCTAGCAGAAACGAACGTTTCTCGACGTTTTCTAACTCAGGGAACAAGTTGCACACTTCTGAGATGCATTTGGGCAACTTGTCAGAAATGAGTTTTTTCCCTACAGAGACATGCCTATTTGCGCAGTAGTACAGATTCTGAGTATGTAACTGGGCTTGATGAAATCAGCATTCTCTTGCTTCCCTTTGCGTAGGGAAGCTCAGTTTTAGTCACAGTAGCTCCCACAAGTGTCTCCTCAGTGTGTTCCCATTTCCTTAGAAACAGTGTATTTGCTGGGAGAAAAGTGCATTACTGTACGCTTTCACCGTTCAGCAAATACATGTCTAGAAGAACAGCGCTAGCAGGAACGACCGTTTCTCGACGTTTTCTAACTCAGGGAACAAGTTGCACACTTCTGAGATGCATTTGGGCAACTTTGTCAGAAATGAGTGTTTTGCCTACAGAGACATGCCTATTTGCGCAATAGTACAGATTCTGAGTATGTAACTGGGCTTGATGAAATCAGCATTTCTCTTGCTTCCCTGTGCGTAGGAAAGCTCAGTTTTAGTCACAGTAGCTCCCACAAGTGTCTCCTCAGTGTGTTCCCATTTCCTTAGAAACAGTGTATTTGCTGGGAGAAAAGTGCATTATTGTGCGCTTTCACCGTTCAGCAAATACATGTATAGAAGCACAGCGCTAGCAGAAACGACCGTTTCTCGACGTTTTCTAACTCAGGGAACAAGTTGCACACTTCTGAGATGCATTTGGGCAACTTTGTCAGAAATGAGTGTTTTGCCTACAGAGACATGCCTGTTTGCGCAATAGTACAGATTCTGAGTATGTAACTGGGCTTGATGAAATCAGCATTTCTCTTGCTTCCCTGTGCGTAGGAAAGCTCAGTTTTAGTCAAAGTAGCTCCCAAAAGTGTCTCCTCAGTGTGTTCCCATTTCCTTAGAAACAGTGTATTTCCTGGGAGAAAATTGCATTATTGTGCGCTTTCACCGTTCAGCAAATACATGCATGTATAGAAGCACAGCGCTAGCAGAAACGACCGTTTCTCGACGTTTTCTAACTCAGGGAACAAGTTGCACACTTCTGAGATGCATTTGGGCAACTTTGTCAGAAATGAGTTTTTTGCCTAAAGAGACATGCCTATTTGCGCAGTAGTACAGATTCTGAGTATGTAACTGGGCTTGATGAAATCAGCATTTCTCTTGCTTCCCTGTGCGTAGGGAAGCTCAGTTTCAGACACAGTAGCTCCCACAAGTGTCTCCTCAGTGTGTTCCCATTTCCTTAGAAACAGTGTATTTGCTGGGAGAAAAGTGCATTACTGTGTGCTATCACCGTTCAGGAAATACATGTGTAGAAGCACAGCGCTGGCAGAAAAGACCGTTTCTCGACGTTTTCTAACTCAGGGAACAAGTTGCACACTTCTGAGATGCATTTGGGCAACTTTGTCAGTAATGAGTTTTTTGCCTAAAGAGACATGCCTATTTGAGCATGAGTACAGATTCTGAGTATGTAACTGGGCTTGAAGAAATCAGCATTTCTCTTGCTTCCCTGTGAGTAGGGAAGCTCAGTTTCAGTCACAGTAGCTCCCAAAAGTGTCTCCTCAGTGTGTTCACATTTCCTTAGAAACAGTGTAGTTGCTAGGAGAAAAGTGCATTACTGTGCGCTTTCACCGTTCAGCAAATACATGTGTAGAAGCACAGCGCTAGCAGAAAAGACCGTTTCTCGACGTTTTCTAACTCAGGGAACAAGTTGCACCCTTCTGAGATGAATTTGGGCAACTTTGTCAGAAATGAGTTTTTTGCCTAAAGAGACATGCCTATTTGTGCAGTAGTACAGATTCTGAGTATGTACCTGGGCTTGATGAAATCAGCATTTCTCTTGCTTCCCTGTGCGTAGGGAAGCTCACTTTTAGTCACTGTAGCACCCACAAGTGTCTCCTCAGTGTGTTCAAATTTCCTTAGAAACAGTGTATTTGCTGGGTGAAAAGTGCATTACTGAGCGCTTTCACTGTTCAGCAAATACATGTGTAGAAGCACAGCGCTGGCAGAAAAGACCGTTTCTCGACGTTTTCTAACTCAGGGAACAAGTTGCACACTTCTGAGATGCACTTGGGCAACTTTGTCAGTAATGAGTTTTTTGACTAAAGAGACATGCCTATTTGCGCAGTAGTACAGATTCTGAGTATGTAACTGGGCTTGATGAAATCAGCATTTCCTTGCTTCCCTGTGAGTAGGGAAGCTCAGTTTCAGTCACAGTAGCTCCCACAAGTGTCTCCTCAGTGTGTTCCCATTTCCTTAGAAACAGTGTATTTGCTGGGAGAAAAGTGCATTACTGTGCGCTTTCACCGTTCAGCAAATACATGTGTAGAAGCACAGCCCTAGCAGAAACACCGTTTCTCGACGTTTTCTAACTCAGGGAACAAGTTGCACACTTCTGAGATGCATTTGGGCAACTTTGTCAGAAATGAGTTTTTTGCCTAAAGAGACATGCCTATTTGCGCAGTAGTACAGATTCTGAGTATGTAACTGGGCTTGATGAAATCAGCATTTCTCTTGCTTCCCTGTGCATAGGGAAGCTCAGTTTTAGTCACAGTAGCTCCCACAAGTGTCTCCTCAGTGTGTTCCCATTTCCTTAGAAACAGTGTATTTGCTGGGAGAAAAGTGCATTACTGTGTGCTTTCACCGTTCAGCAAATACATGTGTGAAAGCACAGCGCTGGCAGAAACGAACGTTTCTCGACGTTTTCTAACTCAGGGAACAAGGTGCACCCTTCTGAGATGAATTTGGGCAACTTTGTCAGAAATGAGTTTTTTGCCTACAGAGACATGCCTATTTGTGCAGTAGTACAGATTCTGAGTATGTAACTGGGCTTGATGAAATCAGCATTTCTCTTGCTTCCCTGTGCGTAGGGAAGCTCAGTTTTAGTCACAGTAGCTCCCACAAGTGTCTCCTCAGTGTGTTCCCATTTCCTTAGAAACAGTGTATTGGCTGGGAGAAAAGTGCATTACTGTGTGCTTTCACCGTTCAGCAAATACATGTGTAGAAGCACAGCGCTAGCAGAAAAGACCGTTTCTCGACGTTTTCTAACTCAGGGAACAAGTTGCACACTTCTGAGATGCATTTGGGCAACTTTGTCAGAAATGAGTTTTTTGCCTACAGAGACATGCCTATTTGCGCAGTAGTACAGATTCTGAGTATGTAACTGGGCTTGATGAAATCAGCATTTCTCTTGCTTCCCTGTGCGTAGGGAAGCTCAGTTTTAGTCACAGTAGCTCCCACAAGTGTCTCCTCAGTGTGTTCCCATTTCCTTAGAAACAGTGTATTTGCTGGGAGAAAAGTGCATCACTGTGCGCTTTCACCGTTCTACAAATACATGTGTAGAAGCACAGCGCTAGCAGAAACGAAGTTTCTCGACGTTTTCTAACTCAGGGAACAAGTTGCACACTTCTGAGATGCATTTGGGCAACTTTGTCAGAAATGAGTTTTTTGCCTAAAGAGACATGCCTATTTGCGCAGTAGTACAGATTCTGAGTACGTAACTAGGCTTGATGAAATCAGCATTTCTCTTGGTTCCCTGTGCGTAGGGAAGCTCAGTTTTAGTCACAGTAGCTCCCACAAGTGTCTCCTCAGTGTGTTCCCATTTCCTTAGAAACAGTGTATTTGTTGGGAGAAAAGTGCATTACTGTGCGTTTTCACCGTTCAGCAAATACATGTGTAGAAGCACAGTGCTAGCAGATACGACCGTTTCTCGACGTTTTCTAACTCAGGGAACAAGTTGCACACTTCTGAGATGCATTTGGGCAGCTTTGTCAGAAATGAGTTTTTTGCCTAAAGAGACATGCCTATTTGCACAGTAGTACAGATTCTGAGTATGTAACTGGGCTTGATGAAATCAGCATTTCTCTTGCTTCCCTGTGCGTAGGGAAGCTCAGTTTTAGTCACAGTAGCTCCCACAAGTGTCTCCTCAGTGTGTTCCCATTTCCTTAGAAAGAATGTATTTGCTGGGAGAAAAGTGCATTACTGTGCGCCTTCACCGTTCAGCAAATACATGTGTAGAAGCACAGCGCTAGCAGAAACGAACGTTTCTCGACGTTTTCCAACTCAGGGAACAAGGTGGACACTTCTGAGACGCATTTGGGCAACTTTGTCAGAAATGAGTTTTTTGCCTAAAGAGACATGACTATTTGCGCAGTAATACAGATTCTGAGTATGTAACTGGGCTGGATGAAATCAGCATTTCTCTTGCTTCCCTGTGCGTAGGGAAGCTCAGTTTTAGTCACAGTAGCTCCCACAAGTGTCTCCTCAGTGTGTTCCCATTTCCTTAGAAACAGTGTATTTGCTGGGAGAAAAGTGCATTATTGTGCGCTTTCACTGTTCAGCAAATACATGTATAGAAGCACAGCGCTAGCAGAAACGACCGTTTCTCGACGTTTTCTAACTCAGGGAACAAGTTGCACACTTCTGAGATGCATTTGGGCAACTTTGTCAGAAATGAGTGTTTTGCCTACAGAGACATGCCTGTTTGCGCAATAGTACAGATTCTGAGTATGTAACTGGGCTTGATGAAATCAGCATTTCTCTTGCTTCCCTGTGCGTAGGAAAGCTCAGTTTTAGTCAAAGTAGCTCCCAAAAGTGTCTCCTCAGTGTGTTCCCATTTCCTTAGAAACAGTGTATTTCCTGGGAGAAAATTGCATTATTGTGCGCTTTCACCGTTCAGCAAATACATGCATGTATAGAAGCACAGCGCTAGCAGAAACGACCGTTTCTCGACGTTTTCTAACTCAGGGAACAAGTTGCACACTTCTGAGATGCATTTGGGCAACTTTGTCAGAAATGAGTTTTTTGCCTACAGAGACATGCCTATTTGCCCAGTAGTACAGATTCTGAGTATGTAACTGGGCTTGATGAAATCAGCATTTCTCTTGCTTCCCTGTGCGTAGGGAAGCTCAGTTTCAGACACAGTAGCTCCCACAAGTGTCTCCTCAGTGTGTTCCCATTTCCTTAGAAACAGTGTATTTGCTGGGAGAAAAGTGCATTACTGTGTGCTATCACCGTTCAGGAAATACATGTGTAGAAGCACAGCGCTGGCAGAAAAGACCGTTTCTCGACGTTTTCTAACTCAGGGAACAAGTTGCACACTTCTGAGATGCATTTGGGCAACTTTGTCAGTAATGAGTTTTTTGCCTAAAGAGACATGCCTATTTGAGCATGAGTACAGATTCTGAGTATGTAACTGGGCTTGAAGAAATCAGCATTTCTCTTGCTTCCCTGTGAGTAGGGAAGCTCAGTTTCAGTCACAGTAGCTCCCAAAAGTGTCTCCTCAGTGTGTTCACATTTCCTTAGAAACAGTGTAGTTGCTAGGAGAAAAGTGCATTACTGTGCGCTTTCACCGTTCAGCAAATACATGTGTAGAAGCACAGCGCTAGCAGAAAAGACCGTTTCTCGACGTTTTCTAACTCAGGGAACAAGTTGCACCCTTCTGAGATGAATTTGGGCAACTTTGTCAGAAATGAGTTTTTTGCCTAAAGAGACATGCCTATTTGTGCAGTAGTACAGATTCTGAGTATGTACCTGGGCTTGATGAAATCAGCATTTCTCTTGCTTCCCTGTGCGTAGGGAAGCTCACTTTTAGTCACTGTAGCACCCACAAGTGTCTCCTCAGTGTGTTCCCATTTCCTTAGAAACAGTGTATTTGCTGGGTGAAAAGTGCATTACTGAGCGCTTTCACTGTTCAGCAAATACATGTGTAGAAGCACAGCGCTGGCAGAAAAGACCGTTTCTCGACGTTTTCTAACTCAGGGAACAAGTTGCACACTTCTGAGATGCACTTGGGCAACTTTGTCAGTAATGAGTTTTTTGACTAAAGAGACATGCCTATTTGCGCAGTAGTACAGATTCTGAGTATGTAACTGGGCTTGATGAAATCAGCATTTCCTTGCTTCCCTGTGAGTAGGGAAGCTCAGTTTCAGTCACAGTAGCTCCCACAAGTGTCTCCTCAGTGTGTTCCCATTTCCTTAGAAACAGTGTATTTGCTGGGAGAAAAGTGCATTACTGTGCGCTTTCACCGTTCAGCAAATACATGTGTAGAAGCACAGCCCTAGCAGAAACACCGTTTCTCGACGTTTTCTAACTCAGGGAACAAGTTGCACACTTCTGAGATGCATTTGGGCAACTTTGTCAGAAATGAGTTTTTTGCCTAAAGAGACATGCCTATTTGCGCAGTAGTACAGATTCTGAGTATGTAACTGGGCTTGATGAAATCAGCATTTCTCTTGCTTCCCTGTGCATAGGGAAGCTCAGTTTTAGTCACAGTAGCTCCCACAAGTGTCTCCTCAGTGTGTTCCCATTTCCTTAGAAACAGTGTATTTGCTGGGAGAAAAGTGCATTACTGTGTGCTTTCACCGTTCAGCAAATACATGTGTGAAAGCACAGCGCTGGCAGAAACGAACGTTTCTCGACGTTTTCTAACTCAGGGAACAAGGTGCACCCTTCTGAGATGAATTTGGGCAACTTTGTCAGAAATGAGTTTTTTGCCTACAGAGACATGCCTATTTGTGCAGTAGTACAGATTCTGAGTATGTAACTGGGCTTGATGAAATCAGCATTTCTCTTGCTTCCCTGTGCGTAGGGAAGCTCAGTTTTAGTCACAGTAGCTCCCACAAGTGTCTCCTCAGTGTGTTCCCATTTCCTTAGAAACAGTGTATTGGCTGGGAGAAAAGTGCATTACTGTGTGCTTTCACCGTTCAGCAAATACATGTGTAGAAGCACAGCGCTAGCAGAAAAGACCGTTTCTCGACGTTTTCTAACTCAGGGAACAAGTTGCACACTTCTGAGATGCATTTCGGCAACTTTGTCAGAAATGAGTTTTTTGCCTACAGAGACATGCCTATTTGCGCAGTAGTACAGATTCTGTGTATGTAACTGGGCTTGATGAAATCAGCATTTCTCTTGCTTCCCTGTGCGTAGGGAAGCTCAGTTTTAGTCACAGTAGCTCCCACAAGTGTCTCCTCAGTGTGTTCCCATTTCCTTAGAAACAGTGTATTTGCTGGGAGAAAAGTGCATCACTGTGCGCTTTCACCGTTCTACAAATACATGTGTAGAAGCACAGCGCTAGCAGAAACGAAGTTTCTCGACGTTTTCTAACTCAGGGAACAAGTTGCACACTTCTGAGATGCATTTGGGCAACTTTGTCAGAAATGAGTTTTTTGCCTAAAGAGACATGCCTATTTGCGCAGTAGTACAGATTCTGAGTACGTAACTAGGCTTGATGAAATCAGCATTTCTCTTGGTTCCCTGTGCGTAGGGAAGCTCAGTTTTAGTCACAGTAGCTCCCACAAGTGTCTCCTCAGTGTGTTCCCATTTCCTTAGAAACAGTGTATTTGTTGGGAGAAAAGTGCATTACTGTGCGTTTTCACCGTTCAGCAAATACATGTGTAGAAGCACAGTGCTAGCAGATACGACCGTTTCTCGACGTTTTCTAACTCAGGGAACAAGTTGCCCACTTCTGAGATGCATTTGGGCAGCTTTGTCAGAAATGAGTTTTTTGCCTAAAGAGACATGCCTATTTGCACAGTAGTACAGATTCTGAGTATGTAACTGGGCTTGATGAAATCAGCATTTCTCTTGCTTCCCTGTGCGTAGGGAAGCTCAGTTTTAGTCACAGTAGCTCCCACAAGTGTCTCCTCAGTGTGTTCCCATTTCCTTAGAAAGAATGTATTTGCTGGGAGAAAAGTGCATTACTGTGCGCTTTCACCGTTCAGCAAATACATGTGTAGAAGCACAGCGCTAGCAGAAACGAACGTTTCTCGACGTTTTCCAACTCAGGGAACAAGGTGGACACTACTGAGATGCATTTGGGCAAGTTTGTCAGAAATGAGTTTTTTGCCTAAAGAGACATGCCTATTTGCGCAGTAGTACAGATTCTGAGTATGTAACTGGGCTTGATGAAATCAGCATTTCTCTTGCTTCCCCTTGCGTAGGGAAGCTCAGTTTTAGTCACAGTAGCTCCCACAAGTGTCTCCTCAGTGTGTTCCCATTTCCTTAGAAACAGTGTATTTGCTGGGAGAAAATTGCATTATTGTGCGCTTTCACCGTTCAGCAAATACATGTATAGAAGCACAGCGCTAGCAGAAACGACCGTTTCTCGACGTTTTCTAACTCAGGGAACAAGTTGCACACTTCTGAGATGCATTTGGGCAACTTTGTCAGTAATGAGTTTTTTGCCTAAAGAGACATGCCTATTTGAGCATGAGTACAGATTCTGAGTATGTAACTGTGCTTGAAGAAATCAGCATTTCTCTTGCTTCCCTGTGAGTAGGGAAGCTCAGTTTCAGTCACAGTAGCTCCCAAAAGTGTCTCCTCAGTGTGTTCACATTTCCTTAGAAACAGTGTAGTTGCTAGGAGAAAAGTGCATTACTGTGCGCTTTCACCGTTCAGCAAATACATGTGTAGAAGCACAGCGCTAGCAGAAAAGACCGTTTCTCGACGTTTTCTAACTCAGGGAACAAGTTGCACACTTCTGAGATGCATTTGAGGAACTTTGTCAGAAATGAGTTTTTTGCCTAAAGAGACATGCCTATTTGCGCAGTAGTACAGATTCTGAGTATGTAACTGGGCTTGATGAAATCAGCATGTCTCTTGCTTCCCTGTGCGTAGGGAAGCTCAGTTTTAGTCACAGTAGCTTCCACAAGTGTCTCCTCAGTGTGTTCCCATTTCCTTAGAAACAGTGTATTTGCTGGGAGAAAAGTGCATTACTATGCGCTTTCACCGTTCAGCAAATACATGTGTAGAAGCACAGCGCTAGCAGAAACGAACATTTCTCGACGTTTTCTAACTCAGGGAACAAGTTGCACACTTCTGAGATGCATTTGGGCAACTTTGTCTGAAATGAGTTTTTTGCCTACAGAGACATGCCTATTTGCGCAGTAGTACAGATTCTGAGTATGTAACTGGGCTTGATGAAATCAGCATTTCTCTTGCTTACCTGTGCGTAGGGAAGCTCACTTTTAGTCACTGTAGCACCCACAAGTGTCTCCTCAGTGTGTTCCCATTTCCTTAGAAACAGTGTATTTGCTGGGTGAAAAGTGCATTACTGAGCGCTTTCACTGTTCAGCAAATACATGTGTAGAAGCACAGCGCTGGCAGAAAAGACCGTTTCTCGACGTTTTCTAACTCAGGGAACAAGTTGCACACTTCTGAGATGCACTTGGGCAACTTTGTCAGTAATGAGTTTTTTGACTAAAGAGACATGCCTATTTGCGCAGTAGTACAGATTCTGAGTATGTAACTGGGCTTGATGAAATCAGCATGTCTCTTGCTTCCCTGTGCGTAGGGAAGCTCAGTTTTAGTCACAGTAGCTCCCACAAGTGTCTCCTCAGTGTGTTCCCATTTCCTTAGAAACAGTGTATTTGCTGGGAGAAAAGTGCATTACTGTGCGATTTCACTGTTCAGCAAATACATGTGTAGAAGCACAGCGCTAGCAGAAACGACAGTTTCTCAACGTTTTCTAACTCAGGGAACAAGTTGCACACTTCTGAGATGCATTTGGGCAACTTTGTCAGAAATGAGTTTTTTTCCTAAAGAGACATGCCTATTTGCGCAGTAGTACAGATTCTGAGTATGTAACTGGGCTTGATGAAATCAGCATTTCTCTTGCTTCCCTGTGCGTAGGGAAGCTCAGTTTTAGTCACAGTAGCTCCCTCAAGTGTCTCCTCAGTGTGTTCCCATTTCCTTAGAAACAGTGTATTTGCTGGGAGAAAAGTGCATTACTGTGTGCTTTCACCGTTCAGCAAATACATGTGTGAAAGCACAGCGCTGGCAGAAACGAACGTTTCTCGACGTTTTCTAACTCAGGGAACAAGGTGCACCCTTCTGAGATGAATTTGGGCAACTTTGTCAGAAATGAGTTTTTTGCCTAAAGAGACATGCCTATTTGCGCAGTAGTACAGATTCTGAGTATGTAACTGGGCTTGATGAAATCAGCATTTCTCTTGCTTCCCTGTGCGTAGGGAAGCTCAGTTTTAGTCACAGTAGCTCCCACAAGTGTCTCCTCAGTGTGTTCCCATTTCCTTAGAAACAGTGTATTTGCTGGGAGAAAAGTGCATCACTGTGCGCTTTCACCGTTCTACAAATACATGTGTAGAAGCACAGCGCTAGCAGAAACGAAGTTTCTCGACGTTTTCTAACTCAGGGAACAAGTTGCACACTTCTGAGATGCATTTGGGCAACTTTGTCAGAAATGAGTTTTTTGCCTAAAGAGACATGCCTATTTGCGCAGTAGTACAGATTCTGAGTACGTAACTAGGCTTGATGAAATCAGCATTTCTCTTGCTTCCCTGTGCGTAGGGAAGCTCAGTTTTAGTCACAGTAGCTCCCACAAGTGTCTCCTCAGTGTGTTCCCATTTCCTTAGAAACAGTGTATTTGTTGGGAGAAAAGTGCATTACTGTGCGTTTTCACCGTTCAGCAAATACATGTGTAGAAGCACAGTGCTAGCAGATACGACCGTTTCTCGACGTTTTCTAACTCATGGAAGAAGTTGCACACTTCTGAGATGCATTTGGGCAGCTTTGTCAGAAATGAGTTTTTTGCCTAAAGAGACATGCCTATTTGCGCAGTAGTACAGATTCTGAGTATGTAACTGGGCTTGATGAAGTCAGCATTTCTCTTGCTTCCCTGTGCGTAGGGAAGCTCAGTTTTAGTCACAGTAGCTCCCACAAGTGTCTGCTCAGTGTGTTCCCATTTCCTTAGAAAGAATGTATTTGCTGGGAGAAAAGTGCATTACTGTGCGCTTTCACCGTTCAGCAAATACATGTGTAGAAGCACAGCGCTAGCAGAAACGAACGTTTCTCGACGTTTTCCAACCCAAGGAACAAGGTGGACACTTCTGAGATGCATTTGGGCAAGTTTGTCAGAAATGAGTTTTTTGCCTAAAGAGACATGCCTATTTGCGCAGTAGTACAGATTCTGAGTATGTAACTGGGCTTGATGAAATCAGCATTTCTCTTGCTTCCCCTTGTGTAGGGAAGCTCAGTTTTAGTCACAGTAGCTCCCACAAGTGTCTCCTCAGTGTGTTCCCATTTCCTTAGAAACAGTGTATTTGCTGGGAGAAAAGTGCATTACTGTGCGCTTTCACCGTTCAGCAAATACATGTGTAGAAGCACAGCGCTAGCAGAAACGAACGTTTCTCGACGTTTTCTAACTCAGGGAACAAGTTGCACTCTTCTGAGATGCATTTTGGCAGCTTTGTCAGAAATGAGTTTTTTGCCTAAAGAGACATGCCTATTTGCGCAGTAGTACAGATTCTGAGTATGTAACTGGGCTTGATGAAATCAGCATTTCTCTTGCTTCCCCGTGCGTAGGGAAGCTCAATTTTAGTCACAGTAGCTCCCACAAGTGTCTCCTCAGTGTGTTCCCATTTCCTTAGAAACAGTGTATTTGCTGGGAGAAAAGTGCATTACTGTGCGCTTTCACCGTTCAGCAAATACATGTATAGAAGCACAGCGCTAGCAGAAACGACCGTTTCTCGACGTTTTCAAACTCAGGGAACAAGTTGCACACTTCTGAGATGCATTTGGGCAACTTTGTCAGAAATGAATTTTTTGCCTAAAGAGACATGCCTATTTGCGCAGTAGTACAGATTCTGAGTATGTAACTGGGCTTGATGAAATCAGCATTTCTCTTGCTTCCCTGTGCGTAGGGAAGCTCAGATTTAGTCACAGTAGCTCCCACAAGTGTCTCTTCAGTGTGTTCCCATTTCCTTAGAAACAGTGTATTTGCTGGGAGAAAAGTGCATCACTGTGCGCTTTCACAGTTCTACAAATACATGTGTAGAAGCACAGCGCTAGCAGAAACGAAGTTTCTCGACGTTTTCTAACTCAGGGAACAAGTTGCACACTTCTGAGATGCATTTGGGCAACTTTGTCAGAAATGAGTGTTTTGCCTACAGAGACATGCCTATTTGCGCAATAGTACAGATTCTGAGTATGTAACTGGGCTTGATGAAATCAGCATTTCTCTTGCTTCCCTGTGCGTAGGGAAGCTCAGTTTTAGTCACAGTAGCTCCCACAAGTGTCTCCTCAGTGTGTTCCCATTTCCTTAGAAACAGTGTATTTGCTGGGAGAAAATTGCATTATTGTGCGCTTTCACCGTTCAGCAAATACATGTATAGAAGCACAGCGCTAGCAGAAACGACCGTTTCTCGACGTTTTCTAACTCAGGGAACAAGTTGCACACTTCTGAGATGCATTTCGGCAACTTTGTCAGAAATGAGTTTTTTGCCTAAAGAGACATGCCTATTTGCGCAGTAATACAGATTCTGAGTATGTAACTGGGCTTGATGAAATCAGCATTTCTCTTGCTTCCCTGTGCGTAGGGAAGCTCAGTTTCAGTCACAGTAGCTCCCACAAGTGTCTCCTCAGTGTGTTCCCATTTCCTTAGAAACAGTGTATTTGCTGGGAGAAAAGTGCATTACTGTGCGCTTTCACCGTTCAGCAAATACATGTGTAGAAGCACAGCGCTAGCAGAAACGAACGTTTCTCGACGTTTTCTAACTCAGGGAACAAGTTGCACACTTCTGAGATGCATTTCGGCAACTTTGTCAGAAATGAGTTTTTTGCCTAAAGAGACATGCCTATTTGCGCAGTAGTACAGATTCTGAGTACGTAACTAGGCTTGATGAAATCAGCATTTCTCTTGCTTCCCTGTGCGTAGGGAAGCTCAGTTTTAGTCACAGTAGCTCCCACAAGTGTCTCCTCAGTGTGTTCCCATTTCCTTAGAAACAGTGTATTTGTTGGGAGAAAAGTGCATTACTGTGCGTTTTCACCGTTCAGCAAATACATGTGTAGAAGCACAGTGCTAGCAGATACGACCGTTTCTCGACGTTTTCTAACTCAGGGAACAAGTTGCACACTTCTGAGATGCATTTGGGCAGCTTTGTCAGAAATGAGTTTTTTGCCTAAAGAGACATGCCTATTTGCGCAGTAGTACAGATTCTGAGTATGTAACTGGGCTTGATGAAATCAGCATTTCTCTTGCTTCCCTGTGCGTAGGGAAGCTCAGTTTTAGTCACAGTAGCTCCCACAAGTGTCTCCTCAGTGTGTTCCCATTTCCTTAGAAAGAATGTATTTGCTGGGAGAAAAGTGCATTACTGTGCGCTTTCACCGTTCAGCAAATACATGTGTAGAAGCACAGCGCTAGCAGAAACGAACGTTTCTCGACGTTTTCCAACCCAAGGAACAAGGTGGACACTTCTGAGATGCATTTGGGCAAGTTTGTCAGAAATGAGTTTTTTGCCTAAAGAGACATGCCTATTTGCGCAGTACTACAGATTCTGAGTATGTAACTGGGCTTGATGAAATCAGCATTTCTCTTGCTTCCCCTTGTGTAGGGAAGCTCAGTTTTAGTCACAGTAGCTCCCACAAGTGTCTCCTCAGTGTGTTCCCATTTCCTTAGAAACAGTGTATTTGCTGGGAGAAAAGTGCATTACTGTGCGCTTTCACCGTTCAGCAAATACATGTGTAGAAGCACAGCGCTAGCAGAAACGAACGTTTCTCGACGTTTTCTAACTCAGGGAACAAGTTGCACACTTCTGAGATGCATTTGGGCAACTTTGTCAGAAATGAGTTTTTTGCCTAAAGAGACATGCCTATTTGCGCAGTAGTACAGATTCTGAGTATGTAACTGGGCTTGATGAAATCAGCATTTCTCTTGCTTCCCCGTGCGTAGGGAAGCTCAATTTTAGTCACAGTAGCTCCCACAAGTGTCTCCTCAGTGTGTTCCCATTTCCTTAGAAACAGTGTATTTGCTGGGAGAAAAGTGCATTACTGTGCGCTTTCACCGTTCAGCAAATACATGTATAGAAGCACAGCGCTAGCAGAAATGACCGTTTCTCGACGTTTTCAAACTCAGGGAACAAGTTGCACACTTCTGAGATGCATTTGGGCAACTTTGTCAGAAATGAATTTTTTGCCTAAAGAGACATGCCTATTTGCGCAGTAGTACAGATTCTGAGTATGTAACTGGGCTTGATGAAATCAGCATTTCTCTTGCTTCCCTGTGCGTAGGGAAGCTCAGATTTAGTCACAGTAGCTCCCACAAGTGTCTCTTCAGTGTGTTCCCATTTCCTTAGAAACAGTGTATTTGCTGGGAGAAAAGTGCATCACTGTGCGCTTTCACAGTTCTACAAATACATGTGTAGAAGCACAGCGCTAGCAGAAACGAAGTTTCTCGACGTTTTCTAACTCAGGGAACAAGTTGCACACTTCTGAGATGCATTTGGGCAACTTTGTCAGAAATGAGTGTTTTGCCTACAGAGACATGCCTATTTGCGCAATAGTACAGATTCTGAGTATGTAACTGGGCTTGATGAAATCAGCATTTCTCTTGCTTCCCTGTGCGTAGGGAAGCTCAGTTTTAGTCACAGTAGCTCCCACAAGTGTCTCCTCAGTGTGTTCCCATTTCCTTAGAAACAGTGTATTTGCTGGGAGAAAATTGCATTATTGTGCGCTTTCACCGTTCAGCAAATACATGTATAGAAGCACAGCGCTAGCAGAAACGACCATTTCTCGACGTTTTCTAACTCAGGGAACAAGTTGCACACTTCTGAGATGCATTTGGGCAACTTTGTCAGAAATGAGTTTTTTGCCTAAAGAGACATGCCTATTTGCGCAGTAATACAGATTCTGAGTATGTAACTGGGCTTGATAAAATCAGCATTTCTCTTGCTTCCCTGTGCGTAGGGAAGCTCAGTTTCAGTCACAGTAGCTCCCACAAGTGTCTCCTCAGTGTGTTCCCATTTCCTTAGAAACAGTGTATTTGCTGGGAGAAAAGTGCATTACTGTGCGCTTTCACCGTTCAGCAAATACATGTGTAGAAGCACAGCGCTAGCAGAAACGAACGTTTCTCGACGTTTTCTAACTCAGGGAACAAGTTGCACACTTCTGAGATGCATTTGGGCAACTTTGTCAGAAGTGAGTTTTTTGCCTAAAGAGACATGCCTATTTGCGCAGTAGTACAGATTCTGAGTATGTAACTGGGCTTGATGAAATCAGCATTTCTCTTGCTTCCCCGTGCGTAGGGAAGCTCAATTTTAGTCACAGTAGCTCCCACAAGTGTCTCCTCAGTGTGTTCCCATTTCCTTATAAACAGTGTATTTGCTGGGAGAAAAGTGCATTATTGTGCGCTTTCACCGTTCAGCAAATACATGTATAGAAGCACAGCGCTAGCAGAAACGACTGTTTCTCGACGTTTTCTTACTCAGGGAACAAGTTGCACACTTCTGAGATGCATTTGGGCAACTTTGTCAGAAATGAGTTTTTTGCCTAAAGAGACATGCCTATTTGCGCAGTAGTACAGATTCTGAGTATGTAACTGGGCTTGATGAAATCAGCATTTCTCTTGCCTCCCTGTGCGTAGGGAAGCTCAGATTTAGTCACAGTAGCTCCCACAAGTGTCTCCTCAGTGTGTTCCCATTTCCTTAGAAACAGTGTATTTGCTGGGAGAAAAGTGCATTACTCTGTGCTTTCACCGTTCAGCAAATACATGTGTAGTAGCACAGCGCTAGTAGAAACGACCGTTTCTCGACGTTTTCTAACTCAGGGAACAAGTTGCACACTTCTGAGATGCA
This sequence comes from Acomys minous, assembly GCF_964271855.1. Classification (NCBI taxonomy): domain Eukaryota; kingdom Metazoa; phylum Chordata; class Mammalia; order Rodentia; family Muridae; genus Acomys; species Acomys minous. The sequence goes on from NW_028182186.1 coordinate 946,829, forward strand.
TATGGGCAACTTTGTCAGAAATGAGTTTTTTGCCTAAAGAGACATGCCTATTTGCGCAGTAGTACAGATTCTGAGTATGTAACTGGGCTTGATGAAATCAGCATTTCTCTTGCTTCCCTGTGCGTAGGGCAGTTCAGTTTTTGTCACAGTAGCTACCACAAGTGTCTCCTCAGTGTGTTCCCATTTCCTTAGAAACAGTGTATTTGCTGGGAGAAAAGTGCATTACTGTGCGCTTTCACCCTTCAGCAAATACATGTGTAGAAGCACAGCGCTAGCAGAAACGAACGTTTCTCGACGTTTTCTAACTCAGGGAACAAGTTGCACACTTCGGAGATGCATTTGGGCAACTTTGTCAGAAATGAGTTTTTTGCCGACAGAGACATGCCTATTTGCGCAGTAGTACAGATTCTGAGTATGTAACTGTGCTTGATGAAATCAGCATTTCTCTTGCTTCCCTGTGCGTAGGGAAGCTCAGTTTTAGTCTCAGTAGCTCCCACAAGTGTCTCCTCAGTGTGTTCCCATTTCCTTAGAAACAGTGTATTTGCTGGGAGAAAAGTGCATTACTGTGCGCTTTCACCGTTCAGCAAATACATGTGTAGAAGCACAGCTCTAGCAGAAATGAACGTTTCTCGACGTTTTCTATCTCAGGGAACAAGTTGCACACTTCTGAGATGCATTTGGGCAACTTTGTCAGAAATGAGTTTTTTGCCTAAAGAGACATGCCTATTTGCGCAGTAGTACAGATTCTGAGTATGTAACTTGGCTTGATGAAATCAGCATTTCTCTTGCTTCCCTGTGCTTAGGGAAGGTCAGTTTTAGTCACAGTAGCACCCACAAGTGTCTCCTCAGTGTGTTCCCATTTCCTTAGAAACAGTGTATTTGTAGGGAGAAAAGTGCATTACTGTGCGCTTTCACCGTTCAGCAAATACATGAGTAGAAGCACAGCGCTAGCAAAAACGAACGTTTCTTGACGTTTCCTAACTCAGGGAACAAGTTGCACACTTCTGAGATGCATTTGGGCAACTTTGTCAGAAATGAGTTTTTTGCCTAAAGAGACATGCCTATTTGCGCAGTAGTACAGATTCTGAGTATGTAACTGGGCTTGATGAAATCAGCATTTCTCTCGCTTCCCTGTGCGTAGGGAAGCTCAGCTTTAGTCCCAGTAGCTCCCACAAGTGTCTCCTCAGTATGTTCCCATTTCCATATAAACAGTGTATTTGCTGGGAGAAAAGTGCATTACTGTGCGCTTTCACCGTTCAGCAAATACATGTGTAGAAGCACAGCGCTAGCAGAAACGAACGTTTCTCGACGTTTTCTAACTCAGGGAACAAGTTGCACACTTCTGAGATGCATTTCGGCAACTTTGTAAGAAATGAGTTTTTTGCCTACAGAGATATGCCTATTTGCGCAGTAGTACAGATTCTGAGTATGTAACTGGGCTTGATGAAATAAGCATTTCTCTTGCTTCCCTGTGCGTAGGGAAGCTCAGTTTTACTCACTGTAGCTGCCACAAGTGTCTCCTCAGTGTGTTCCCATTTCCTTAGAAACAGTGTATTTGCTGGGAGAAAAGTGCATTACTGTGCGCTTTCACCGTTCAGCAAATACATGTGTAGAAGCACAGCGCTAGCAGAAACGAACGTTTCTCGACGTTTTCTAACTCAGGGAACAAGTTGCACACTTCTGAGACGCATTTGGGCAACTTTGTCAGAAATGAGTTTTTTGCCTAAAGAGACATGCCTATTTGCGCAGTAGTACAGATTCTGAGTATGTAACTGGGCTTGATGAAATCAGCATTTCTGTTACTTCCCTGTGCGTAGGTAATCTCAGTTTTAGTCACAGTAGCTCCCACAAGTGTCTTCTCAGTGTGTTCCCATTTCCTTAGAAACAGTGTATTTGCTGGGAGAAAAGTGCATTACTGTGCGCTTTCACCGTTCAGCAAATACATGTGTAGAAGCACAGCGCTAGCAGAAACGAACGTTTCTCGACTTTTTCTAACTCAGGGAACAAGTTGCACACTTGTGAGATGCATTTGGGCAACTTTGTCAGAAATGAGTTTTTTGCCTAAAGAGACATGCCTATTTGCGCAGTAGTACAGATTCTGAGTATGTAACTAGGCTTGATGAAATCAGCATTTCTCTTGCTTCCCTGTGCATAGGGAAGCTCAGTTTTAGTCACAGTAGCTCCCACAAGTGTCTCCTCAGTGTGTTCCCATTTCCTTAGAAACAGTGTATTTGCTGGGAGAAAAGTGCATTACTGTGCGCTTTCACCGTTCAGCAAATACATGTGTAGAAGCACAGCACTAGCAGAAACGACCGTTTCTCGACGTTTTCTAACTCAGGGAACAAGTTGCACACTTCTGAGATGCATTTGGGCAACTTTGTCAGAACTGAGTTTTTTGCCTACAGAGAGATGCCTATTTGCGCAGTAGTACAGATTCTGAGTATGTAACTGAGCTTGATGAAATCAACATTTCTCTTGCTTCCCTGTGCGTAGGGAAGCTCAGATTTAGTCACAGTAGCTCCCACAAGTGTCTCCTCAGTGTGTTCCCATTTCCTTAGAAACAGTGTATTTGCTGGGAGAAAAGTGCATTACTGTGCGCTTTCACCGTTCAGCAAATACATGTGTAGTAGCACAGCGCTAGTAGAAACGACCGTTTCTCGACGTTTTCTAACTCAGGGAACAAGTTGCACACTTCTGAGATGCATTTAGGCAACTTTGTCAGAAATGAGTTTTTTGCCTAAAGAGACATGCCTATTTGCGCAGTAGTACAGATTCTGAGTATGTAACTGGGCTTGATGAAATCAACATTTCTCTTGCTTCCCTGTGCGTAGGGAAGCTCAGTTTTAGTCTCAGTAGCTCCCACAAGTGTCTCCTCAGTGTGTTCCCATTTCCTTAGAAACAGTGTATTTGCTGGGAGAAAAGTGCATTACTGTGCGCTTTCACCGTTCAGCAAATACATGTGTAGAAGCACAGCGCTAGCAGAAATGAACGTTTCTCGACGTTTTCTATCTCAGGGAACAAGTTGCACACTTCTGAGATGCATTTGGGCAACTTTGTCAGAACTGAGTTTTTTGCCTAAAGAGACATGCCTATTTGCGCAGTAGTACAGATTCTGAGTATGTAACTTGGCTTGATGAAATCAGCATTTCTCTTGCTTCCCTGTGCTTAGGGAAGGTCAGTTTTAGTCACAGTAGCACCCACAAGTGTCTCCTCAGTGTGTTCCCATTTCCTTAGAAACAGTGTATTTGTAGGGAGAAAAGTGCATTACTGTGCGCTTTCACCGTTCAGCAAATACATGAGTAGAAGCACAGCGCTAGCAGAAACGAACGTTTCTTGACGTTTCCTAACTCAGGGAACAAGTTGCACACTTCTGAGATGCATTTGGGCAACTTTGTCAGAAATGAGTTTTTTGCCTAAAGAGACATGCCTATTTGCGCAGTAGTACAGATTCTGAGTATGTAACTGGGCTTGATGAAATCAGCATTTCTCTTGCTTCCCTGTGCGTAGGGAAGCTCAGTTTTAGTCCCAGTAGCTCCCACAAGTGTATCCTCAGTATGTTCCCATTTCCATAGAAACAGTGTATTTGCTGGGAGAAAAGTGCATTACTGTGCGCTTTCACCGTTCAGCAAATACATGTGTAGAAGCACAGCGCTAGCAGAAACGAACGTTTCTCGACGTTTTCTAACTCAGGGAAAAAGTTGCACACTTCTGAGATGCATTTGGCAACTTTTTAAGAAATGAGTTTTTTGCCTACAGAGATATGCCTATTTGCGCAGTAGTACAGATTCTGAGTATGTAACTGGGCTTGATGAAATAAGCATTTTTCTTGCCTCCCTGTGCGTAGGGAAGCTCAGTTTTAGTCACTGTAGCTCCCACAAGTGTCTCCTCAGTGTGTTCCCATTTCCTTAGAAACAGTGTATTTGCTGGGAGAGAAATGCATTACTGTGCGCTTTCACCGTTCAGCAAATACATGTGTAGAAGCACAGCGCTAGCAGAAACGAACGTTTCTCGACGTTTTCTAACTCAGGGAACAAGTTGCACACTTCTGAGACGCATTTGGGCAACTTTGTCAGAAATGAGTTTTTTGCCTAAAGAGACATGCCTATTTGCGCAGTAGTACAGATTCTGAGTATGTAACTGGGCTTGATGAAATCAGCATTTCTCTTACTTCCCTGTGCGTAGGTAATCTCAGTTTTAGTCACAGTAGCTCCCACAAGTGTCTTCTCAGTGTGTTCCCATTTCCTTAGATACAGTGTATTTGCTGGGAGAAAAGTGCATTACTGCGCGCTTTCACCGTTCAGCAAATACATGTGTAGAAGCACAGCGCTAGCAGAAACGAACGTTTCTCGACTTTTTCTAACTCAGGGAACAAGTTGCACACTTCTGAGATGCATTTGGGCAACTTTGTCAGAAATGAGTTTTTTGCCTAAAGAGACATGCCTATTTGCGCAGTAGTACGGATTCGGAGTATGTAACTGTGCTTGATGAAATCAGCATTTCTCTGGCTTCCCTGTGCATAGGGAAGCTCAGTTTTAGTCACAGTAGCTCCCACAAGTGTCTCCTCAGTGTGTTCCCATTTCCTTAGAAACAGTGTATTTGCTGGGAGAAAAGTGCATTACTGTGCGCTTTCACCGTTCAGCAAATACATGTGTAGAAGCACAGCACTAGCAGAAACGACCGTTTCTCGACGTTTTCTAACTCAGGGAACAAGTTGCACACTTCTGAGAATCATTTGGGCAACTTTGTCAGAAATGAGTTTTTTGCTTACAGAGAGATGCCTATTTGCACAGTAGTACAGATTCTGAGTATGTAACTGTGCTTGATGAAATAAGCATTTCTCTTGCTTCCCTGTGCGTAGGGAAGCTCAGTTTTAGTCACAGTAGCTCCCACAAGTGTCTCCTCAGTGTGTTCCCATTTCCTTAGAAACAGTGTATTTGCTGGGAGAAAAGTGCATTACTGTGCGCTTTCACCGTTCAGCAAATACATGTGTAGAAGCACAGCGCTAGCAGAAACGAACGTTTCTCGACTTTTTCTAACTCAGGGAACAAGTTGCACACTTCTGAGATGCATTTGGGCAACTTTGTCAGAAATGAGTTTTTTGCCTATAGAGACATGCCTATATGCGCAGTAGTACAGATTCTGAGTATGTAACTGGGCTTGATGAAATCAGCATTTCTCTTGCTTCCCTGTGCGTAGGGAAGCTCAGTTTTAGTCACAGTAGCTCCCACAAGTGTCTCCTCAGTGTGTTCCCATTTCCTTAGAAACAGTGTATTTGCTGGGAGAAAAGTGCATTACTGTGCGCTTTCACCGTTCAGCAAATACATGTGTAGAAGCACAGCGCTAGCAGATATTACCGTTTCTCGACGTTTTCTAACTCTGGGAACAAGTTGCACACTTCTGAGATGCATTTGGGCAGCTTTGTCAGAAATGAGTTTTTTGCCTAAAGAGACATGCCTATTTGCGCAGTAGTACAGATTCTGAGTATGTAACTGGGCTTGATGAAATCAACATTTCTCTTGCTTCCCTGTGCGTAGGGAAGCTCAGTTTTAGTCTCAGTAGCTCCCACAAGTGTCTCCTCAGTGTGTTCCCATTTCCTTAGAAACAGTGTATTTGCTGGGAGAAAAGTGCATTACTGTGCGCTTTCACCGTTCAGCAAATACATGTGTAGAAGCACAGCGCTAGCAGAAATGAACGTTTCTCGACGTTTTCTATCTCAGGGAACAAGTTGCACACTTCTGAGATGCATTTGGGCAACTTTGTCAGAACTGAGTTTTTTGCCTAAAGAGACATGCCTATTTGCGCAGTAGTACAGATTCTGAGTATGTAACTTGGCTTGATGAAATCAGCATTTCTCTTGCTTCCCTGTGCTTAGGGAAGGTCAGTTTTAGTCACAGTAGCACCCACAAGTGTCTCCTCAGTGTGTTCCCATTTCCTTAGAAACAGTGTATTTGTAGGGAGAAAAGTGCATTACTGTGCGCTTTCACCGTTCAGCAAATACACGAGTAGAAGCACAGCGCTAGCAGAAACGAACGTTTCTTGACGTTTCCTAACTCAGGGAACAAGTTGCACACTTCTGAGATGCATTTGGGCAACTTTGTCAGAAATGAGTTTTTTGCCTAAAGAGACATGCCTATTTGCGCAGTAGTACAGATTCTGAGTATGTAACTGGGCTTGATGAAATCAGCATTTCTCTTGCTTCCCTGTGCGTAGGGAAGCTCAGTTTTAGTCCCAGTAGCTCCCACAAGTGTCTCCTCAGTATGTTCCCATTTCCATAGAAACAGTGTATTTGCTGGGAGAAAAGTGCATTACTGTGCGCTTTCACCGTTCAGCAAATACATGTGTAGAAGCACAGCGCTAGCAGAAACGAACGTTTCTCGACGTTTTCTAACTCAGGGAAAAAGTTGCACACTTCTGAGATGCATTTGGCAACTTTTTAAGAAATGAGTTTTTTGCCTACAGAGATATGCCTATTTGCGCAGTAGTACAGATTCTGAGTATGTAACTGGGCTTGATGAAATAAGCATTTCTCTTGCCTCCCTGTGCGTAGGGAAGCTCAGTTTTAGTCACTGTAGCTCCCACAAGTGTCTCCTCAGTGTGTTCCCATTTCCTTAGAAACAGTGTATTTGCTGGGAGAGAAATGCATTACTGTGCGCTTTCACCGTTCAGCAAATACATGTGTAGAAGCACAGCGCTAGCAGAAACGAACGTTTCTCGACGTTTTCTAACTCAGGGAACAAGTTGCACACTTCTGAGACGCATTTGGGCAACTTTGTCAGAAATGAGTTTTTTGCCTAAAGAGACATGCCTATTTGCGCAGTAGTACAGATTCTGAGTATGTAACTGGGCTTGATGAAATCAGCATTTCTCTTACTTCCCTGTGCGTAGGTAATCTCAGTTTTAGTCACAGTAGCTCCCACAAGTGTCTTCTCAGTGTGTTCCCATTTCCTTAGAAACAGTGTATTTGCTGGGAGAAAAGTGCATTACTGCGCGCTTTCACCGTTCAGCAAATACATGTGTAGAAGCACAGCGCTAGCAGAAACGACCATTTCTCGACTTTTTCTAACTCAGGGAACAAGTTGCACACTTCTGAGATGCATTTGGGCAACTTTGTCAGAAATGAGTTTTTTGCCTAAAGAGACATGCCTATTTGCGCAGTAGTACGGATTCGGAGTATGTAACTGGGCTTGATGAAATCAGCATTTCTCTGGCTTCCCTGTGCATAGGGAAGCTCAGTTTTAGTCACAGTAGCTCCCACAAGTGTCTCCTCAGTGTGTTCCCATTTCCTTAGAAACAGTGTATTTGCTGGGAGAAAAGTGCAGTACTGTGCGCTTTCACCGTTCAGCAAATACATGTGTAGAAGCACAGCACTAGCAGAAACGACCGTTTCTCGACGTTTTCTAACTCAGGGAACAAGTTGCACACTTCTGAGAATCATTTGGGCAACTTTGTCAGAAATGAGTTTTTTGCTTACAGAGAGATGCCTATTTGCACAGTAGTACAGATTCTGAGTATGTAACTGTGCTTGATGAAATAAGCATTTCTCTTGCTTCCCTGTGCGTAAGGAAGCTCAGTTTTAGTCACAGTAGCTCCCACAAGTGTCTCCTCAGTGTGTTCCCATTTCCTTAGAAACAGTGTATTTGCTGGGAGAAAAGTGCATTACTGTGCGCTTTCACCGTTCAGCAAATACATGTGTAGAAGCACAGCGCTAGCAGAAACGAACGTTTCTCGACTTTTTCTAACTCAGGGAACAAGTTGCACACTTCTGAGATGCATTTGGGCAACTTTGTCAGAAATGAGTTTTTTGCCTATAGAGACATGCCTATATGCGCAGTAGTACAGATTCTGAGTATGTAACTGGGCTTGATGAAATCAGCATTTCTCTTGCTTCCCTGTGCGTAGGGAAGCTCAGTTTTAGTCCCAGTAGCTCCCACAAGTGTCTCCTCAGTATGTTCCCATTTCCATAGAAACAGTGTATTTGCTGGGAGAAAAGTGCATTACTGTGCGCTTTCACCGTTCAGCAAATACATGTGTAGAAGCACAGCGCTAGCAGAAACGAACGTTTCTCGACGTTTTCTAACTCAGGGAAAAAGTTGCACACTTCTGAGATGCATTTGGCAACTTTTTAAGAAATGAGTTTTTTGCCTACAGAGATATGCCTATTTGCGCAGTAGTACAGATTCTGAGTATGTAACTGGGCTTGATGAAATAAGCATTTCTCTTGCCTCCCTGTGCGTAGGGAAGCTCAGTTTTAGTCACTGTAGCTCCCACAAGTGTCTCCTCAGTGTGTTCCCATTTCCTTAGAAACAGTGTATTTGCTGGGAGAGAAATGCATTACTGTGCGCTTTCACCGTTCAGCAAATACATGTGTAGAAGCACAGCGCTAGCAGAAACGAACGTTTCTCGACGTTTTCTAACTCAGGGAACAAGTTGCACACTTCTGAGACGCATTTGGGCAACTTTGTCAGAAATGAGTTTTTTGCCTAAAGAGACATGCCTATTTGCGCAGTAGTACAGATTCTGAGTATGTAACTGGGCTTGATGAAATCAGCATTTCTCTTACTTCCCTGTGCGTAGGTAATCTCAGTTTTAGTCACAGTAGCTCCCACAAGTGTCTTCTCAGTGTGTTCCCATTTCCTTAGAAACAGTGTATTTGCTGGGAGAAAAGTGCATTACTGCGCGCTTTCACCGTTCAGCAAATACATGTGTAGAAGCACAGCGCTAGCAGAAACGACCATTTCTCGACTTTTTCTAACTCAGGGAACAAGTTGCACACTTCTGAGATGCATTTGGGCAACTTTGTCAGAAATGAGTTTTTTGCCTAAAGAGACATGCCTATTTGCGCAGTAGTACGGATTCGGAGTATGTAACTGGGCTTGATGAAATCAGCATTTCTCTGGCTTCCCTGTGCATAGGGAAGCTCAGTTTTAGTCACAGTAGCTCCCACAAGTGTCTCCTCAGTGTGTTCCCATTTCCTTAGAAACAGTGTATTTGCTGGGAGAAAAGTGCAGTACTGTGCGCTTTCACCGTTCAGCAAATACATGTGTAGAAGCACAGCACTAGCAGAAACGACCGTTTCTCGACGTTTTCTAACTCAGGGAACAAGTTGCACACTTCTGAGAATCATTTGGGCAACTTTGTCAGAAATGAGTTTTTTGCTTACAGAGAGATGCCTATTTGCACAGTAGTACAGATTCTGAGTATGTAACTGTGCTTGATGAAATAAGCATTTCTCTTGCTTCCCTGTGCGTAAGGAAGCTCAGTTTTAGTCACAGTAGCTCCCACAAGTGTCTCCTCAGTGTGTTCCCATTTCCTTAGAAACAGTGTATTTGCTGGGAGAAAAGTGCATTACTGTGCGCTTTCACCGTTCAGCAAATACATGTGTAGAAGCACAGCGCTAGCAGAAACGAACGTTTCTCGACTTTTTCTAACTCAGGGAACAAGTTGCACACTTCTGAGATGCATTTGGGCAACTTTGTCAGAAATGAGTTTTTTGCCTATAGAGACATGCCTATATGCGCAGTAGTACAGATTCTGAGTATGTAACTGGGCTTGATGAAATCAGCATTTCTCTTGCTTCCCTGTGCGTAGGGAAGCTCAGTTTTAGTCCCAGTAGCTCCCACAAGTGTCTCCTCAGTATGTTCCCATTTCCATAGAAACAGTGTATTTGCTGGGAGAAAAGTGCATTACTGTGCGCTTTCACCGTTCAGCAAATACATGTGTAGAAGCACAGCGCTAGCAGAAACGAACGTTTCTCGACGTTTTCTAACTCAGGGAAAAAGTTGCACACTTCTGAGATGCATTTGGCAACTTTTTAAGAAATGAGTTTTTTGCCTACAGAGATATGCCTATTTGCGCAGTAGTACAGATTCTGAGTATGTAACTGGGCTTGATGAAATAAGCATTTCTCTTGCCTCCCTGTGCGTAGGGAAGCTCAGTTTTAGTCACTGTAGCTCCCACAAGTGTCTCCTCAGTGTGTTCCCATTTCCTTAGAAACAGTGTATTTGCTGGGAGAGAAATGCATTACTGTGCGCTTTCACCGTTCAGCAAATACATGTGTAGAAGCACAGCGCTAGCAGAAACGAACGTTTCTCGACGTTTTCTAACTCAGGGAACAAGTTGCACACTTCTGAGACGCATTTGGGCAACTTTGTCAGAAATGAGTTTTTTGCCTAAAGAGACATGCCTATTTGCGCAGTAGTACAGATTCTGAGTATGTAACTGGGCTTGATGAAATCAGCATTTCTCTTACTTCCCTGTGCGTAGGTAATCTCAGTTTTAGTCACAGTAGCTCCCACAAGTGTCTTCTCAGTGTGTTCCCATTTCCTTAGAAACAGTGTATTTGCTGGGAGAAAAGTGCATTACTGCGCGCTTTCACCGTTCAGCAAATACATGTGTAGAAGCACAGCGCTAGCAGAAACGACCATTTCTCGACTTTTTCTAACTCAGGGAACAAGTTGCACACTTCTGAGATGCATTTGGGCAACTTTGTCAGAAATGAGTTTTTTGCCTAAAGAGACATGCCTATTTGCGCAGTAGTACGGATTCGGAGTATGTAACTGGGCTTGATGAAATCAGCATTTCTCTGGCTTCCCTGTGCATAGGGAAGCTCAGTTTTAGTCACAGTAGCTCCCACAAGTGTCTCCTCAGTGTGTTCCCATTTCCTTAGAAACAGTGTATTTGCTGGGAGAAAAGTGCATTACTGTGCGCTTTCACCGTTCAGCAAATACATGTGTAGAAGCACAGCACTAGCAGAAACGACCGTTTCTCGACGTTTTCTAACTCAGGGAACAAGTTGCACACTTCTGAGAATCATTTGGGCAACTTTGTCAGAAATGAGTTTTTTGCTTACAGAGAGATGCCTATTTGCACAGTAGTACAGATTCTGAGTATGTAACTGTGCTTGGTGAAATAAGCATTTCTCTTGCTTCCCTGTGCGTAAGGAAGCTCAGTTTTAGTCACAGTAGCTCCCACAAGTGTCTCCTCAGTGTGTTCCCATTTCCTTAGAAACAGTGTATTTGCTGGGAGAAAAGTGCATTACTGTGCGCTTTCACCGTTCAGCAAATACATGTGTAGAAGCACAGCGCTAGCAGATATTACCGTTTCTCGACGTTTTCTAACTCTGGGAACAAGTTGCACACTTCTGAGATGCATTTGGGCAGCTTTGTCAGAAATGAGTTTTTTGCCTAAAGAGACATGCCTATTTGCGCAGTAGTACAGATTCTGAGTATGTAACTGGGCTTGATGAAATCAGCATTTCTCTTGCTTCCCTGTGCGTAGGGAAGCTCAGTTTTAGTCACAGTAGCTCCCACAAGTGTCTCCTCAGTGTGTTCCCATTTCCTTAGAAACAGTGTATTTGCTGGGAGAAAAGTGCATTACTGTGCGCTTTCACCGTTCAGCAAATACATGTGTAGAAGCACAGCGCTAGCAGAAACGAACGTTTCTCGACGTTTTCTAACTCAGGAAACAAGTTGCACACTTCTGAGATGCATTTGGGCAACTTTGTCAGAAATGAGTTTTTTGCCTAAAGAGACATGCCTATTTGCGCAGTAGTACAGATTCTGAGTATGTAACTGGGCTTGATGAAATCAGCATTTCTCTTGCTTCCCTGTGCGTAGGGAAGCTCAGTTTTAGTCACTGTAGCTCCCACAAGTGTCTCCTCAGTGTGTTCCCATTTCCTTAGAAACAGTGTATTTGCTGGGAGAGAAGTGCATTACTGTGCGCTTTCACCGATCAGCAAATACATGTGTAGAAGCACAGCGCTAGCAGAAACGAACGTTTCTCGACGTTTTCTAACTCAGGGAACAAGTTGCACACTTCTGAGATGCATTTGGGCAACTTTGTCAGAAATGAGTTTTTTGCCTAAAGAGACATGCCTATTTGCGCAGTAGTACAGATTCTGAGTATGTAACTGGGCTTGATGAAATCAGCATTTCTCTTGTTTCCCTGTGCGTAGGGAAGCTCAGTTTTAGTCACTGTAGCTCCCACAAGTGTCTCCTCAGTGTGTTCCCATTTCCTTAGAAACAGTGTATTTGCTGGGAGAAAAGTGCATTACTGTGCGCTTTCACCGTTCAGCAAATACATGTGTAGAAGCACAGCGCTAGCAGAAACCAACGTTTCTTGACGTTTTCTAACTCACGGAACAAATTGCACACTTCTGAGATGCATTTGGGCAACTTTGTCAGAATTGTGTTTTCTGCCTAAAGGGACATGCCGATTTGCGCAGTAGTACAGATTCTGAGTATGTAACTGGGCTTGATGAAATCATCATTTCTCTTGCTTCCCTGTGCGTAGGGAAGCTCAGTTTTAGTCACAGTAGCTCCCACAAGTGTCTCCTCAGTGTGTTCCCATTTCCTTAGAAACAGTGTATTTGCTGGGAGAAAAGTGCATTACTCTGCGCTTTCACCGTTCAGCAAATACATGTGTAGAAGCACAGCGCTAGCAGAAACGACCGTTTCTCGACGTTTTCTAACTCAGGGAACAAGTTGCACACTTCTGAGATGCATTTGGGCAACTTTGTCAGAAATGAGTTTTTTGTCTAAAGAGACATGCCTATTTGCGCAGTAGTACCGATTCTGAGTATGTAACTGGGCTTGATGAAATCAGCATTTCTCTTGCTTCCCTGTGCGTAGGGAAGCTCAGTTTTAGTCACAGTAGCTCCCACAAGTGTCTCCTCAGTGTGTTCCCATTTCCTTAGAAACAGTGTATTTGCTGGGAGAAAAGTGCAGTACTCTGCGCTTTCACCGTTCGGCAAATACATGTGTAGAAGCACAGCGATATCAGATATGAACGTTTCTGGACGTTTTCTAACTCAGGGAACAAGTTGCACACTTCTGAGATGCATTTGGGCAACTTTGTCAGAAATGAGTTTTTTGCCTACAGAGACATGCCTATTTGCGCAGTAGTACAGATTCTGAGTATGTAACTGGGCTTGATGAAATCAGCATTTCTCTTGCTTCCCTGTGCGTAGGGAAGCTCAGTTTTAGTCACTGTAGCTCCCACAAGTGTCTCCTCAGTGTGTTACCATTTCCATAGAAACAGTGTATTTGCTGGGAGAAAAGTGCATTACTGTGCGCTTTCACCGTTCAGCAAATACATGTGTAGAAGCACAGCGCTAGCAGAAACGAACGTTTCTCGACGTTTTCTAACTCCGGGACCAAGTTGCACACTTCTGAGATGCATTTGGCAACTTTGTCAGAAATGAGTTTTTTGCCTACAGAGATATGCCTATTAGCGCAGTAGTACAGATTCTGAGTATGTAACTGGGCTTGATGAAATCAGCATTTCTCTTGCTTCCCTGTGCGTAGGGAAGCTCAGTTTTAGTCACTGTAGCTCCCACAAGTGTCTCCTCAGTGTGTTCCCATTTCCTTAGAAACAGTGTATTTGCTGGGAGAGAAGTGCATTACTGTGCGCTTTCACCGATCAGCAAATACATGTGTAGAAGCACAGCGCTAGCAGAAACGAACGTTTCTCGACGTTTTCTAACTCAGGGAACAAGTTGCACACTTCTGAGATGCATTTGGGCAACTTTGTCAGAAATGAGTTTTTTGCCTAAAGAGACATGCCTATTTGCGCAGTAGTACAGATTCTGAGTATGTAACTAGGATTGATGAAATCAGCATTTCTCTTGTTTCCCTGTGCGTAGGGAAGCTCAGTTTTAGTCACTGTAGCTCCCACAAGTGTCTCCTCAGTGTGTTCCCATTTCCTTAGAAACAGTGTATTTGCTGGGAGAAAAGTGCATTACTGTGCGCTTTCACCGTTCACCAAATACATGTGTAGAAGCACAGCGCTAGCAGAAACGAACGTTTCTCGACGTTTTCTAACTCAGGGAACAAGTTGCACACTTCTGAGATGCATTTGGGCAACCTTGTCAGAAATGAGTTTTTTGCCTAAAGAGACATGCCTATTTGCGCAGTAGTACAGATTCTGAGTATGTAACTGGGCTTGATGAAATCAGCATTTCTCTTGCTTCCCTGTGCGTAGGGAAGCTCAGTTTTAGTCACAGTACTCCCACAAGTGTCTCCTCAGTGTGTTCCCATTTCCTTAGAAACAGTGTATTTGCTGGGAGAAAAGTGCATTACTGTGCGCTTTCACCGTTCAGCAAATACATGTGTAGAAGCACAGCGCTAGCAGAAACCAACGTTTCTTGACATTTTCTAACTCAGGGAACAAATTGCACACTTCTGAGATGCATTTGGGCAACTTTGTCAGAATTGTGTTTTTTGCCTAAAGGGACATGCCGATTTGCGCAGTAGTACAGATTCTGAGTATGTAACTGGGCTTGATGAAATCAGCATTTCTCTTGCTTCCCTGTGCGTAGGGAAGCTCAGTTTTAGTCACAGTAGCTCCCACAAGTGTCTCCTCAGTGTGTTCCCATTTCCTTAGAAACAGTGTATTTGCTGGGAGAAAAGTGCATTACTCTGCGCTTTCACCGTTCAGCAAATACATGTGTAGAAGCACAGCGCTAGCAGAAAAGACCGTTTCTCGACGTTTTCTAACTCAGGGAACAAGTAGCACACTTCTGAGATGCATTTGGGCAACTTTGTCAGAAATGAGTTTTTTGCCTAAAGAGACATGCCTATTTGCGAAGTAGTACAGATTCTGAGTATGTAACTGGGCTTGATGAAATCAGCATTTCTCTGGCTTCCCTGTGCGTAGGGAAGCTCAGTTTTAGTCACAGTAGCTCCCACAAGTGTCTCCTCAGTGTGTTCCCATTTCCTTAAAAACAGTGTATTTGCAGGGAGAAAAGTGCATTACTGTGCGCTTTCACCATTCAGCAAATACATGTGTAGAAGCACAGCGCTAGCAGATACGACCCTTTCTCGACGTTTTCTAACTCAGGGAACAAGTTGCACACTTCTGAGATGCATTTGGGCAACTTTGTCAGAAATGAGTTTTTTGCCTTAAGAAACATGCCTATTTGCGCAGTAGTACAGATTCTGAGTATGTAACTGGGCTTGATGAAATCAGCATTTCTCTTGCTTCCCTGTGCGTACGGAAGCTCAGTTTTAGTCACAGTAGCTTCCAGAAGTGTCTCCACAGTGTGTTCCCATTTCCTTAGAAACAGTGTATTTGCTGGGAGAAAAGTGCATTACAGTGCGCTTTCACCGTTCAGCAAATACATGTGTAGAAGCACAGCGCTAGCAGAAACGAACGTTTCTCGACGTTTTCTAACTCCGGGACCAAGTTGCACACTTCTGAGATGCATTTGGCAACTTTGTCAGAAATGAGTTTTTTGCCTACAGAGATATGACTATTAGCGCAGTAGTACAGATTCTGAGTATGTAACTGGGCTTGATGAAATAAGCATTTCTCTTGCTTCCCTGTGCGTAGGGAAGCTCAGTTTTAGTCACTGTAGCTCCCACAAGTGTCTCCTCAGTGTGTTCCCATTTCCTTAGAAACAGTGTATTTGCTGGGAGAGAAGTGCATTACTCTGCGCTTTCACCGTTCGGCAAATACATGTGTAGAAGCACTGCGATATCAGATATGAACGTTTCTCAACGTTTTCTAACTCAGGGAACAAGTTGCACACTTCTGAGATGCATTTGGGCAACTTTGTCAGAAATGAGTTTTTTGCCTAAAGAGACATGCCTATTTGCGCAGTAGTACAGATTCTGAGTATGTAACTAGGATTGATGAAATCAGCATTTCTCTTGTTTCCCTGTGCGTAGGGAAGCTCAGTTTTAGTCACTGTAGCTCCCACAAGTGTCTCCTCAGTGTGTTCCCATTTCCTTAGAAACAGTGTATTTGCTGGGAGAAAAGTGCATTACTGTGCGCTTTCACCGTTCACCAAATACATGTGTAGAAGCACAGCGCTAGCAGAAACGAACGTTTCTCGACGTTTTCTAACTCAGGGAACATGTTGCACACTTCTGAGATGCATTTGGGCAACCTTGTCAGAAATGAGTTTTTTGCCTAAAGAGACATGCCTATTTGCGCAGTAGTACAGATTCTGAGTATGTAACTGGGCTTGATGAAATCAGCATTTCTCTTGCTTCCCTGTGCGTAGGGAAGCTCAGTTTTAGTCACAGTACTCCCACAAGTGTCTCCTCAGTGTGTTCCCATTTCCTTAGAAACAGTGTATTTGCTGGGAGAAAAGTGCATTACTGTGCGCTTTCACCGTTCAGCAAATACATGTGTAGAAGCACAGCGCTAGCAGAAACCAACGTTTCTTGACATTTTCTAACTCAGGGAACAAATTGCACACTTCTGAGATGCATTTGGGCAACTTTGTCAGAATTGTGTTTTTTGCCTAAAGGGACATGCCGATTTGCGCAGTAGTACAGATTCTGAGTATGTAACTGGGCTTGATGAAATCATCATTTCTCTTGCTTCCCTGTGCGTAGGGAAGCTCAGTTTTAGTCACAGTAGCTCCCACAAGTGTCTCCTCAGTGTGTTCCCATTTCCTTAGAAACAGTGTATTTGCTGGGAGAAAAGTGCATTACTCTGCGCTTTCACCGTTCAGCAAATACATGTGTAGAAGCACAGCGCTAGCAGAAAAGACCGTTTCTCGACGTTTTCTAACTCAGGGAACAAGTAGCACACTTCTGAGATGCATTTGGGCAACTTTGTCAGAAATGAGTTTTTTGCCTAAAGAGACATGCCTATTTGCGAAGTAGTACAGATTCTGAGTATGTAACTGGGCTTGATGAAATCAGCATTTCTCTGGCTTCCCTGTGCGTAGGGAAGCTCAGTTTTAGTCACAGTAGCTCCCACAAGTGTCTCCTCAGTGTGTTCCCATTTCCTTAAAAACAGTGTATTTGCAGGGAGAAAAGTGCATTACTGTGCGCTTTCACCATTCAGCAAATACATGTGTAGAAGCACAGCGCTAGCAGATACGACCCTTTCTCGACGTTTTCTAACTCAGGGAACAAGTTGCACACTTCTGAGATGCATTTGGGCAACTTTGTCAGAAATGAGTTTTTTGCCTTAAGAAACATGCCTATTTGCGCAGTAGTACAGATTCTGAGTATGTAACTGGGCTTGATGAAATCAGCATTTCTCTTGCTTCCCTGTGCGTACGGAAGCTCAGTTTTAGTCACAGTAGCTTCCAGAAGTGTCTCCACAGTGTGTTCCCATTTCCTTAGAAACAGTGTATTTGCTGGGAGAAAAGTGCATTACAGTGCGCTTTCACCGTTCAGCAAATACATGTGTAGAAGCACAGCGCTAGCAGAAACGAACGTTTCTCGACGTTTTCTAACTCCGGGACCAAGTTGCACACTTCTGAGATGCATTTGGCAACTTTGTCAGAAATGAGTTTTTTGCCTACAGAGATATGCCTATTAGCGCAGTAGTACAGATTCTGAGTATGTAACTGGGCTTGATGAAATAAGCATTTCTCTTGCTTCCCTGTGCGTAGGGAAGCTCAGATTTAGTCACAGAAGCTCCCACAAGTGTCTCCTCAGTGTGTTCCCATTTCCTTAGAAACAGTGTATTTGCTGGGAGAAAAGTGCAGTACTCTGCGCTTTCATCGTTCGGCAAATACATGTGTAGAAGCACAGCGATATCAGATATGAACGTTTCTGGACGTTTTCTAACTCAGGGAACAAGTTGCACACTTCTGAGATGCATTTGGGCAACTTTGTCAGAAATGAGTTTTTTGCCTACAGAGACATGCCTATTTGCGCAGTAGTACAGATTCTGAGTATGTAACTGGGCTTGATGAAATCAGCATTTCTCTTGCTTCCCTGTGCGTAGGGAAGCTCAGTTTTAGTCACTGTAGCTCCCACAAGTGTCTCCTCAGTGTGTTACCATTTCCATAGAAACAGTGTATTTGCTGGGAGAAAAGTGCATTACTGTGCGCTTTCACCGTTCAGCAAATACATGTGTAGAAGCACAGCGCTAGCAGAAACGAACGTTTCTCGACGTTTTCTAACTCCGGGACCAAGTTGAACACTTCTGAGATGCATTTGGCAACTTTGTCAGAAATGAGTTTTTTGCCTACAGAGATATGCCTATTAGCGCAGTAGTACAGATTCTGAGTATGTAACTGGGCTTGATGAAATAAGCATTTCTCTTGCTTCCCTGTGCGTAGGGAAGCTCAGTTTTAGTCACTGTAGCTCCCACAAGTGTCTCCTCAGTGTGTTCCCATTTCCTTAGAAACAGTGTATTTGCTGGGAGAGAAGTGCATTACTGTGCGCTTTCACCGATCAGCAAATACATGTGTAGAAGCACAGCGCTAGCAGAAACCAACGTTTCTCGACGTTTTCTAACTCAGGGAACAAGTTGCACACTTCTGAGATGCATTTGGGCAACTTTGTCAGAAATGAGTTTTTTGCCTAAAGAGACATGCCTATTTGCGCAGTAGTACAGATTCTGAGTATGTAACTGGGATTGATGAAATCAGCATTTCTCTTGTTTACCTGTGCGTAGGGAAGCTCAGTTTTAGTCACAGTAGCTCCCACAAGTGTCTCCTCAGTGTGTTCCCATTTCCTTAGAAACAGTGTATTTGCTGGGAGAAAAGTGCATTACTCTGCGCTTTCACCGTTCAGCAAATACATGTGTAGAAGCACAGCGCTAGCAGAAACGACCGTTTCTCGACGTTTTCTAACTCAGGGAACAAGTTGCACACTTCTGAGATGCATTTGGGCAACTTTGTCAGAAATGAGTTTTTTGTCTAAAGAGACATGCCTATTTGCGCAGTAGTACCGATTCTGAGTATGTAACTGGGCTTGATGAAATCAGCATTTCTCTTGCTTCCCTGTGCGTAGGGAAGCTCAGATTTAGTCACAGTAGCTCCCACAAGTGTCTCCTCAGTGTGTTCCCATTTCCTTAGAAACAGTGTATTTGCTGGGAGAAAAGTGCAGTACTCTGCGCTTTCACCGTTCGGCAAATACATGTGTAGAAGCACAGCGATATCAGATATGAACGTTTCTGGACGTTTTCTAACTCAGGGAACAAGTTGCACACTTCTGAGATGCATTTGGGCAACTTTGTCAGAAATGAGTTTTTTGCCTACAGAGACATGCCTATTTGCGCACTAGTACAGATTCTGAGTATGTAACTGGGCTTGATGAAATCAGCATTTCTCTTGCTTCCCTGTGCGTAGGGAAGCTCAGTTTTAGTCACTGTAGCTCCCACAAGTGTCTCCTCAGTGTGTTACCATTTCCATAGAAACAGTGTATTTGCTGGGAGAAAAGTGCATTACTGTGCGCTTTCACCGTTCTGCAAATACATGTGTAGAAGCACAGCGCTAGCAGAAACGAACGTTTCTCGACGTTTTCTAACTCCGGGACCAAGTTGCACACTTCTGAGATGCATTTGGCAACTTTGTCAGAAATGAGTTTTTTGCCTACAGAGATATGCCTATTAGCGCAGTAGTACAGATTCTGAGTATGTAACTGGGCTTGATGAAATAAGCATTTCTCTTGCTTCCCTGTGCGTAGGGAAGCTCAGTTTTAGTCACTGTAGCTCCCACAAGTGTCTCCTCAGTGTGTTCCCATTTCCTTAGAAACAGTGTATTTGCTGGGAGAGAAGTGCATTACTGTGCGCTTTCACCGATCAGCAAATACATGTGTAGAAGCACAGCGCTAGCAGAAACGAACGTTTCTCGACGTTTTCTAACTCAGGGAACAAGTTGCACACTTCTGAGATGCATTTGGGCAACTTTGTCAGAAATGAGTTTTTTGCCTAAAGAGACATGCCTATTTGCGCAGTAGTACAGATTCTGAGTATGTAACTAGGATTGATGAAATCAGCATTTCTCTTGTTTCCCTGTGCGTAGGGAAGCTCAGTTTTAGTCACTGTAGCTCCCACAAGTGTCTCCTCAGTGTGTTCCCATTTCCTTAGAAACAGTGTATTTGCTGGGAGAAAAGTGCATTACTGTGCGCTTTCACCGTTCACCAAATACATGTGTAGAAGCACAGCGCTAGCAGAAACGAACGTTTCTCGACGTTTTCTAACTCAGGGAACAAGTTGCACACTTCTGAGATGCATTTGGGCAACCTTGTCAGAAATGAGTTTTTTGCCTAAAGAGACATGCCTATTTGCGCAGTAGTACAGATTCTGAGTATGTAACTGGGCTTGATGAAATCAGCATTTCTCTTGCTTCCCTGTGCGTAGGGAAGCTCAGTTTTAGTCACAGTACTCCCACAAGTCTCTCCTCAGTGTGTTCCCATTTCCTTAGAAACAGTGTATTTGCTGGGAGAAAAGTGCATTACTGTGCGCTTTCACCGTTCAGCAAATACATGTGTAGAAGCACAGCGCTAGCAGAAACCAACGTTTCTCGACGTTTTCTAACTCAGGGAACAAGTTGCACACTTCTGAGATGCATTTGGGCAACTTTGTCAGAAATGAGTTTTTTGCCTAAATTGACATGCCTATTTGCGCAGTAGGACAGATTCTGAGTATGTAACTGGGCTTGATGAAATCAGCATTTCTCTTGCTTCCCTGTGCGTAGGGAAGCTCAGTTTTAGTCACAGTAGCTCCCACAAGTGTCTCCTCAGTGTGTTCCCATTTCCTTAGAAACAGTGTATTTGCTGGGAGAAAAGTGCATTACTGTGCGCTTTCACCGTTCAGCAAATACATGTGTAGAAGCACAGCGCTAGCAGAACCGACCGTTTCTCGACGTTTTCTAACTCAGGGAACAAGTTGCACACTTCTGAGATGCATTTGGGCAACTTTGTCAGAAATGAGTTTTTTGCCTACAGAGACATGCCTATTTGCGCAGTAGTACAGATTCTGAGTATGTAACTGGGCTTGAGGAAATCAGCATTTCTCTTGCTTCCCTGTGCGTAGGGAAGCTCAGTTTTAGTCACAGTAGCTCTCACAAGTGTCTCCTCAGTGTGTTCCCATTTCCTTAGAAACAGTGTATTTGCTGGGAGAAAAGTGCATTACTGTGCGCTTTCACCGTTCAGCAAATACATTTGTAGAAGCACAGCGCTAGCAGAAACGACCGTTTCTCGACGTTTTCTAACTCAGGGAACAAGTTGCACACTTCTGAGATGCATTTGGGCAACTTTGTCAGAAATGAGTTTTTGCCTAAAGAGACATGCCTATTTGCTCAGTAGTACGGATTCTGAGTATGTAACTGGGCTTGATGAAATCAGCATTTCTCTTGCTTCCCTGTGCATAGGGAAGCTCAGTTTTAGTCACAGTAGCTCCCACAAGTGTCTCCTCAGTGTGTTCCCATTTCCTGAGAAACAGTGTATTTGCTGGGAGAAAAGTGCATTACTGTGCGCTTTCACCGTTCAGCAAATACATGTGTAGAAGCACAGCGCTAGCAGAAACGACCGTTTCTCGACGTTTTCTAACTCAGGGAACAACTTGCACACTTCTGAGATGCATTTGGGCAACTTTGTCAGAAATGAGTTTTTTGCCTAAAGAGACATGCCTATTTGCGCAGTAGTACAGATTATGAGTATGTAACTGGGCTTGATGAAATCAAAATTTCTCTTGCTTCCCTGTGCGTAGTGAAACTCAGTTTTAGTCACAGTAGCTCCCACAAGTGTCTCCTCAGTGTGTTCCCATTTCCTTTGAAACAGTGTATTTGCTGGGAGAAAAGTGCATTACTGTGCGCTTTCACCGTTCAGCAAATACATGTGTAGAAGCACAGCGCTAGCAGAAAAGACCGTTTCTCGACGTTTTCTAACTCAGGGAACAAGTTGCACACTTCTGAGATGCATTTGGGCAACTTTGTCAGAAATGAGGTTTTTGTCTAAAGAGACATGCCTATTTGCGCAGTAGTACAGATTCTGAGGATGTAACTGGGCTTGATGAAATAAGCATTTCTCTTGCTTCCCTGTGCGTAGGGAATCTCAGTTTTAGTCACAGTAGCTCCCACAAGTGTCTCCTCAGTGTGTTCCCATTTCCTTAGAAACAGTGTGTTTGCTGGGAGAAAAGTGCAGTACTGTGCGCTTTCACCGTTCAGCAAATACATGTGTAGAAGCACAGCGCTAGCAGAAACGAACGTGTCTCGACATTTTCTAACTCAGGGAACAAGTTGCACACTTCTGAGATGCATTTGGGCAACTTTGTCAGAAATGAGTTTTTTGCCTAAAGAGACATGCCTATTTGCGCAGTAGTACAGATTCTGAGTATGTAACTGGGCTTGATGAAATCAGCATTTCTCTTGCTTCCCTGTGCGTAGTGAAGCTCAGTTTTAGTCACAGTAGCTCCCATACGTGTCTCCTCAGTGTGTTCCCATTTCCTTAGAAACAGTGTATTTGCTGGGAGAAAAGTGCATTCCTGTGCCCTTTCACCGTTCAGGAAATACATGTGTAGAAGCACAGCACTCGCAGAAACGAACGTTTCTCGACGTTTTCTAACTCAGGGAACACGTTGCACACTTCTGAGATGCATTTGGGCAACTTTGTCAGAAATGAGTTTTTTGCCTAAAGAGACATGCCTATTTGCGCAGTAGTACAGATTCTGAGTATGTAACTGGGCTTGATGAAATCAGCATTTCTCTGGCTTCCCTGTGTGTAGGGAAGCTCAGTTTTAGTCACAGTAGCTCCCACAAGTGTCTCCTCAGTGTGTTCCCATTTCCTTAAAAACAGTGTATTTGCAGGGAGAAAAGTGCATTACTGTGCGCTTTCACCATTCAGCAAATACATGTGTAGAAGCACAGCGCTAGCAGATACGACCCTTTCTCGACGTTTTCTAACTCAGGGAACAAGTTGCACACTTCTGAGATGCATTTGGGCAACTTTGTCAGAAATGAGTTTTTTGCCTTAAGAAACATGCCTATTTGCGCAGTAGTACAGATTCTGAGTATGTAACTGGGCTTGATGAAATCAGCATTTCTCTTGCTTCCCTGTGCGTACGGAAGCTCAGTTTTAGTCACAGTAGCTTCCAGAAGTGTCTCCACAGTGTGTTCCCATTTCCTTAGAAACAGTGTATTTGCTGGGAGAAAAGTGCATTACAGTGCGCTTTCACCGTTCAGCAAATACATGTGTAGAAGCACAGCGCTAGCAGAAACCAACGTTTCTCGACGTTTTCTAACTCAGGGAACAAATTGCACACGTCTGAGATGCATTTGGGCAACTTTGTCAGAAATGAGTTTTTTGCCTACAGAGACATGCCTATTTGCGCAGTAGTACAGATTCTGAGTATGTAACTGGGCTTGAGGAAATCAGCATTTCTCTTGCTTCCCTGTGCGTAGGGAAGCTCAGTTTTAGTCACAGTAGCTCCCACAAGTGTCTCCTCAGTGTGTTCCCATTTCCTGAGAAACAGTGTATTTGCTGGGAGAAAAGTGCATTACTGTGCGCTTTCACCGTTCAGCAAATACATGTGTAGAAGCACAGCGCTAGCAGAAACGACCGTTTCTCGACGTTTTCTAACTCAGGGAACAACTTGCACACTTCTGAGATGCATTTGGGCAACTTTGTCAGAAATGAGTTTTTTCCTAAAGAGACATGCCTATTTGCGCAGTAGTACAGATTCTGAGTATGTAACTGGGCTTGATGAAATCAGCATTTCTCTTGCTTCCCTGTGCGTAGGGAAGCTCAGTTTTAGTCACAGTAGCGCCCACAAGTGTCTTCTCAGTGTGTTCCCATTTCCTTAGAAACAATGTGTTTGCTGGGAGAAAAGTGCATTACTGTGCGCTTTCACCGTTCAGCAAATACAAGTGTAGAATCACAGCTCTAGCAGAAACGAACGTTTCTCGACGTTTTCTAAATCAGGGAACAAGTTGCACACTTCTGAGATGCATTTGGCAACTTTGTCAGAAATGAGTTTTTTGCCTAAAGAGACATGCCTATTTGCGCAGTAGTACAGATTCTGAGTATGTAACTGGGCTTGATGAAATCAGCATTTCTCTGGCTTCCCTGTGCGTAGGGAAGCTCAGTTTTAGTCACAGTAGCTCCCACAAGTGTCTCCTCAGTGTGTTCCCATTTCCTTAAAAACAGTGTATTTGCAGGGAGAAAAGTGCATTACTGTGCGCTTTCACCGTTCAGCAAATACATGTGTAGAAGCACAGCGCTAGCAGATACGACCGTTTCTCGACGTTTTCTAACTCAGGGAACAAGTTGCACACTTCTGAGATGCATTTGGGCAACTTTGTCAGAAATGAGTTTTTTGCCTTAAGAAACATGCCTATTTGCGCAGTAGTACAGATTCTGAGTATGTAACTGGGCTTGATGAAATCAGCATTTCTCTTGCTTCCCTGTGCGTAGGGAAGCTCAGTTTTAGTCACAGTAGCTCCCACAAGTGTCTCCTCAGTGTGTTCCCATTTCTTTAGATACAGTGTATTTGCTGGGAGAAAAGTGCATTACTGTGCGCTTTCACCGTTCAGCAAATACATGTGTAGAAGCACAGCGCTAGCAGAAACGAACGTTTCTCGACGTTTTCTAACTCATGGGAACAAGTTGCACACTTCTGAGATGCATTTGGGCAACTTTGTCAGAAATGAGTTTTTTGCCTAAAGAGACATGCCTATTTGCGCAGTAGTACAGATTCTGAGTATGTAACTGGGCTTGATGAAATCAGCATTTCTCTTGCTTCCCTGTGCGTAGAGAAGCTCAGTTTTAGTCACAGTAGCTCCCACAAGTGTCTCCTCAGTGTGTTCCCATTTCCTTAGAACAGTGTATTTGCTGGGAGAAAAGTCCACTACTGTGCGCTTTCACCGTTCAGCAAATACATGTGTAGAAGCACAGCGCTAGCAGAAACGAACGTTTCTCGACGTTTTCTAACTCAGGGAACAAGTTGCAAACTTCTGAGATGCATTTGGGCAACTTTGTCAGAAATGAGTATTTTGCCTAAAGAGACATGCCTATTTGCGCAGTAGTACAGATTCTGAGTATGTAACTGGGCTGGATGAAATCAGCATTTCTCTTGCTTCCCTGTGCGTAGTGAAGCTCAGTTTTAGTCACAGTAGCTCCCATAAGTGTCTCCTCAGTGTGTTCCCATTTCCTTAGAAACAGTGTATTTGCTGGGAGAAAAGTGCATTCCTCTGCCCTTTCACCGTTCAGGAAATACATGTGTAGAAGCACAGCGCTCGCAGAAACGAACGTTTCTCGACGTTTTCTAACTCAAGGAACAAGTTGCACACTTCTGAGATGCATTTGGGCAACTTTGTCAGAAATGAGTTTTTTGCCTAAAGAGACATGCCTATTTGCGCAGTAGTACAGATTCTGAGTATGTAACTGGGCTTGATGAAATCAGCATTTCTCTTGCTTCCCTGTGCGTAGGGAAGCTCAGTATTAGTCACAGTAGCTCCCACAAGTGTCTCCTCAGTGTGTTCCCATTTCCTTAAAAACAGTGTATTTGCAGGGAGAAAAGTGCATTACTGTGCGCTTTCACCGTTCAGCAAATACATGTGTAGAAGCATAGCGCTAGCAGAAACGACCGTTTCTCGACGTTTTCTAACTCAGGGAACAAGTTGCACACTTCTGAGATGCATTTGGGCAACTTTGTCAGAAATGAGTTTTTTGCCTAAAGAGACATGCCTATTTGCGCAGTAGTACAGATTCTGAGTATGTAACTGGGCTTGATGAAATCAGCATTTCTCTTGCTTCCCTGTGCGTAGGGAAGCTCAGTTTTAGTCACTGTAGCTCCCACAAGTGTCTCCTCAGTGTGTTACCATTTCCATAGAAACAGTGTATTTGCTGGGAGAAAAGTGCATTACTGTGCGCTTTCACCGTTCAGCAAATACATGTGTAGAAGCACAGCGCTAGCAGAAACGAACGTTTCTCGACGTTTTCTAACTCCGGGACCAAGTTGAACACTTCTGAGATGCATTTGGCAACTTTGTCAGAAATGAGTTTTTTGCCTACAGAGATATGCCTATTAGCGCAGTAGTACAGATTCTGAGTATGTAACTGGGCTTGATGAAATAAGCATTTCTCTTGCTTCCCTGTGCGTAGGGAAGCTCAGTTTTAGTCACTGTAGCTCCCACAAGTGTCTCCTCAGTGTGTTCCCATTTCCTTAGAAACAGTGTATTTGCTGGGAGAGAAGTGCATTACTGTGCGCTTTCACCGATCAGCAAATACATGTGTAGAAGCACAGCGCTAGCAGAAACGAACGTTTCTCGACGTTTTCTAACTCAGGGAACAACTTGCACACTTCTGAGATGCATTTGGGCAACTTTGTCAGAAATGAGTTTTTTGCCTAAAGAGACATGCCTATTTGCGCAGTAGTACAGATTCTGAGTATGTAACTGGGATTGATGAAATCAGCATTTCTCTTGTTTACCTGTGCGTAGGGAAGCTCAGTTTTAGTCACAGTAGCTCCCACAAGTGTCTCCTCAGTGTGTTCCCATTTCCTTAGAAACAGTGTATTTGCTGGGAGAAAAGTGCATTACTCTGCGCTTTTACCGTTCAGCAAATACATGTGTAGAAGCACAGCGCTAGCAGAAACGACCGTTTCTCGACGTTTTCTAACTCAGGGAACAAGTTGCACACTTCTGAGATGCATTTGGGCAACTTTGTCAGAAATGAGTTTTTTGTCTAAAGAGACATGCCTATTTGCGCAGTAGTACCGATTCTGAGTATGTAACTGGGCTTGATGAAATCAGCATTTCTCTTGCTTCCCTGTGCGTAGGGAAGCTCAGATTTAGTCACAGTAGCTCCCACAAGTGTCTCCTCAGTGTGTTCCCATTTCCTTAGAAACAGTGTATTTGCTGGGAGAAAAGTGCAGTACTCTGCGCTTTCACCGTTCGGCAAATACATGTGTAGAAGCACAGCGATATCAGATATGAACGTTTCTGGACGTTTTCTAACTCAGGGAACAAGTTGCACACTTCTGAGATGCATTTGGGCAACTTTGTCAGAAATGAGTTTTTTGCCTACAGAGACATGCCTATTTGCGCACTAGTACAGATTCTGAGTATGTAACTGGGCTTGATGAAATCAGCATTTCTCTTGCTTCCCTGTGCGTAGGGAAGCTCAGTTTTAGTCACTGTAGCTCCCACAAGTGTCTCCTCAGTGTGTTACCATTTCCATAGAAACAGTGTATTTGCTGGGAGAAAAGTGCATTACTGTGTGCTTTCACCGTTCTGCAAATACATGTGTAGAAGCACAGCGCTAGCAGAAACGAACGTTTCTCGACGTTTTCTAACTCCGGGACCAAGTTGCACACTTCTGAGATGCATTTGGCAACTTTGTCAGAAATGAGTTTTTTGCCTACAGAGATATGCCTATTAGCGCAGTAGTACAGATTCTGAGTATGTAACTGGGCTTGATGAAATAAGCATTTCTCTTGCTTCCCTGTGCGTAGGGAAGCTCAGTTTTAGTCACTGTAGCTCCCACAAGTGTCTCCTCAGTGTGTTCCCATTTCCTTAGAAACAGTGTATTTGCTGGGAGAGAAGTGCATTACTGTGCGCTTTCACCGATCAGCAAATACATGTGTAGAAGCACAGCGCTAGCAGAAACGAACGTTTCTCGACGTTTTCTAACTCAGGGAACAAGTTGCACACTTCTGAGATGCATTTGGGCAACTTTGTCAGAAATGAGTTTTTTGCCTAAAGAGACATGCCTATTTGCGCAGTAGTACAGATTCTGAGTATGTAACTAGGATTGATGAAATCAGCATTTCTCTTGTTTCCCTGTGCGTAGGGAAGCTCAGTTTTAGTCACTGTAGCTCCCACAAGTGTCTCCTCAGTGTGTTCCCATTTCCTTAGAAACAGTGTATTTGCTGGGAGAAAAGTGCATTACTGTGCGCTTTCACCGTTCACCAAATACATGTGTAGAAGCACAGCGCTAGCAGAAACGAACGTTTCTCGACGTTTTCTAACTCAGGGAACAAGTTGCACACTTCTGAGATGCATTTGGGCAACCTTGTCAGAAATGAGTTTTTTGCCTAAAGAGACATGCCTATTTGCGCAGTAGTACAGATTCTGAGTATGTAACTGGGCTTGATGAAATCAGCATTTCTCTTGCTTCCCTGTGCGTAGGGAAGCTCAGTTTTAGTCACAGTACTCCCACAAGTCTCTCCTCAGTGTGTTCCCATTTCCTTAGAAACAGTGTATTTGCTGGGAGAAAAGTGCATTACTGTGCGCTTTCACCGTTCAGCAAATACATGTGTAGAAGCACAGCGCTAGCAGAAACCAACGTTTCTCGACGTTTTCTAACTCAGGGAACAAGTTGCACACTTCTGAGATGCATTTGGGCAACTTTGTCAGAAATGAGTTTTTTGCCTAAATTGACATGCCTATTTGCGCAGTAGGACAGATTCTGAGTATGTAACTGGGCTTGATGAAATCAGCATTTCTCTTGCTTCCCTGTGCGTAGGGAAGCTCAGTTTTAGTCACAGTAGCTCCCACAAGTGTCTCCTCAGTGTGTTCCCATTTCCTTAGAAACAGTGTATTTGCTGGGAGAAAAGTGCATTACTGTGCGCTTTCACCGTTCAGCAAATACATGTGTAGAAGCACAGCGCTAGCAGAACCGACCGTTTCTCGACGTTTTCTAACTCAGGGAACAAGTTGCACACTTCTGAGATGCATTTGGGCAACTTTGTCAGAAATGAGTTTTTTGCCTACAGAGACATGCCTATTTGCGCAGTAGTACAGATTCTGAGTATGTAACTGGGCTTGAGGAAATCAGCATTTCTCTTGCTTCCCTGTGCGTAGGGAAGCTCAGTTTTAGTCACAGTAGCTCTCACAAGTGTCTCCTCAGTGTGTTCCCATTTCCTTAGAAACAGTGTATTTGCTGGGAGAAAAGTGCATTACTGTGCGCTTTCACCGTTCAGCAAATACATTTGTAGAAGCACAGCGCTAGCAGAAACGACCGTTTCTCGACGTTTTCTAACTCAGGGAACAAGTTGCACACTTCTGAGATGCATTTGGGCAACTTTGTCAGAAATGAGTTTTTGCCTAAAGAGACATGCCTATTTGCTCAGTAGTACGGATTCTGAGTATGTAACTGGGCTTGATGAAATCAGCATTTCTCTTGCTTCCCTGTGCATAGGGAAGCTCAGTTTTAGTCACAGTAGCTCCCACAAGTGTCTCCTCAGTGTGTTCCCATTTCCTGAGAAACAGTGTATTTGCTGGGAGAAAAGTGCATTACTGTGCGCTTTCACCGTTCAGCAAATACATGTGTAGAAGCACAGCGCTAGCAGAAACGACCGTTTCTCGACGTTTTCTAACTCAGGGAACAACTTGCACACTTCTGAGATGCATTTGGGCAACTTTGTCAGAAATGAGTTTTTTGCCTAAAGAGACATGCCTATTTGCGCAGTAGTACAGATTATGAGTATGTAACTGGGCTTGATGAAATCAAAATTTCTCTTGCTTCCCTGTGCGTAGTGAAACTCAGTTTTAGTCACAGTAGCTCCCACAAGTGTCTCCTCAGTGTGTTCCCATTTCCTTTGAAACAGTGTATTTGCTGGGAGAAAAGTGCATTACTGTGCGCTTTCACCGTTCAGCAAATACATGTGTAGAAGCACAGCGCTAGCAGAAAAGACCGTTTCTCGACGTTTTCTAACTCAGGGAACAAGTTGCACACTTCTGAGATGCATTTGGGCAACTTTGTCAGAAATGAGGTTTTTGTCTAAAGAGACATGCCTATTTGCGCAGTAGTACAGATTCTGAGGATGTAACTGGGCTTGATGAAATAAGCATTTCTCTTGCTTCCCTGTGCGTAGGGAATCTCAGTTTTAGTCACAGTAGCTCCCACAAGTGTCTCCTCAGTGTGTTCCCATTTCCTTAGAAACAGTGTGTTTGCTGGGAGAAAAGTGCAGTACTGTGCGCTTTCACCGTTCAGCAAATACATGTGTAGAAGCACAGCGCTAGCAGAAACGAACGTGTCTCGACATTTTCTAACTCAGGGAACAAGTTGCACACTTCTGAGATGCATTTGGGCAACTTTGTCAGAAATGAGTTTTTTGCCTAAAGAGACATGCCTATTTGCGCAGTAGTACAGATTCTGAGTATGTAACTGGGCTTGATGAAATCAGCATTTCTCTTGCTTCCCTGTGCGTAGTGAAGCTCAGTTTTAGTCACAGTAGCTCCCATACGTGTCTCCTCAGTGTGTTCCCATTTCCTTAGAAACAGTGTATTTGCTGGGAGAAAAGTGCATTCCTGTGCCCTTTCACCGTTCAGGAAATACATGTGTAGAAGCACAGCACTCGCAGAAACGAACGTTTCTCGACGTTTTCTAACTCAGGGAACACGTTGCACACTTCTGAGATGCATTTGGGCAACTTTGTCAGAAATGAGTTTTTTGCCTAAAGAGACATGCCTATTTGCGCAGTAGTACAGATTCTGAGTATGTAACTGGGCTTGATGAAATCAGCATTTCTCTGGCTTCCCTGTGTGTAGGGAAGCTCAGTTTTAGTCACAGTAGCTCCCACAAGTGTCTCCTCAGTGTGTTCCCATTTCCTTAAAAACAGTGTATTTGCAGGGAGAAAAGTGCATTACTGTGCGCTTTCACCATTCAGCAAATACATGTGTAGAAGCACAGCGCTAGCAGATACGACCCTTTCTCGACGTTTTCTAACTCAGGGAACAAGTTGCACACTTCTGAGATGCATTTGGGCAACTTTGTCAGAAATGAGTTTTTTGCCTTAAGAAACATGCCTATTTGCGCAGTAGTACAGATTCTGAGTATGTAACTGGGCTTGATGAAATCAGCATTTCTCTTGCTTCCCTGTGCGTACGGAAGCTCAGTTTTAGTCACAGTAGCTTCCAGAAGTGTCTCCACAGTGTGTTCCCATTTCCTTAGAAACAGTGTATTTGCTGGGAGAAAAGTGCATTACAGTGCGCTTTCACCGTTCAGCAAATACATGTGTAGAAGCACAGCGCTAGCAGAAACCAACGTTTCTCGACGTTTTCTAACTCAGGGAACAAATTGCACACGTCTGAGATGCATTTGGGCAACTTTGTCAGAAATGAGTTTTTTGCCTACAGAGACATGCCTATTTGCGCAGTAGTACAGATTCTGAGTATGTAACTGGGCTTGAGGAAATCAGCATTTCTCTTGCTTCCCTGTGCGTAGGGAAGCTCAGTTTTAGTCACAGTAGCTCCCACAAGTGTCTCCTCAGTGTGTTCCCATTTCCTGAGAAACAGTGTATTTGCTGGGAGAAAAGTGCATTACTGTGCGCTTTCACCGTTCAGCAAATACATGTGTAGAAGCACAGCGCTAGCAGAAACGACCGTTTCTCGACGTTTTCTAACTCAGGGAACAACTTGCACACTTCTGAGATGCATTTGGGCAACTTTGTCAGAAATGAGTTTTTTCCTAAAGAGACATGCCTATTTGCGCAGTAGTACAGATTCTGAGTATGTAACTGGGCTTGATGAAATCAGCATTTCTCTTGCTTCCCTGTGCGTAGGGAAGCTCAGTTTTAGTCACAGTAGCGCCCACAAGTGTCTTCTCAGTGTGTTCCCATTTCCTTAGAAACAATGTGTTTGCTGGGAGAAAAGTGCATTACTGTGCGCTTTCACCGTTCAGCAAATACAAGTGTAGAATCACAGCTCTAGCAGAAACGAACGTTTCTCGACGTTTTCTAAATCAGGGAACAAGTTGCACACTTCTGAGATGCATTTGGCAACTTTGTCAGAAATGAGTTTTTTGCCTAAAGAGACATGCCTATTTGCGCAGTAGTACAGATTCTGAGTATGTAACTGGGCTTGATGAAATCAGCATTTCTCTGGCTTCCCTGTGCGTAGGGAAGCTCAGTTTTAGTCACAGTAGCTCCCACAAGTGTCTCCTCAGTGTGTTCCCATTTCCTTAAAAACAGTGTATTTGCAGGGAGAAAAGTGCATTACTGTGCGCTTTCACCGTTCAGCAAATACATGTGTAGAAGCACAGCGCTAGCAGATACGACCGTTTCTCGACGTTTTCTAACTCAGGGAACAAGTTGCACACTTCTGAGATGCATTTGGGCAACTTTGTCAGAAATGAGTTTTTTGCCTTAAGAAACATGCCTATTTGCGCAGTAGTACAGATTCTGAGTATGTAACTGGGCTTGATGAAATCAGCATTTCTCTTGCTTCCCTGTGCGTAGGGAAGCTCAGTTTTAGTCACAGTAGCTCCCACAAGTGTCTCCTCAGTGTGTTCCCATTTCTTTAGATACAGTGTATTTGCTGGGAGAAAAGTGCATTACTGTGCGCTTTCACCGTTCAGCAAATACATGTGTAGAAGCACAGCGCTAGCAGAAACGAACGTTTCTCGACGTTTTCTAACTCATGGGAACAAGTTGCACACTTCTGAGATGCATTTGGGCAACTTTGTCAGAAATGAGTTTTTTGCCTAAAGAGACATGCCTATTTGCGCAGTAGTACAGATTCTGAGTATGTAACTGGGCTTGATGAAATCAGCATTTCTCTTGCTTCCCTGTGCGTAGAGAAGCTCAGTTTTAGTCACAGTAGCTCCCACAAGTGTCTCCTCAGTGTGTTCCCATTTCCTTAGAACAGTGTATTTGCTGGGAGAAAAGTCCACTACTGTGCGCTTTCACCGTTCAGCAAATACATGTGTAGAAGCACAGCGCTAGCAGAAACGAACGTTTCTCGACGTTTTCTAACTCAGGGAACAAGTTGCAAACTTCTGAGATGCATTTGGGCAACTTTGTCAGAAATGAGTATTTTGCCTAAAGAGACATGCCTATTTGCGCAGTAGTACAGATTCTGAGTATGTAACTGGGCTGGATGAAATCAGCATTTCTCTTGCTTCCCTGTGCGTAGTGAAGCTCAGTTTTAGTCACAGTAGCTCCCATAAGTGTCTCCTCAGTGTGTTCCCATTTCCTTAGAAACAGTGTATTTGCTGGGAGAAAAGTGCATTCCTCTGCCCTTTCACCGTTCAGGAAATACATGTGTAGAAGCACAGCGCTCGCAGAAACGAACGTTTCTCGACGTTTTCTAACTCAAGGAACAAGTTGCACACTTCTGAGATGCATTTGGGCAACTTTGTCAGAAATGAGTTTTTTGCCTAAAGAGACATGCCTATTTGCGCAGTAGTACAGATTCTGAGTATGTAACTGGGCTTGATGAAATCAGCATTTCTCTTGCTTCCCTGTGCGTAGGGAAGCTCAGTATTAGTCACAGTAGCTCCCACAAGTGTCTCCTCAGTGTGTTCCCATTTCCTTAAAAACAGTGTATTTGCAGGGAGAAAAGTGCATTACTGTGCGCTTTCACCGTTCAGCAAATACATGTGTAGAAGCATAGCGCTAGCAGAAACGACCGTTTCTCGACGTTTTCTAACTCAGGGAACAAGTTGCACACTTCTGAGATGCATTTGGGCAACTTTGTCAGAAATGAGTTTTTTGCCTAAAGAGACATGCCTATTTGCGCAGTAGTACAGATTCTGAGTATGTAACTGGGCTTGATGAAATCAGCATTTCTCTTGCTTCCCTGTGCGTAGAGAAGCTCAGTTTTAGTCACTGTAGCTCCCACAAGTGTCTCCTCAGTGTGTTCCCATTTCTTTAGATACAGTGTATTTGCTGGGAGAAAAGTGCATTACTGTGCGCTTTCACCGTTCAGCAAATACATGTGTAGAAGCACAGCGCTAGCAGAAACGAACGTTTCTCGACGTTTTCTAACTCATGGGAACAAGTTGCACACTTCTGAGATGCATTTGGGCAACTTTGTCAGAAATGAGTTTTTTGCCTAAAGAGACATGCCTATTTGCGCAGTAGTACAGATTCTGAGTATGTAACTGGGCTTGATGAAATCAGCATTTCTCTTGCTTCCCTGTGCGTAGAGAAGCTCAGTTTTAGTCACAGTAGCTCCCACAAGTGTCTCCTCAGTGTGTTCCCATTTCCTTAGAACAGTGTATTTGCTGGGAGAAAAGTCCATTACTGTGCGCTTTCACCGTTCAGCAAATACATGTGTAGAAGCACAGCGCTAGCAGAAACGACCGTTTCTCGACGTTTTCTAACTCAGGGAACAAGTTGCAAACTTCTGAGATGCATTTGGGCAACTTTGTCAGAAATGAGTATTTTGCCTAAAGAGACATGCCTATTTGCGCAGTAGTACAGATTCTGAGTATGTAACTGGGCTGGATGAAATCAGCATTTCTCTTGCTTCCCTGTGCGTAGGGAAGCTCAGTTTTAGTCACAGTAGCTCCCACAAGTGTCTCCTCTGTGTGTTCCCATTTCCTGAGAAACAGTGTATTTGCTGGGGAAAAGTGCATTACTGTGCGCTTTCACCGTTCAGCAAATACATGTGTAGAAGCATAGCGCTAGCAGAAACGACCGTTTCTCGACGTTTTCTAACTCAGGGAACAAGTTGCACACTTCGCAGATGCATTTGGGCAACTTTGTCAGAAATGAGTTTTTGCCTAAAGAGACATGCCTATTTGCGCAGTAGTACAGATTCTGAGTATGTAACTGGGCTTGATGAAATCAGCATTTCTCTTGCTTCCCTGTGCGTAGGGAAGCTCAGTTTTAGTCACAGTAGCTCCCACAAGTGTCTCCTCAGTGTGTTCCCATTTCCTTAGAAACAGTGTATTTGCTGGGAGAAAAGTGCATTACTGTGCGCTTTCACCGTTCAGCAAATACATGTGTAGAAGCACAGCGCTAGCAGAAACGAACGTTTCTCGACGTTTTCTAACTCAGGGAACAAGTTGCACACTTCTGAGATGCATTTGGGCAACTTTGTCAGAAATGAGTTTTTTGCCTAGAGAGACATGCCTATTTGCGCAGTAGTACAGAATCTGAGTATGTAACTGGGCTTGATGAAATCACCATTTCTCTTGCTTCCCTGTGCGTAGGGAAGCTCAGTTTTAGTCACAGTAGCTCCCACAAGTGTCTCCTCAGTGTGTTCCCATTTCCGTAGAAACTGTATTTGCTGGGAGAAAAGTGCATTACTTTGCGCTTTCACCGTTCAGCAAATACATGTGTAGAAGCACAGCGCTAGTAGAAACGACCGTTTCTCGACGTTTTCTAACTCAGTGAACAAGTTGCTCACTTCTGAGATGCATTGGGCA
Source organism: Acomys minous (assembly GCF_964271855.1). NCBI lineage: Eukaryota > Metazoa > Chordata > Mammalia > Rodentia > Muridae > Acomys > Acomys minous. Next base: position 981,625 of record NW_028182186.1, read on the forward strand.
ACTTTGTCTGAAATGAGTTTTTTCCCTAAAGAGACATGCCTATTTGCGCAGTAGTACAGATTCTGAGTATGTAACTGGGCTTGATGAAATCAGCATTTCTCTTGCTTCCCTGTGCGTAGGGAAGCTCAGTTTTAGTCACAGTAGCTCCCACAAGTGTCTCCTCAGTGTGTTTCCATTTCCTTAGAAACAGTGTATTTGCTGGGAGAAAAGTGCAATACTGTGCGCTTTCACCGTTCAGCAAATACATGTGTAGAAGCACAGCGCTAGCAGAAACCAACTTTTCTCGACGTTTTCTAACTCAGGGAACAAATTGCACACTTCTGAGATGCATTTGGGCAACTTTGTCAGAATTGTGTTTTTTGCCTAAAGGGACATGCCTATTTGCGCAGTAGTACACATTCTGAGTATGTAACTGGGCTTGATGAAATCAGCATTTCTCTTGCTTCCCTGTGCGTAGGGAAGCTCAGTTTTAGTCACAGTAGCTCCCACAAGTGTCTCCTCAGTCTGTTCCCATTTCCTTAGAAACAGTGTATTTGCTGGGGAAAAGTGCATTACTGTGCGCTTTCACCGTTCAGCAAATACATGTGTAGAAGCATAGCGCTAGCAGAAACGACCGTTTCTCGACGTTTTCTAACTCAGGGAACAAGTTGCACACTTCTGAGATGCATTTGGGCAACTTTGTCAGAAATGAGTTTTTTGCCTAAAGAAACATGCCTATTTGCGCAGTAGTACAGATTCTGAGTATGTAACTGGGCTTGATGAAATCAGCATTTCTCTTGCTTCCCTGTGCGTAGGGAAGCTCAGTTTTAGTCACAGTAGCTCCCACAAGTGTCTCCTCAGTGTGTTCCCATTTCCTTAGAAACAGTGTATTTGCTGGGAGAAAAGTGCATTACTGTGCGCTTTCACCGTTCAGCAAATACATGTGTAGAAGCACAGCGCTAGCAGAAACGAACGTTTCTCGACGTTTTCTAACTCAGGGAACAAGTTGCACACTTCTGAGATGCATTTGGGCAACTTTGTCAGAAATGAGTTTTTTGCCTACAGAGACATGCCTATTTGCGCAGTAGTACAGATTCTGAGTATGTAACTGGGCTTGATGAAATCAGCATTTCTCTTGCTTCCCTGTGCGTAGGGAAGCTCAGTTTTAGTCACAGTAGCTCCCACAAGTGTCTCCTCAGTGTGTTCCCATATCCGTAGAAACTGTATTTGCTGGGAGAAAAGTGCATTACTGTGCGCTTTCACCGTTCAGCAAGTACATGTGTAGAAGCACAGCGCTAGTAGAAACGACCGTTTCTCGACGTTTTCTAACTCAGTGAACAAGTTGCTCACTTCTGAGATGCATTGGGCAACTTTGTCTGAAATGAGTTTTTTCCCTAAAGAGACATGCCTATTTGCGCAGTAGTACAGATTCTGAGTATGTAACTGGGCTTGATGAAATCAGCATTTCTCTTGCTTCCCTGTGCGTAGGGAAGCTCAGTTTTAGTCACAGTAGCTCCCACAAGTGTCTCATCAGTGTGTTTCCATTTCCTTAGAAACAGTGTATTTGCTGGGAGAAAAGTGCATTACTGTGCGCTTTCACCGTTCAGCAAATACATGTGTAGAAGCACAGCGCTAGCAGAAACCAACGTTTCTCGACGTTTTCTAACTCAGGGAACAAATTGCACACTTCTGAGATGCATTTGGGCAACTTTGTCAGAATTCTGTTTTTTGCCTAAAGGGACATGCCTATTTGCGCAGTAGTACAGATTCTGAGTATGTAACTGGGCTTGATGAAATCAGCATTTCTCTTGCTTCCCTGTGCGTAGGGAAGCTCAGTTTTAGTCACAGTAGCTCCCACAAGTGTCTCCTCAGTGTGTTCCCATTTCCTTAGAAACAGTGTATTTGCGGCGAGAAAAATGCATTACTGTGCGCATTCACTGTTCAGCAAATACATGTGGAGAAGCACAGCGCTAGCAGAAACCAACGTTTCTCGACGTTTTCTAACTCAGGGAACAAATTGCACACTTCTGAGATGCATTTGGGCAACTTTGTCAGAATTGTGTTTTTTGCCTAAAGGGACATGCCTATTTGCGCAGTAGTACAGATTCTGAGTATGTAACTGGGCTTGATGAAATCAGCATTTCTCTTGCTTCCCTGTGCGTAGGGAAGCTCAGTTTTAGTCACTGTAGCTCCCACAAGTGTCTCCTCAGTGTGTTCCCATTTCCTTACAAACAGTGTATTTGCTGGGGAAAAGTGCATTACTGTGCGCTTTCACCGTTCAGCAAATACATGTGTAGAAGCATAGCGCTAGCAGAAACGACCGTTTCTCGACGTTTTCTAACTCAGGGAACAAGTTGCACACTTCTGAGATGCATTTGGGCAACTTTGTCAGAAATGAGTTTTTTGCCTAAAGAGACATGCCTATTTGCGCAGTAGTACAGATTCTGAGTATGTAACTGGGCTTGATGAAATCAGCATTTCTCTTGCTTCCCTGTGCGTAGGGAAGCTCAGTTTTAGTCACAGTAGCTCCCACAAGTGTCTCCTCAGTGTGTTCCCATTTCCTTAGAAACAGTGTATTTGCTGGGAGAAAAGTGCATTACTGTGCGCTTTCACCGTTCAGCAAATACATGTGTAGAAGCACAGCGCTAGCAGAAAAGAACGTTTCTCGACGTTTTCTAACTCAGGGAACAAGTTGCACTCTTCTGAGATGCATTTGGGCAACTTTGTCAGAAATGAGTTTTTTGCCTACAGAGACATGCCTATTTGCGCAGTAGTACAGATTCTGAGTATGTAACTGGGCTTGATGAAATCAGCCTTTCTCTTGCTTCCCTGTGCGTAGGGAAGCTCAGTTTTAGTCACAGTAGCTCCCACAAGTGTCTCCTCAGTGTGTTCCCATTTCCTTAGAAACAGTGTATTTGCTGGGAGAAAAGTGCATTACAGTGCGCTTTCACCGTTCAGCAAATACATGTGTAGAAGCACAGCGCTAGCAGAAACGACCGTTTCTCGACGTTTTCTATCTCAGGGAACAAGTTGCACACTTCTGAGATGCATTTGGGCAACTTTGTCAGAAATGAGTATTTTGCCTAAAGAGACATGCCTATTTGCGCAGTAGTACAGATTCTGAGTATGTAACTGGGCTTGATGAAATCAGCATTTCTCTTGCTTCCCTGTGCGTAGGGAAGCTCAGTTTTAGTCACAGTAGCTCCCACAAGTGTCTCATCAGTGTGTTTCCATTTCCTTAGAAACAGTGTATTTGCTGGGAGAAAAGTGCATTACTGTGCGCTTTCACCGTTCAGCAAATACATGTGTAGAAGCACAGCGCTAGCAGAAACCAACGTTTCTCGACGTTTTCTAACTCAGGGAACAAATTGCACACTTCTGAGATGCATTTGGGCAACTTTGTCAGAATTCTGTTTTTTGCCTAAAGGGACATGCCTATTTGCGCAGTAGTACAGATTCTGAGTATGTAACTGGGCTTGATGAAATCAGCATTTCTCTTGCTTCCCTGTGCGTAGGGAAGCTCAGTTTTAGTCACAGTAGCTCCCACAAGTGTCTCCTCAGTGTGTTCCCATTTCCTTAGAAACAGTGTATTTGCGGCGAGAAAAATGCATTACTGTGCGCATTCACTGTTCAGCAAATACATGTGGAGAAGCACAGCGCTAGCAGAAACCAACGTTTCTCGACGTTTTCTAACTCAGGGAACAAATTGCACACTTCTGAGATGCATTTGGGCAACTTTGTCAGAATTGTGTTTTTTGCCTAAAGGGACATGCCTATTTGCGCAGTAGTACAGATTCTGAGTATGTAACTGGGCTTGATGAAATCAGCATTTCTCTTGCTTCCCTGTGCGTAGGGAAGCTCAGTTTTAGTCACTGTAGCTCCCACAAGTGTCTCCTCAGTGTGTTCCCATTTCCTTACAAACAGTGTATTTGCTGGGGAAAAGTGCATTACTGTGCGCTTTCACCGTTCAGCAAATACATGTGTAGAAGCATAGCGCTAGCAGAAACGACCGTTTCTCGACGTTTTCTAACTCAGGGAACAAGTTGCACACTTCTGAGATGCATTTGGGCAACTTTGTCAGAAATGAGTTTTTTGCCTAAAGAGACATGCCTATTTGCGCAGTAGTACAGATTCTGAGTATGTAACTGGGCTTGATGAAATCAGCATTTCTCTTGCTTCCCTGTGCGTAGGGAAGCTCAGTTTGAGTCACAGTAGCTCCCACAAGTGTCTCCTCAGTGTGTTCCCATTTCCTTAGAAACAGTGTATTTGCTGGGAGAAAAGTGCATTACTGTGCGCTTTCACCGTTCAGCAAATACATGTGTAGAAGCACAGCGCTAGCAGAAACGAACGTTTCTCGACGTTTTCTAACTCAGGGAACAAGTTGCACACTTCTGAGATGCATTTGGGCAACTTTGTCAGAAATGAGTTTTTTGCCTAGAGAGACATGCCTATTTGCGCAGTAGTACAGAATCTGAGTATGTAACTGGGCTTGATGAAATCACCATTTCTCTTGCTTCCCTGTGCGTAGGGAAGCTCAGTTTTAGTCACAGTAGCTCCCACAAGTGTCTCCTCAGTGTGTTCCCATTTCCGTAGAAACTGTATTTGCTGGGAGAAAAGTGCATTACTTTGCGCTTTCACCGTTCAGCAAATACATGTGTAGAAGCACAGCGCTAGTAGAAACGACCGTTTCTCGACGTTTTCTAACTCAGTGAACAAGTTGCTCACTTCTGAGATGCATTGGGCAACTTTGTCTGAAATGAGTTTTTTCCCTAAAGAGACATGCCTATTTGCGCAGTAGTACAGATTCTGAGTATGTAACTGGGCTTGATGAAATCAGCATTTCTCTTGCTTCCCTGTGCGTAGGGAAGCTCAGTTTTAGTCACAGTAGCTCCCACAAGTGTCTCCTCAGTGTGTTCCCATTTCCTTAGAAACAGTGTATTTGCTGGGAGAAAAGTGCATTACTGTGCGCTTTCACCGTTCAGCAAATACATGTGTAGAAGCACAGCGCTAGCAGAAACGAACGTTTCTCGACGTTTTCTAACTCAGGGAACAAGTTGCACACTTCTGAGATGCATTTGGGCAACTTTGTCAGAAATGAGTTTTTTGCCTACAGAGACATGCCTATTTGCGCAGTAGTACAGATTCTGAGTATGTAACTGGGCTTGATGAAATCAGCATTTCTCTTGCTTCCCTGTGCGTAGGGAAGCTCAGTTTTAGTCACAGTAGCTCCCACAAGTGTCTCCTCAGTGTGTTCCCATTTCCGTAGAAACTGTATTTGCTGGGAGAAAAGTGCATTACTGTGCGCTTTCACCGTTCAGCAAGTACATGTGTAGAAGCACAGCGCTAGTAGAAACGACCGTTTCTCGACGTTTTCTAACTCAGTGAACAAGTTGCTCACTTCTGAGATGCATTGGGCAACTTTGTCTGAAATGAGTTTTTTCCCTAAAGAGACATGCCTATTTGCGCAGTAGTACAGATTCTGAGTATGTAACTGGGCTTGATGAAATCAGCATTTCTCTTGCTTCCCTGTGCGTAGGGAAGCTCAGTTTTAGTCACAGTAGCTCCCACAAGTGTCTCATCAGTGTGTTTCCATTTCCTTAGAAACAGTGTATTTGCTGGGAGAAAAGTGCATTACTGTGCGCTTTCACCGTTCAGCAAATACATGTGTAGAAGCACAGCGCTAGCAGAAACCAACGTTTCTCGACGTTTTCTAACTCAGGGAACAAATTGCACACTTCTGAGATGCATTTGGGCAACTTTGTCAGAATTCTGTTTTTTGCCTAAAGGGACATGCCTATTTGCGCAGTAGTACAGATTCTGAGTATGTAACTGGGCTTGATGAAATCAGCATTTCTCTTGCTTCCCTGTGCGTAGGGAAGCTCAGTTTTAGTCACAGTAGCTCCCACAAGTGTCTCCTCAGTGTGTTCCCATTTCCTTAGAAACAGTGTATTTGCGGCGAGAAAAATGCATTACTGTGCGCATTCACTGTTCAGCAAATACATGTGGAGAAGCACAGCGCTAGCAGAAACCAACGTTTCTCGACGTTTTCTAACTCAGGGAACAAATTGCACACTTCTGAGATGCATTTGGGCAACTTTGTCAGAATTGTGTTTTTTGCCTAAAGGGACATGCCTATTTGCCCAGTAGTACAGATTCTGAGTATGTAACTGGGCTTGATGAAATCAGCATTTCTCTTGCTTCCCTGTGCGTAGGGAAGCTCAGTTTTAGTCACTGTAGCTCCCACAAGTGTCTCCTCAGTGTGTTCCCATTTCCTTACAAACAGTGTATTTGCTGGGGAAAAGTGCATTACTGTGCGCTTTCACCGTTCAGCAAATACATGTGTAGAAGCATAGCGCTAGCAGAAACGACCGTTTCTCGACGTTTTCTAACTCAGGGAACAAGTTGCACACTTCTGAGATGCATTTGGGCAACTTTGTCAGAAATGAGTTTTTTGCCTAAAGAGACATGCCTATTTGCGCAGTAGTACAGATTCTGAGTATGTAACTGGGCTTGATGAAATCAGCATTTCTCTTGCTTCCCTGTGCGTAGGGAAGCTCAGTTTTAGTCACAGTAGCTCCCACAAGTGTCTCCTCAGTGTGTTCCCATTTCCTTAGAAACAGTGTATTTGCTGGGAGAAAAGTGCATTACTGTGCGCTTTCACCGTTCAGCAAATACATGTGTAGAAGCACAGCGCTAGCAGAAAAGAACGTTTCTCGACGTTTTCTAACTCAGGGAACAAGTTGCACTCTTCTGAGATGCATTTGGGCAACTTTGTCAGAAATGAGTTTTTTGCCTACAGAGACATGCCTATTTGCGCAGTAGTACAGATTCTGAGTATGTAACTGGGCTTGATGAAATCAGCATTTCTCTTGATTCCCTGTGCCTAGGGAAGCTCAGTTTTAGTCACAGTAGCTCCCACAAGTGTCTCCTCAGTGTGTTCCCATTTCCTTAGAAACAGTGTATTTGCTGGGAGAAAAGTGCATTACTGTGCGCTTTCACCGTTCAGCAAATACATGTGTAGAAGCACAGCGCTAGCAGAAACGACCGTTTCTCGACGTTTTCTATCTCAGGGAACAAGTTGCACACTTCTGAGATGCATTTGGGCAACTTTGTCAGAAATGAGTATTTTGCCTAAAGAGACATGCCTTTTTGCGCAGTAGTACAGATTCTGAGTATGTAACTGGGCTTGATGAAATCAGCATTTCTCTTGCTTCCCTGTGCGTAGGGAAGCTCAGTTTTAGTCACAGTAGCTCCCACAAGTGTCTCCTCAGTGTGTTCCCATTTCCTTAGAAACAGTGTATTTGCTGGGAGAAAAGTGCATTACTGTGCGCTTTCACCGTTCAGCAAATACATGTGTAGAAGCACAGCGCTAGCAGAAACGAACGTTTCTCGACGTTTTCTAACTCAGGGAACAAGTTGCACACTTCTGAGATGCATTTGGGCAACTTTGTCAGAAATGAGTTTTTTGCCTACAGAGACATGCCTATTTGCGCAGTAGTACAGATTCTGAGTATGTAACTGGACTTGATGAACTCAGCATTTCTCTTGCTTCCCTGTGCATAGGGAAGCTCAGTTTTAGTCACAGTAGCTCCCACAACTGTCTCCTCAGTGTGTTCCCATTTCCTTAGAAACAGTGTATTTGCTGGGAGAAAATTGCATTACTGTGCGCTTTCACCGTTCCTCAAATACATGTGTAGAAGCACAGCGCTAGCAGAAACGACCGTTTCTCGACGTTTTCTAACTCAGGGAACAAGTTGCACACTTCTGAGATGCATTTGGGCAACTTTGTCAGAAATGAGTTTTTTGCCTAAAGAGACATGCCTATTTGCGCAGTAGTACAGATTCTGAGTATGTAACTGGGCTTGATGAAATCAGCCTTTCTCTTGCTTCCCTGTGCGTAGGGAAGCTCAGTTTTAGTCACAGTAGCTCCCACAAGTGTCTCCTCAGTGTGTTCCCATTTCCTTAGAAACAGTGTATTTGCTGGGAGAAAAGTGCATTACAGTGCGCTTTCACCGTTCAGCAAATACATGTGTAGAAGCACAGCGCTAGCAGAAACGACCGTTTCTCGACGTTTTCTATCTCAGGGAACAAGTTGCACACTTCTGAGATGCATTTGGGCAACTTTGTCAGAAATGAGTATTTTGCCTAAAGAGACATGCCTATTTGCGCAGTAGTACAGATTCTGAGTATGTAACTGGGCTTGATGAAATCAGCATTTCTCTTGCTTCCCTGTGCGTAGGGAAGCTCAGTTTTAGTCACAGTAGCTCCCACAAGTGTCTCATCAGTGTGTTTCCATTTCCTTAGAAACAGTGTATTTGCTGGGAGAAAAGTGCATTACTGTGCGCTTTCACCGTTCAGCAAATACATGTGTAGAAGCACAGCGCTAGCAGAAACCAACGTTTCTCGACGTTTTCTAACTCAGGGAACAAATTGCACACTTCTGAGATGCATTTGGGCAACTTTGTCAGAATTCTGTTTTTTGCCTAAAGGGACATGCCTATTTGCGCAGTAGTACAGATTCTGAGTATGTAACTGGGCTTGATGAAATCAGCATTTCTCTTGCTTCCCTGTGCGTAGGGAAGCTCAGTTTTAGTCACAGTAGCTCCCACAAGTGTCTCCTCAGTGTGTTCCCATTTCCTTAGAAACAGTGTATTTGCGGCGAGAAAAATGCATTACTGTGCGCATTCACTGTTCAGCAAATACATGTGGAGAAGCACAGCGCTAGCAGAAACCAACGTTTCTCGACGTTTTCTAACTCAGGGAACAAATTGCACACTTCTGAGATGCATTTGGGCAACTTTGTCAGAATTGTGTTTTTTGCCTAAAGGGACATGCCTATTTGCGCAGTAGTACAGATTCTGAGTATGTAACTGGGATTGATGAAATCAGCATTTCTCTTGCTTCCCTGTGCGTAGGGAAGCTCAGTTTTAGTCACTGTAGCTCCCACAAGTGTCTCCTCAGTGTGTTCCCATTTCCTTACAAACAGTGTATTTGCTGGGGAAAAGTGCATTACTGTGCGCTTTCACCGTTCAGCAAATACATGTGTAGAAGCATAGCGCTAGCAGAAACGACCGTTTCTCGACGTTTTCTAACTCAGGGAACAAGTTGCACACTTCTGAGATGCATTTGGGCAACTTTGTCAGAAATGAGTTTTTTGCCTAAAGAGACATGCCTATTTGCGCAGTAGTACAGATTCTGAGTATGTAACTGGGCTTGATGAAATCAGCATTTCTCTTGCTTCCCTGTGCGTAGGGAAGCTCAGTTTTAGTCACAGTAGCTCCCACAAGTGTCTCCTCAGTGTGTTCCCATTTCCTTAGAAACAGTGTATTTGCTGGGAGAAAAGTGCATTACTGTGCGCTTTCACCGTTCAGCAAATACATGTGTAGAAGCACAGCGCTAGCAGAAAAGAACGTTTCTCGACGTTTTCTAACTCAGGGAACAAGTTGCACTCTTCTGAGATGCATTTGGGCAACTTTGTCAGAAATGAGTTTTTTGCCTACAGAGACATGCCTATTTGCGCAGTAGTACAGATTCTGAGTATGTAACTGGGCTTGATGAAATCAGCATTTCTCTTGATTCCCTGTGCCTAGGGAAGCTCAGTTTTAGTCACAGTAGCTCCCACAAGTGTCTCCTCAGTGTGTTCCCATTTCCTTAGAAACAGTGTATTTGCTGGGAGAAAAGTGCATTACTGTGCGCTTTCACCGTTCAGCAAATACATGTGTAGAAGCACAGCGCTAGCAGAAACGACCGTTTCTCGACGTTTTCTATCTCAGGGAACAAGTTGCACACTTCTGAGATGCATTTGGGCAACTTTGTCAGAAATGAGTATTTTGCCTAAAGAGACATGCCTTTTTGCGCAGTAGTACAGATTCTGAGTATGTAACTGGGCTTGATGAAATCAGCATTTCTCTTGCTTCCCTGTGCGTAGGGAAGCTCAGTTTTAGTCACAGTAGCTCCCACAAGTGTCTCCTCAGTGTGTTCCCATTTCCTTAGAAACAGTGTATTTGCTGGGAGAAAAGTGCATTACTGTGCGCTTTCACCGTTCAGCAAATACATGTGTAGAAGCACAGCGCTAGCAGAAACGAACGTTTCTCGACGTTTTCTAACTCAGGGAACAAGTTGCACACTTCTGAGATGCATTTGGGCAACTTTGTCAGAAATGAGTTTTTTGCCTACAGAGACATGCCTATTTGCGCAGTAGTACAGATTCTGAGTATGTAACTGGACTTGATGAACTCAGCATTTCTCTTGCTTCCCTGTGCATAGGGAAGCTCAGTTTTAGTCACAGTAGCTCCCACAACTGTCTCCTCAGTGTGTTCCCATTTCCTTAGAAACAGTGTATTTGCTGGGAGAAAATTGCATTACTGTGCGCTTTCACCGTTCAGAAAATACATGTGTAGAAGCACAGCGCTAGCAGAAACGACCGTTTCTCGACGTTTTCTAACTCAGGGAACAAGTTGCACACTTCTGAGATGCATTTGGGCAACTTTGTCAGAAATGAGTTTTTTGCCTAAAGAGACATGCCTATTTGCGCAGTAGTACAGATTCTGAGTATGTAACTGGGCTTGATGAAATCAGCATTTCTCTTGCTTCCCTGTGCGTAGGGAAGCTCAGTTTTAGTCACAGTAGCTCCCACAAGTGTCTCCTCAGTGTGTTCCCATTTCCTTAGAAACAGTGTATTTGCTGGGAGAAAAGTGCATTACTGTGCGCTTTCACCGTTCAGCAAATACATGTGTAGAAGCACAGCGCTAGCAGAAAAGAAGGTTTCTCGACGTTTTCTAACTCAGGGAACAAGTTGCACTCTTCTGAGATGCATTTGGGCAACTTTGTCAGAAATGAGTTTTTTGCCTACAGAGACATGCCTATTTGCGCAGTAGTACAGATTCTGAGTATGTAACTGGGCTTGATGAAATCAGCATTTCTCTTGATTCCCTGTGCCTAGGGAAGCTCAGTTTTAGTCACAGTAGCTCCCACAAGTGTCTCCTCAGTGTGTTCCCATTTCCTTAGAAACAGTGTATTTGCTGGGAGAAAAGTGCATTACTGTGCGCTTTCACCGTTCAGCAAATACATGTGTAGAAGCACAGCGCTAGCAGAAACGACCGTTTCTCGACGTTTTCTATCTCAGGGAACAAGTTGCACACTTCTGAGATGCATTTGGGCAACTTTGTCAGAAATGAGTATTTTGCCTAAAGAGACATGCCTATTTGCGCAGTAGTACAGATTCTGAGTATGTAACTGGGCTTGATGAAATCAGCATTTCTCTTGCTTCCCTGTGCGTAGGGAAGCTCAGTTTTAGTCACAGTAGCTCCCACAAGTGTCTCCTCAGTGTGTTCCCATTTCCTTAGAAACAGTGTATTTGCTGGGAGAAAAGTGCATTACTGTGCGCTTTCACCGTTCAGCAAATACATGTGTAGAAGCACAGCGCTAGCAGAAACGAACGTTTCTCGACGTTTTCTAACTCAGGGAACAAGTTGCACACTTCTGAGATGCATTTGGGCAACTTTGTCAGAAATGAGTTTTTTGCCTACAGAGACATGCCTATTTGCGCAGTAGTACAGATTCTGAGTATGTAACTGGACTTGATGAACTCAGCATTTCTCTTGCTTCCCTGTGCATAGGGAAGCTCAGTTTTAGTCACAGTAGCTCCCACAACTGTCTCCTCAGTGTGTTCCCATTTCCTTAGAAACAGTTTATTTGCTGGGAGAAAATTGCATTACTGTGCGCTTTCACCGTTCCTCAAATACATGTGTAGAAGCACAGCGCTAGCAGAAACGACCGTTTCTTGACGTTTTCTAACTCAGGGAACAAGTGGCACACTTCTGAGATGCATTTGGGCAACTTTGTCAGAAATGAGTTTTTTGCCTAAAGAGACATGCCTATTTGCGCAGTAGTACAGATTCTGAGTATGTCACTGGGCTTGATGTAATCAGCATTTCTCTTGCTTCCCTGTGCGTAGGGAAGCTCAGTTTTAGTCACAGTAGCTCCCACAAGTGTCTCCTCAGTGTGTTCCCATTTCTTTAGAAACAGTTTATTTGCTGGGAGAAAAGTGCATTACTGTGCGCTTTCACCGTTCAGCAAATACATGTGTAGAAGCACAGCGCTAGCAGAAACGAACGTTTCTCGACGTTTTCTGACTCAGGGAACAAGTTGCACACTTCTGAGATGCATTTGGGCAACTTTGTCAGAAATGAGTTTTTTGCCTAAAGAGACATGCCTATTTGCCCAGTAGTACAGATTCTGAGTATGTAACTGGGCTTGATGAACTCAGCATTTCTCTTGCTTCCCTGTGCATAGGGAAGCTCAGTTTTAGTCACAGTAGCTCCCACAAGTGTCTCCTCAGTGTGTTCCCGTTTCCTTAGAAACAGTGTTTTTGCTGGGAGAAATGTGCATTACTGTGCGCTTTCACCGTTCAGCACATACATGTGTAGAAGCACAGCGCTAGCAGAAAAGACCGTTTCTCGACGTTGTCTAACTCAGAGAACAAGTTGCACACTTCTGAGATGTATTTGGGCAACTTTGTCAGAAATGATTTTTTTGCCTAAAGAGACATGCCTATTTGTGCAGTAGTACAGATTCTGAGTATGTAACTGGACTTGATGAACTCAGCATTTCTCTTGCTTCCCTGTGCATAGGGAAGCTCAGTTTTAGTCACAGTAGCTCCCACAACTGTCTCCTCAGTGTGTTCCCATTACCTTAGAAACAGTGTATTTGCTGGGAGAAAATTGCATTACTGTGCGCTTTCACCGTTCCTCAAATACATGTGTAGAAGCACAGCGCTAGCAGAAACGACCGTTTCTCGACGTTTTCTAACTCAGGGAACAAGTTGCACACTTCTGAGATGCATTTGGGCAACTTTGTCAGAAATGAGTTTTTTGCCTACAGAGACATGCCTATTTGCCCAGTAGTACAGATTCTGAGTATGTAACTGGGCTTGATGAAATCAGCATTTCTCTTGCTTCCCTGTGTGTAGGGAAGCTCAGTTTTAGTCACAGTAGCTCCCACAAGTGTCTCCTCAGTGTGTTCCCATTTCCTTAGAAACACTGTATTTGCTGGGAGAAAAGTGCATTACTGTGCGCTTTCACCGTTCAGAAAATACATGTGTAGAAGCACAGCGCTAGCAGAAACGACCGTTTCTCGACGTTTTCTAACTCAGGGAACAAGTTGCACACTTCTGAGATGCATTTGGGCAACTTTGTCAGAAATGAGTTTTTTGCCTAAAGAGACATGCCTATTTGCGCAGTAGTACAGATTCTGAGTATGTAACTGGGCTTGATGAAATCAGCATTTCTCTTGCTTCCCTGTGCGTAGGGAAGCTCAGTTTTAGTCACAGTAGCTCCCACAAGTGTCTCCTCAGTGTGTTCCCATTTCCTTAGAAACAGTGTATTTGCTGGGAGAAAAGTGCATTACTGTGCGCTTTCACCGTTCAGCAAATACATGTGTAGAAGCACAGCGCTAGCAGAAAAGAACGTTTCTCGACGTTTTCTAACTCAGGGAACAAGTTGCACTCTTCTGAGATGCATTTGGGCAACTTTGTCAGAAATGAGTTTTTTGCCTACAGAGACATGCCTATTTGCGCAGTAGTACAGATTCTGAGTATGTAACTGGGCTTGATGAAATCAGCATTTCTCTTGATTCCCTGTGCCTAGGGAAGCTCAGTTTTAGTCACAGTAGCTCCCACAAGTGTCTCCTCAGTGTGTTCCCATTTCCTTAGAAACAGTGTATTTGCTGGGAGAAAAGTGCATTACTGTGCGCTTTCACCGTTCAGCAAATACATGTGTAGAAGCACAGCGCTAGCAGAAACGACCGTTTCTCGACGTTTTCTATCTCAGGGAACAAGTTGCACACTTCTGAGATGCATTTGGGCAACTTTGTCAGAAATGAGTATTTTGCCTAAAGAGACATGCCTATTTGCGCAGTAGTACAGATTCTGAGTATGTAACTGGGCTTGATGAAATCAGCATTTCTCTTGCTTCCCTGTGCGTAGGGAAGCTCAGTTTTAGTCACAGTAGCTCCCACAAGTGTCTCCTCAGTGTGTTCCCATTTCCTTAGAAACAGTGTATTTGCTGGGAGAAAAGTGCATTACTGTGCGCTTTCACCGTTCAGCAAATACATGTGTAGAAGCACAGCGCTAGCAGAAACGAACGTTTCTCGACGTTTTCTAACTCAGGGAACAAGTTGCACACTTCTGAGATGCATTTGGGCAACTTTGTCAGAAATGAGTTTTTTGCCTACAGAGACATGCCTATTTGCGCAGTAGTACAGATTCTGAGTATGTAACTGGACTTGATGAACTCAGCATTTGTCTTGCTTCCCTGTGCATAGGGAAGCTCAGTTTTAGTCACAGTAGCTCCCACAACTGTCTCCTCAGTGTGTTCCCATTTCCTTAGAAACAGTGTATTTGCTGGGAGAAAATTGCATTACTGTGCGCTTTCACCGTTCCTCAAATACATGTGTAGAAGCACAGCGCTAGCAGAAACGACCGTTTCTCGACGTTTTCTAACTCAGGGAACATGTTGCACACTTCTGAGATGCATTTGGGCAACTTTGTCAGAAATGAGTTTTTTGCCTAAAGAGACATGCCTATTTGCCCAGTAGTACAGATTCTGAGTATGTAACTGGGCTTGATGAAATCAGCATTTCTCTTGCTTCCCTGTGCGTAGGGAAGCTCAGTTTTAGTCACAGTAGCTCCCACAAGTGTCTCCTCAGTGTGTTCCCATTTCCATAGAATCAGTGTATTTGCTGGGAGAAAAGTGCATTACTGTGCGCTTTCACCGTTCAGCAAATACATGTGTAGAAGGACAGCGCTAGCAGAAACGAACGTTTCTCGACGTTTTCTGACTCAGGGAACAAGTTGCACACTTCTGAGATGCATTTGGGCAACTTTGTCAGAAATGAGTATTTTGCCTAAAGAGACATGCCTATTTGCGCAGTAGTACAGATTCTGAGTATGTAACTGGGCTTGATGAAATCAGCATTTCTCTTGCTTCCCTGTGCGTAGGGAAGCTCAGTTTTAGTCACAGTAGCTCCCACAAGTGTCTCCTCAGTGTGTTCCCATTTCCTTAGAAACAGTGTATTTGCTGGGAGAAAAGTGCATTACTGTGCGCTTTCACCGTTCAGCACATACATGTGTAGAAGCACAGCGCTAGCAGAAAAGACCGTTTCTCGACGTTGTCTAACTCAGAGAACAAGTTGCACACTTCTGAGATGTATTTGGGCAACTTTGTCAGAAATGATTTTTTTGCCTAAAGAGACATGCCTATTTGCGCAGTAGTACAGATTCTGAGTATGTAACTGGACTTGATGAACTCAGCATTTCTCTTGCTTCCCTGTGCATAGGGAAGTTCAGTTTTAGTCACAGTAGCTCCCACAACTGTCTCCTCAGTGTGTTCCCATTACCTTAGAAACAGTGTATTTGCTGGGAGAAAAGTGCATTACTGTGCGCTTTCACCGTTCAGAAAATACATGTGTAGAAGCACAGCGCTAGCAGAAACGACCGTTTCTCGACGTTTTCTAACTCAGGGAACAAGTTGCACACTTCTGAGATGCATTTGGGCAACTTTGTCAGAAATGAGTTTTTTGCCTACAGAGACATGCCTATTTGCCCAGTAGTACAGATTCTGAGTATGTAACTGGGCTTGATGAAATCAGCATTTCTCTTGCTTCCCTGTGTGTAGGGAAGCTCAGTTTTAGTCACAGTAGCTCCCACAAGTGTCTCCTCAGTGTGTTCCCATTTCCTTAGAAACAGTGTATTTGCTGGGAGAAAAGTGCATTACTGTGCGCTTTCACCGTTCAGAAAATACATGTGTAGAAGCACAGCGCTAGCAGAAAAGACCGTTTCTCGACGTTGTCTAACTCAGAGAACAAGTTGCACACTTATGAGATGTATTTGGGCAACTTTGTCAGAAATGAGTTTTTTGCCTAAAGAGACATGCCTATTTGCGCAGAGTACAGATTCTGAGTATGTAACTGGGCTTGATGAAATCAGCATTTCTCTTGCTTCCCTGTGCGTAGGGAAGCTCAGTTTTAGTCACAGTAGCTCACACAAGTGTCTCCTCAGTGTGTTCCCATTTCCATAGAATCAGTGTATATGCTGGGAGAAAAGTGCATTACTGTGCGCTTTCACCGTTCAGCAAACACAAGTGTAGAAGCACAGCGCTAGCAGAAATGAACATTTCTCGACATTTTCTAACTCAGGGAACAAGTTGCACACTTCTGAGATGCATTTGGGCAACTTTGTCAGAAATGAGTTTTTGCCTAAAGAGACATGCCTATTTGCGCAGTAGTACAGATTCTGAGTATGTAACTGGGCTTGATGAAATCAGCATTTCTCTTGCTTCCCTGTGCCTAGGGAAGCTCAGTTTTAGTCACAGTAGCTCCCACAAATGTCTCCTCAGTGTGTTCCCATTTCCTTAGAAACAATGTATTTGCTGGGAGAAAAGTGCATTACTGTGCGCTTTCACCGTTCAGCAAATACATGTGTAGAAGCACAGCGCTAGCAGAAACAACCGTTTCTCGACGTTTTCTAACTCAGGGAACAAGGTGCACACTTCTGAGATGCATTTGGGCAACTTTGTCAGAAATGAGTTTTTTGCCTAAAGAGACATGCCTTATTTGCCCAGTAGTACAGATTCTGAGTATGTAACTGGGCTT
Organism: Acomys minous; assembly: GCF_964271855.1. NCBI lineage: Eukaryota > Metazoa > Chordata > Mammalia > Rodentia > Muridae > Acomys > Acomys minous. The sequence continues at coordinate 998,254 of NW_028182186.1, forward strand.
GATGAAATCAGCATTTCTCTTGCTTCCCTGTGCGTAGGGAAGTTCAGTTTTAGTCACAGTAGCTCCCACAAGTGTCTCCTCAGTGTGTTCCCGTTTCCTTAGAAACAGTGTTTTTGCTGCGAGAAATGTGCATTACTGTGCGCTTTCACCGTTCAGCACATACATGTGTAGAAGCACAGCGCTAGCAGAAAAGACCGTTTCTCGACGTTGTCTAACTCAGAGAACAAGTTGCACACTTCTGAGATGTATTTGGGCAACTTTGTCAGAAATGATTTTTTTGCCTAAAGAGACATGCCTATTTGCGCAGTAGTACAGATTCTGAGTATGTAACTGGGCTTGATGAAATCAGCATTTCTCTTGCTTCCCTGTGTGTAGGGAATCTCAGTTTTAGTCACAGTAGCTCCCACAAGTGTCTCCTCAGTGTGTTCTTATTTCCTTAGAAACAGTGTATTTGCAGGGAGAAAAGTGCATTACTGTGCGCTTTCACCGTTCAGCAAACACAAGTGTAGAAGCACAGCGATAGCAGAAACGAACGTTTCTCGATGTTTTCTAACTCAGGGAACAAGTTGCACACTTCTGAGATGTATTTGGGCAACTTTGTCAGAAATGAGTTTTTTGCCTAAAGAGACATGCCTATTTGCGCAGTAGTACAGATTCTGAGTATGTAACTGGGCTTGATGAAATCAGCATTTCTCTTGCTTCCCTGTGCGTAGGGAAGCTCAGTTTTAGTCACAGTAGCTCCCACAAGTGTCTCCTCAGTGTGTTCCCATTTCTTTAGAAACAGTGTATTTGCTGGGAGAAAAGTGCATTACTGTGCGCTTTCACCGTTCAGCAAATACATGTGTAGAAGGACAGCGCTAGCAGAAACGAACGTTTCTCGACGTTTTCTGACTCAGGGAACAAGTTGCACACTTCTGAGATGCATTTGGGCAACTTTGTCAGAAATGAGTTTTTTGCCTAAAGAGACATACCTATTTGCCCAGTAGTACAGATTCTGAGTATGTAACTGGGCTTGATGAACTCAGCATTTCTCTTGCTTCCCTGTGCATAGGGAAGCTCAGTTTTAGTCACAGTAGCTCCCACAAGTGTCTCCTCAGTGTGTTCCCGTTTCCTTAGAAACAGTGTTTTTGCTGGGAGAAATGTGCATTACTGTGCGCTTTCACCGTTCAGCACATACATGTGTAGAAGCACAGCGCTAGCAGAAAAGACCGTTTCTCGACGTTGTCTAACTCAGAGAACAAGTTGCACACTTCTGAGATGTATTTGGGCAACTTTGTCAGAAATGATTTTTTTGCCTAAAGAGACATGCCTATTTGCGCAGTAGTACAGATTCTGAGTATGTAACTGGGCTTGATGAAATCAGCATTTCTCTTGCTTCCCTGTGTGTAGGGAATCTCAGTTTTAGTCACAGTAGCTCCCACAAGTGTCTCCTCAGTGTGTTCTTATTTCCTTAGAAACAGTGTATTTGCAGGGAGAAAAGTGCATTACTGTGCGCTTTCACCGTTCAGCAAACACAAGTGTAGAAGCACAGCGATAGCAGAAACGAACGTTTCTCGATGTTTTCTAACTCAGGGAACAAGTTGCACACTTCTGAGATGCATTTGGGCAACTTTGTCAGAAATGAGTTTTTTGCCTAAAGAGACATGCCTATTTGCGCAGTAGTACAGATTCTGAGTATGTAACTGGGCTTGATGAACTCAGCAATTCTCTTGCTTCCCTGTGCATAGGGAAGCTCAGTTTTAGTCACAGTAGCTCCCACAAGTGTCTCCTCAGTGTGTTCCCGTTTCCTTAGAAACAGTGTTTTTGCTGGGAGAAATGTGCATTACTGTGCGCTTTCACCGTTCAGCACATACATGTGTAGAAGCACAGCGCTAGCAGAAAAGACCGTTTCTCGACGTTGTCTAACTCAGAGAACAAGTTGCACACTTCTGAGATGCATTTGGGCAACTTTGTCAGAAATGAGTTTTTTGCCTAAAGAGACATGCCTATTTGCCCAGTAGTACAGATTCTGAGTATGTAACTGGGCTTGATGAAATCAGCATTTCTCTTGCTTCCCTGTGTGTAGGGAAGCTCAGTTTTAGTCACAGTAGCTCCCACAAATGTCTCCTCAGTGTGTTCCCATTTCCTTAGAAACAGTGTATTTGCTGGGAGAAAAGTGCATTACTATGCGCTTTCACCGTTCAGCAAATACATGTGTAGAAGCACAGCGCTAGCAGAAACAACCGTTTCTCGACGTTTTCTAACTCAGGGAACAAGGTGCACACTTCTGAGATGCATTTGGGCAACTTTGTCAGAAATGAGTTTTTTGCCTAAAGAGACATGCCTTATTTGCCCAGTAGTACAGATTCTGAGTATGTAACTGGGCTTGATGAAATCAGCATTTCTCTTGCTTCCCTGTGCATAGGGAAGCTCAGTTTTAGTCACAGTAGCTCCCACAAGTGTCTCCTCAGTGTGTTCCCGTTTCCTTAGAAACAGTGTTTTTGCTGGGAGAAATGTGCATTACTGTGCGCTTTCACCGTTCAGCACATACATGTGTAGAAGCACAGCGCTAGCAGAAAAGACCGTTTCTCGACGTTGTCTAACTCAGAGAACAAGTTGCACACTTCTGAGATGTATTTGGGCAACTTTGTCAGAAATGATTTTTTTGCCTAAAGAGACATGCCTATTTGCGCAGTAGTACAGATTCTGAGTATGTAACTGGGCTTGATGAAATCAGCATTTCTCTTGCTTCCCTGTGTGTAGGGAAGCTCAGTTTTAGTCACAGTAGCTCCCACAAGTGTCTCCTCAGTCTGTTCCCATTTCCTTAGAAACAGTGTATTTGCAGGGAGAAAAGTGCATTACTGTGCGCTTTCACCGTTCAGCAAACACAAGTGTAGAAGCACAGCGATAGCAGAAACGAACGTTTCTCGATGTTTTCTAACTCAGGGAACAAGTTGCACACTTCTGAGATGCATTTGGGCAACTTTGTCAGAAATGAGTTTTTTGCCTACAGAGACATGCCTATTTGCGCAGTAGTACAGATTCTGAGTATGTAACTGGGCTTGATGAAATCAGCATTTCTCTTGCTTCCCTGTGCGTAGGGAAGCTCAGTTTTAGTCACAGTAGCTCCCACAAGTGTCTCCTCAGTGTCTTCCCATTTCTTTAGAAACAGTGTATTTGCTGGGAGAAAAGTGCATTACTGTGCGCTTTCACCGTTCAGCAAATACATGTGTAGAAGGACAGCGCTAGCAGAAACGAACGTTTCTCGACGTTTTCTGGCTCAGGGAACAAGTTGCACACTTCTGAGATGCATTTGGGCAACTTTGTCAGAAATGAGTTTTTTGCCTAAAGAGACATGCCTATTTGCCCAGTAGTACAGATTCTGAGTATGTAACTGGGCTTGATGAACTCAGCATTTCTCTTGCTTCCCTGTGCATAGGGAAGCTCAGTTTTAGTCACAGTAGCTCCCACAAGTGTCTCCTCAGTGTGTTCCCGTTTCCTTAGAAACAGTGTTTTTCCTGGGAGAAATGTGCATTACTGTGCGCTTTCACCGTTCAGCACATACATGTGTAGAAGCACAGCGCTAGCAGAAAAGACCGTTTCTCGACGTTGTCTAACTCAGAGAACAAGTTGCACACTTCTGAGATGTATTTGGGCAACTTTGTCAGAAATGATTTTTTTTGCCTAAAGAGACATGCCTATTTGCGCAGTAGTACAGATTCTGAGTATGTAACTGGACTTGATGAACTCAGCATTTCTCTTGCTTCCCTGTGCATAGGGAAGCTCAGTTTTAGTCACAGTAGCTCCCACAACTGTCTCCTCAGTGTGTTCCCATTTCCTTAGAAACAGTGTATTTGCTGGGAGAAAATTGCATTACTGTGCGCTTTCACCGTTCCTCAAATACATGTGTAGAAGCACAGCGCTAGCAGAAACGACCGTTTCTCGATGTTTTCTAACTCAGGGAACAAGTTGCACACTTCTGAGATGCATTTGGGCAACTTTGTCAGAAATGAGTTTTTTGCCTAAATTGACATGCCTATTTGCGCAGTAGTACAGATTCTGAGTATGTAACTGGGCTTGATGAAATCAGCATTTCTCTTGCTTCCCTGTGCGTAGGGAAGCTCAGTTTTAGTCACAGTAGCTCCCACAAGTGTCTCCTCAGTGTGTTCCCATTTCTTTAGAAACAGTGTATTTGCTGGGAGAAAAGTGCATTACTGTGCGCTTTCACCGTTCAGCAAATACATGTGTAGAAGGACAGCGCTAGCAGAAACGAACGTTTCTCGACGTTTTCTGACTCAGGGAACAAGTTGCACACTTCTGAGATGCATTTGGGCAACTTTGTCAGAAATGAGTTTTTTGCCTAAAGAGACATGCCTATTTGCCCAGTAGTACAGATTCTGAGTATGTAACTGGGCTTGATGAACTCAGCATTTCTCTTGCTTCCCTGTGCATAGGGAAGCTCAGTTTTAGTCACAGTAGCTCCCACAAGTGTCTCCTCAGTGTGTTCCCGTTTCCTTAGAAACAGTGTTTTTGCTGGGAGAAATGTGCATTACTGTGCGCTTTCACCGTTCAGCACATACATGTGTAGAAGCACAGCGCTAGCAGAAAAGACCATTTCTCGACGTTGTCTAACTCAGAGAACAAGTTGCACACTTCTGAGATGTATTTGGGCAACTTTGTCAGAAATGATTTTTTTTGCCTAAAGAGACATGCCTATTTGCGCAGTAGTACAGATTCTGAGTATGTAACTGGAGTTGATGAACTCAGCATTTCTCTTGCTTCCCTGTGCATAGGGAAGCTCAGTTTTAGTCACAGTAGCTCCCACAACTGTCTCCTCAGTGTGTTCCCAGTTCCTTAGAAACAGTGTATTTGCTGGGAGAAAATTGCATTACTGTGCGCTTTCACCGTTCCTCAAATACATGTGTAGAAGCACAGCGCTAGCAGAAACGACCGTTTCTCGACGTTTTCTAACTCAGGGAACAAGTTGCACACTTCTGAGATGCATTTGGGCAACTTTGTCAGAAATGAGTTTTTTGCCTAAAGAGACATGCCTATTTGCCCAGTAGTACAGATTCTGAGTATGTAACTGGGCTTGATGAACTCAGCATTTCTCTTGCTTCCCTGTGCATAGGGAAGCTCAGTTTTAGTCACAGTAGCTCCCACAAGTGTCTCCTCAGTGTGTTCCCGTTTCCTTAGAAACAGTGTTTTTGCTGGGAGAAATGTGCATTACTGTGCGCTTTCACCGTTCAGCACATACATGTGTAGAAGCACAGCGCTAGCAGAAAAGACCGTTTCTCGACGTTGTCTAACTCAGAGAACAAGTTGCACACTTATGAGATGTATTTGGGCAACTTTGTCAGAAATGAGTTTTTTGCCTAAAGAGACATGCCTATTTGCGCAGAGTACAGATTCTGAGTATGTAACTGGGCTTGATGAAATCAGCATTTCTCTTGCTTCCCTGTGCGTAGGGAAGCTCAGTTTTAGTCACAGTAGCTCACACAAGTGTCTCCTCAGTGTGTTCCCATTTCCATAGAATCAGTGTATATGCTGGGAGAAAAGTGCATTACTGTGCGCTTTCACCGTTCAGCAAACACAAGTGTAGAAGCACAGCGATAGCAGAAACGAACGTTTCTTGATGTTTTCTAACTCAGGGAACAAGTTGCACACTTCTGAGATGCATTTGGGCAACTTTGTCAGAAATGAGTTTTTTGCCTAAAGAGACATGCCTATTTGCGCAGTAGTACAGATTCTGAGTATGTAACTGGGCTTGATGAAATCAGCATTTCTCTTGCTTCCCTGTGCGTAGGGAAGCTCAGTTTTAGTCACAGTAGCTCCCACAACTGTCTCCTCAGTGTGTTCCCATTTCCTTAGAAACAGTGTATTTGCTGGGAGAAAATTGCATTACTGTGCGCTTTCACCGTTCCTCAAATACATGTGTAGAAGCACAGCGCTAGCAGAAACGACCGTTTCTCGATGTTTTCTAACTCAGGGAACAAGTTGCACACTTCTGAGATGCATTTGGGCAACTTTGTCAGAAATGAGTTTTTTGCCTAAATTGACATGCCTATTTGCGCAGTAGTACAGATTCTGAGTATGTAACTGGGCTTGATGAAATCAGCATTTCTCTTGCTTCCCTGTGCGTAGGGAAGCTCAGTTTTAGTCACAGTAGCTCCCACAAGTGTCTCCTCAGTGTGTTCCCATTTCTTTAGAAACAGTGTATTTGCTGGGAGAAAAGTGCATTACTGTGCGCTTTCACCGTTCAGCAAATACATGTGTAGAAGGACAGCGCTAGCAGAAACGAACGTTTCTCGACGTTTTCTGACTCAGGGAACAAGTTGCACACTTCTGAGATGCATTTGGGCAACTTTGTCAGAAATGAGTTTTTTGCCTAAAGAGACATGCCTATTTGCCCAGTAGTACAGATTCTGAGTATGTAACTGGGCTTGATGAACTCAGCATTTCTCTTGCTTCCCTGTGCATAGGGAAGCTCAGTTTTAGTCACAGTAGCTCCCACAAGTGTCTCCTCAGTGTGTTCCCGTTTCCTTAGAAACAGTGTTTTTGCTGGGAGAAATGTGCATTACTGTGCGCTTTCACCGTTCAGCACATACATGTGTAGAAGCACAGCGCTAGCAGAAAAGACCATTTCTCGACGTTGTCTAACTCAGAGAACAAGTTGCACACTTCTGAGATGTATTTGGGCAACTTTGTCAGAAATGATTTTTTTTGCCTAAAGAGACATGCCTATTTGCGCAGTAGTACAGATTCTGAGTATGTAACTGGACTTGATGAACTCAGCATTTCTCTTGCTTCCCTGTGCATAGGGAAGCTCAGTTTTAGTCACAGTAGCTCCCACAACTGTCTCCTCAGTGTGTTCCCAGTTCCTTAGAAACAGTGTATTTGCTGGGAGAAAATTGCATTACTGTGCGCTTTCACCGTTCCTCAAATACATGTGTAGAAGCACAGCGCTAGCAGAAACGACCGTTTCTCGACGTTTTCTAACTCAGGGAACAAGTTGCACACTTCTGAGATGCATTTGGGCAACTTTGTCAGAAATGAGTTTTTTGCCTAAAGAGACATGCCTATTTGCCCAGTAGTACAGATTCTGAGTATGTAACTGGGCTTGATGAACTCAGCATTTCTCTTGCTTCCCTGTGCATAGGGAAGCTCAGTTTTAGTCACAGTAGCTCCCACAAGTGTCTCCTCAGTGTGTTCCCGTTTCCTTAGAAACAGTGTTTTTGCTGGGAGAAATGTGCATTACTGTGCGCTTTCACCGTTCAGCACATACATGTGTAGAAGCACAGCGCTAGCAGAAAAGACCGTTTCTCGACGTTGTCTAACTCAGAGAACAAGTTGCACACTTATGAGATGTATTTGGGCAACTTTGTCAGAAATGAGTTTTTTGCCTAAATTGACATGCCTATTTGCGCAGTAGTACAGATTCTGAGTATGTAACTGGGCTTGATGAAATCAGCATTTCTCTTGCTTCCCTGTGCGTAGGGAAGCTCAGTTTTAGTCACAGTAGCTCCCACAAGTGTCTCCTCAGTGTGTTCCCATTTCTTTAGAAACAGTGTATTTGCTGGGAGAAAAGTGCATTACTGTGCGCTTTCACCGTTCAGCAAATACATGTGTAGAAGGACAGCGCTAGCAGAAACGAACGTTTCTCGACGTTTTCTGACTCAGGGAACAAGTTGCACACTTCTGAGATGCATTTGGGCAACTTTGTCAGAAATGAGTTTTTTGCCTAAAGAGACATGCCTATTTGCCCAGTAGTACAGATTCTGAGTATGTAACTGGGCTTGATGAACTCAGCATTTCTCTTGCTTCCCTGTGCATAGGGAAGCTCAGTTTTAGTCACAGTAGCTCCCACAAGTGTCTCCTCAGTGTGTTCCCGTTTCCTTAGAAACAGTGTTTTTGCTGGGAGAAATGTGCATTACTGTGCGCTTTCACCGTTCAGCACATACATGTGTAGAAGCACAGCGCTAGCAGAAAAGACCATTTCTCGACGTTGTCTAACTCAGAGAACAAGTTGCACACTTCTGAGATGTATTTGGGCAACTTTGTCAGAAATGATTTTTTTTGCCTAAAGAGACATGCCTATTTGCGCAGTAGTACAGATTCTGAGTATGTAACTGGACTTGATGAACTCAGCATTTCTCTTGCTTCCCTGTGCATAGGGAAGCTCAGTTTTAGTCACAGTAGCTCCCACAACTGTCTCCTCAGTGTGTTCCCAGTTCCTTAGAAACAGTGTATTTGCTGGGAGAAAATTGCATTACTGTGCGCTTTCACCGTTCCTCAAATACATGTGTAGAAGCACAGCGCTAGCAGAAACGACCGTTTCTCGACGTTTTCTAACTCAGGGAACAAGTTGCACACTTCTGAGATGCATTTGGGCAACTTTGTCAGAAATGAGTTTTTTGCCTAAAGAGACATGCCTATTTGCGCAGTAGTACAGATTCTGAGTATGTAACTGGGCTTGATGAAATCAGCATTTCTCTTGCTTCCCTGTGCGTAGGGAAGCTCAGTTTTAGTCACAGTAGCTCCCACAAGTGTCTCCTCAGTGTGTTCCCATTTCTTTAGAAACAGTGTATTTGCTGGGAGAAAAGTGCATTACTGTGCGCTTTCACCGTTCAGCAAATACATGTGTAGAAGGACAGCGCTAGCAGAAACGAACGTTTCTCGACGTTTTCTGACTCAGGGAACAAGTTGCACACTTCTGAGATGCATTTGGGCAACTTTGTCAGAAATGAGTTTTTTGCCTAAAGAGACATGCCTATTTGCCCAGTAGTACAGATTCTGAGTATGTAACTGGGCTTGATGAAATCAGCATTTCTCTTGCTTCCCTGTGCATAGGGAAGCTCAGTTTTAGTCACAGTAGCTCCCACAAGTGTCTCCTCAGTGTGTTCCCGTTTCCTTAGAAACAGTGTTTTTGCTGGGAGAAATGTGCATTACTGTGCGCTTTCACCGTTCAGCACATACATGTGTAGAAGCACAGCGCTAGCAGAAAAGACCATTTCTCGACGTTGTCTAACTCAGAGAACAAGTTGCACACTTCTGAGATGTATTTGGGCAACTTTGTCAGAAATGATTTTTTTTGCCTAAAGAGACATGCCTATTTGCGCAGTAGTACAGATTCTGAGTATGTAACTGGACTTGATAAACTCAGCATTTCTCTTGCTTCCCTGTGCATAGGGAAGCTCAGTTTTAGTCACAGTAGCTCCCACAACTGTCTCCTCAGTGTGTTCCCAGTTCCTTAGAAACAGTGTATTTGCTGGGAGAAAATTGCATTACTGTGCGCTTTCACCGTTCCTCAAATACATGTGTAGAAGCACAGCGCTAGCAGAAACGACCGTTTCTCGACGTTTTCTAACTCAGGGAACAAGTTGCACACTTCTGAGATGCATTTGGGCAACTTTGTCAGAAATGAGTTTTTTGCCTAAAGAGACATGCCTATTTGCCCAGTAGTACAGATTCTGAGTATGTAACTGGGCTTGATGAACTCAGCATTTCTCTTGCTTCCCTGTGCATAGGGAAGCTCAGTTTTAGTCACAGTAGCTCCCACAAGTGTCTCCTCAGTGTGTTCCCGTTTCCTTAGAAACAGTGTTTTTGCTGGGAGAAATGTGCATTACTGTGCGCTTTCACCGTTCAGCACATACATGTGTAGAAGCACAGCGCTAGCAGAAAAGACCGTTTCTCGACGTTGTCTAACTCAGAGAACAAGTTGCACACTTATGAGATGTATTTGGGCAACTTTGTCAGAAATGAGTTTTTTGCCTAAAGAGACATGCCTATTTGCGCAGAGTACAGATTCTGAGTATGTAACTGGGCTTGATGAAATCAGCATTTCTCTTGCTTCCCTGTGCGTAGGGAAGCTCAGTTTTAGTCACAGTAGCTCACACAAGTGTCTCCTCAGTGTGTTCCCATTTCCATAGAATCAGTGTATATGCTGGGAGAAAAGTGCATTACTGTGCGCTTTCACCGTTCAGCAAATACATGTGTAGAAGCACAGCGCTAGCAGAAATGAACGTTTCTCGACATTTTCTAACTCAGGGAACAAGTTGCACACTTCTGAGATGCATTTGGGCAACTTTGTCAGAAATGAGTTTTTTGCCTAAAGAGACATGCCTATTTGCCCAGTAGTACAGATTCTGAGTATGTAACTGGGCTTGATGAAATCAGCATTTCTCTTGCTTCCCTGTGCGTAGGGAAGCTCAGTTTTAGTCACAGTAGCTCCCACAATTGTCTCCTCAGTGTGTTCCCATTTCCTTAGAAACAGTGTATTTGCTGGGAGAAAAGTGCATTACTGTGCGCTTTCACCGTTCAGCAAATACATGTGTAGAAGCACAGCGCTAGCAGAAACGACCGTTTCTTGACGTTTTCTAACTCAGGGAACAAGTTGCACACTTCTGAGATGCATTTGGGCAACTTTGTCAGAAATGAGTTTTTTGCCTACAGAGACATGCCTATTTGCGCAGTAGTACAGATTCTGAGTATGTAACTGGGCTTGATGAAATCAGCATTTCTCTTGCTTCCCTGTGCGTAGGGAAGCTCAGTTTTAGTCACAGTAGCTCCCACAAGTGTCTCCTCAGTGTGTTCCCAGTTCCTTAGAAACAGTGTATTTGCTGGGAGAAAAGTGCATTACTGTGCGCTTTCACCGTTCCTCAAATACATGTGTAGAAGCACAGCGCTAGCAGAAACGACCGTTTCTCGACATTTTCTAACTCAGGGAACAAGTTGCACACTTCTGAGATGCATTTGGGCAACTTTGTCAGAAATGAGTTTTTTGCCGAAAGAGACATGCCTATATGCGCAGTAGTACAGATTCTGAGTATGTAACTGTTCTTGATGAAATCAGCATTTCTCTTGCTTCCCTTTGCCTAGGGAAGCTCAGTTTTAGTCACAGTAGCTCCCACAACTGTCTCCTCAGTGTGTTCCCATTACCTTAGAAACAGTGTATTTGCTGGGAGAAAAGTGCATTACTGTGCGCTTTCACCGTTCCTCAAATACATGTGTAGAAGCACAGCGCTAGCAGAAACGAACGTTTCTCGACGTTTTCTAACTCAGGGAACAATTTGCACACTTCTAAGATGCATTTGGGCAACTTTGTCAGAAATGAGTTTTTTGCCTACAGAGACATGCCTATTTGCCCAGTAGTACAGATTCTGAGTATGTAACTTGGCTTGATGAAATCAGCATTTCTCTTGCTTCCCTGTGCGTAGGGAAGCTCAGTTTTAGTCACAGTAGCTCCCACAACTGTCTCCTCAGTGTGTTCCCATTTCCTTAGAAACAGTGTATTTGCTGGGAGAAAATTGCATTACTGTGCGCTTTCACCGTTCCTCAAATACATGTGTAGAAGCACAGCGCTAGCAGAAACGACCGTTTCTCGACGTTTTCTAACTCAGGGAACAAGTTGCACACTTCTGAGATGCATTTGGGCAACTTTGTCAGAAATGAGTTTTTTGCCTAAAGAGACATGCCTATTTGCCCAGTAGTACAGATTCTGAGTATGTAACTGGGCTTGATGAAATCAGCATTTCTCTTGCTTCCCTGTGCGTAGGGAAGCTCAGTTTTAGTCACAGTAGCTCCCACAAGTGTCTCCTCAGTGTGTTCCCATTTCCTTAGAAACAGTGTATTTGCTGGGAGAAAAGTGCATTACTGTGTGCTTTCACCGTTCAGAAAATACATGTGTAGAAGCACAGGGCTAGCAGAAAAGACCTTTTCTCGACGTTGTCTAACTCAGAGAACAAGTTGCACACTTATGAGATGTATTTGGGCAACTTTGTCAGAAATGAGTTTTTTGCCTAAAGAGACATGCCTATTTGCGCAGAGTACAGATTCTGAGTATGTAACTGGGCTTGATGAAATCAGCATTTCTCTTGCTTCCCTGTGCGTAGGGAAGCTCAGTTTTAGTCACAGTAGCTCACACAAGTGTCTCCTCAGTGTGTTCCCATTTCCATAGAATCAGTGTACTTGCTGGGAGAAAAGTGCATTACTGTGCGCTTTCACCGTTCAGCAAATACATGTGTAGAAGCACAGCGCTAGCAGAAACGAACGTTTCTCGACATTTTCTAACTCAGGGAACAAGTTGCACACTTCTGAGATGCATTTGGGCAACTTTGTCAGAAATGAGTTTTTGCCTAAAGAGACATGCCTATTTGCGCAGTAGTACAGATTCTGAGTATGTAACTGGGCTTGATGAAATCAGCATTTCTCTTGCTTCCCTGTGCGTAGGGAAGCTCAGTTTTAGTCACAGTAGCTCCCACAAGTGTCTCCTCAGTGTGTTCCCATTTCCTTAGAAACAGTGTATTTGCTGGGAGAAATGTGCATTACTGTGCGCTTTCACCGTTCAGCAAATACATGTGTAGAAGCACAGCGCTAGCAGAAAAGACCGTTTCTCGACGTTGTCTAACTCAGAGAACAAGTTGCACACTTCTGAGATGTATTTGGGCAACTTTGTCAGAAATGATTTTTTTGCCTAAAGAGACATGCCTATTTGCGCAGAGTACAGATTCTGAGTATGTAACTGGGCTTGATGAAATCAGCATTTCTCTTGCTTCCCTGTGCGTAGGGAAGCTCAGTTTTAGTCACAGTAGCTCACACAAGTGTCTCCTCAGTGTGTTCCCATTTCCATAGAATCAGTGTATATGCTGGGAGAAAAGTGCATTACTGTGCGCTTTCACCGTTCAGCAAACACAAGTGTAGAAGCACAGCGATAGCAGAAACGAACGTTTCTCGATGTTTTCTAACTCAGGGAACAAGTTGCACACTTCTGAGATGCATTTGGGCAACTTTGTCAGAAATGAGTTTTTTGCCTAAAGAGACATGCCTATTTGCGCAGTAGTACAGATTCTGAGTATGTAACTGGGCTTGATGAAATCAGCATTTCTCTTGCTTCCCTGTGCGTAGGGAAGCTCAGTTTTAGTCACAGTAGCTCCCACAAGTGTCTCCTCAGTGTGTTCCCATTTCTTTAGAAACAGTGTATTTGCTGGGAGAAAAGTGCATTACTGTGCGCTTTCACCGTTCAGCAAATACATGTGTAGAAGGACAGCGCTAGCAGAAACGAACGTTTCTCGACGTTTTCTGACTCAGGGAACAAGTTGCACACTTCTGAGATGCATTTGGGCAACTTTGTCAGAAATGAGTTTTTTGCCTAAAGAGACATGCCTATTTGCCCAGTAGTACAGATTCTGAGTATGTAACTGGGCTTGATGAACTCAGCATTTCTCTTGCTTCCCTGTGCATAGGGAAGCTCAGTTTTAGTCACAGTAGCTCCCACAAGTGTCTCCTCAGTGTGTTCCCGTTTCCTTAGAAACAGTGTTTTTGCTGGGAGAAATGTGCATTACTGTGCGCTTTCACCGTTCAGCACATACATGTGTAGAAGCACAGCGCTAGCAGAAAAGACCATTTCTCGACGTTGTCTAACTCAGAGAACAAGTTGCACACTTCTGAGATGTATTTGGGCAACTTTGTCAGAAATGATTTTTTTTGCCTAAAGAGACATGCCTATTTGCGCAGTAGTACAGATTCTGAGTATGTAACTGGACTTGATGAACTCAGCATTTCTCTTGCTTCCCTGTGCATAGGGAAGCTCAGTTTTAGTCACAGTAGCTCCCACAACTGTCTCCTCAGTGTGTTCCCAGTTCCTTAGAAACAGTGTATTTGCTGGGAGAAAATTGCATTACTGTGCGCTTTCACCGTTCCTCAAATACATGTGTAGAAGCACAGCGCTAGCAGAAACGACCTTTTCTCGACGTTTTCTAACTCAGGGAACAAGTTGCACACTTCTGAGATGCATTTGGGCAACTTTGTCAGAAATGAGTTTTTTGCCTAAAGAGACATGCCTATTTGCCCAGTAGTACAGATTCTGAGTATGTAACTGGGCTTGATGAACTCAGCATTTCTCTTGCTTCCCTGTGCATAGGGAAGCTCAGTTTTAGTCACAGTAGCTCCCACAAGTGTCTCCTCAGTGTGTTCCCGTTTCCTTAGAAACAGTGTTTTTGCTGGGAGAAATGTGCATTACTGTGCGCTTTCACCGTTCAGCACATACATGTGTAGAAGCACAGCGCTAGCAGAAAAGACCGTTTCTCGACGTTGTCTAACTCAGAGAACAAGTTGCACACTTATGAGATGTATTTGGGCAACTTTGTCAGAAATGAGTTTTTTGCCTAAAGAGACATGCCTATTTGCGCAGAGTACAGATTCTGAGTATGTAACTGGGCTTGATGAAATCAGCATTTCTCTTGCTTCCCTGTGCGTAGGGAAGCTCAGTTTTAGTCACAGTAGCTCACACAAGTGTCTCCTCAGTGTGTTCCCATTTCCATAGAATCAGTGTATATGCTGGGAGAAAAGTGCATTACTGTGCGCTTTCACCGTTCAGCAAATACATGTGTAGAAGCACAGCGCTAGCAGAAATGAACGTTTCTCGACATTTTCTAACTCAGGGAACAAGTTGCACACTTCTGAGATGCATTTGGGCAACTTTGTCAGAAATGAGTTTTTTGCCTAAAGAGACATGCCTATTTGCCCAGTAGTACAGATTCTGAGTATGTAACTGGGCTTGATGAAATCAGCATTTCTCTTGCTTCCCTGTGCGTAGGGAAGCTCAGTTTTAGTCACAGTAGCTCCCACAAGTGTCTCCTCAGTGTGTTCCCATTTCCTTAGAAACAGTGTATTTGCTGGGAGAAAAGTGCATTACTGTGCGCTTTCACCGTTCAGCAAATACATGTGTAGAAGCACAGCGCTAGCAGAAACGACCGTTTCTTGACGTTTTCTAACTCAGGGAACAAGTTGCACACTTCTGAGATGCATTTGGGCAACTTTGTCAGAAATGAGTTTTTTGCCTACAGAGACATGCCTATTTGCGCAGTAGTACAGATTCTGAGTATGTAACTGGGCTTGATGAAATCAGCATTTCTCTTGCTTCCCTGTGCGTAGGGAAGCTCAGTTTTAGTCACAGTAGCTCCCACAAGTGTCTCCTCAGTGTGTTCCCAGTTCCTTAGAAACAGTGTATTTGCTGGGAGAAAAGTGCATTACTGTGTGCTTTCACCGTTCAGAAAATACATGTGTAGAAGCACAGGGCTAGCAGAAAAGACCTTTTCTCGACGTTGTCTAACTCAGAGAACAAGTTGCACACTTATGAGATGTATTTGGGCAACTTTGTCAGAAATGAGTTTTTTGCCTAAAGAGACATGCCTATTTGCGCAGAGTACAGATTCTGAGTATGTAACTGGGCTTGATGAAATCAGCATTTCTCTTGCTTCCCTGTGCGTAGGGAAGCTCAGTTTTAGTCACAGTAGCTCACACAAGTGTCTCCTCAGTGTGTTCCCATTTCCATAGAATCAGTGTATTTGCTGGGAGAAAAGTGCATTACTGTGCGCTTTCACCGTTCAGCAAATACATGTGTAGAAGCACAGCGCTAGCAGAAACGAACGTTTCTCGACATTTTCTAACTCAGGGAACAAGTTGCACACTTCTGAGATGCATTTGGGCAACTTTGTCAGAAATGAGTTTTTGCCTAAAGAGACATGCCTATTTGCGCAGTAGTACAGATTCTGAGTATGTAACTGGGCTTGATGAAATCAGCATTTCTCTTGCTTCCCTGTGCGTAGGGAAGCTCAGTTTTAGTCACAGTAGCTCCCACAAGTGTCTCCTCAGTGTGTTCCCATTTCCTTAGAAACAGTGTATTTGCTGGGAGAAATGTGCATTACTGTGCGCTTTCACCGTTCAGCAAATACATGTGTAGAAGCACAGCGCTAGCAGAAAAGACCGTTTCTCGACGTTGTCTAACTCAGAGAACAAGTTGCACACTTCTGAGATGTATTTGGGCAACTTTGTCAGAAATGATTTTTTTGCCTAAAGAGACATGCCTATTTGCGCAGTAGTACAGATTCTGAGTATGTAACTGGGCTTGATGAAATCAGCATTTCTCTTGCTTCCCTGTGTGTAGGGAAGCTCAGTTTTAGTCACAGTAGCTCCCACAAGTGTCTCCTCAGTGTGTTCCCATTTCCTTAGAAACAGTGTATTTGCAGGGAGAAAAGTGCATTACTGTGCGCTTTCACCGTTCAGCAAACACAAGTGTAGAAGCACAGCGATAGCAGAAACGAACGTTTCTCGATGTTTTCTAACTCAGGGAACAAGTTGCACACTTCTGAGATGCATTTGGGCAACTTTGTCAGAAATGAGTTTTTTGCCTAAAGAGACATGCCTATTTGCGCAGTAGTACAGATTCTGAGTATGTAACTGGAGTTGATGAACTCAGCATTTCTCTTGCTTCCCTGTGCATAGGGAAGCTCAGTTTTAGTCACAGTACCTCCCACAACTGTCTCCTCAGTGTGTTCCCATTTCCTTAGAAACAGTGTATTTGCTGGGAGAAAATTGCATTACTGTGCGCTTTCACCGTTCCTCAAATACATGTGTAGAAGCACAGCGCTAGCAGAAACGACCGTTTCTCGACGTTTTCTAACTCAGGGAACAAGTTGCACACTTCTGAGATGCATTTGGGCAACTTTGTCAGAAATGAGTTTTTTGCCTAAAGAGACATGCCTATTTGCCCAGTAGTACAGATTCTGAGTATGTAACTGGGCTTGATGAAATCAGCATTTCTCTTGCTTCCCTGTGCGTAGGGAAGCTCAGTTTTAGTCACAGTAGCTCCCACAAGTGTCTCCTCAGTGTGTTCCCATTTCCTTAGAAACAGTGTATATGCTCGGAGAAAAGTGCATTACTGTGCGCTTTGTCCGTTCAGAAAATACATGTGTAGAAGCACAGCGCTAGCAGAAAAGACCGTTTCTCGACGTTGTCTAACTCAGAGAACAAGTTGCACACTTATGAGATGTATTTGGGCAACTTTGTCAGAAATGATTTTTTTGCCTAAATAGACATGCCTATTTGCGCAGTAGTACAGATTCTGAGTATGTAACTGGGCTTGATGAAATCAGCACTTCTCTTGCTTCCCTGTGCCTAGGGAAGCTCAGTTTTAGTCACAGTAGCTCCCACAAGTGTCTCCTCAGTGTGTTCCCATTTCCTTAGAAACAGTGTATTTGCTGGGAGAAAAGTGCATTACTGTGCGCTTTCACCGTTCAGCAAATACATGTGTAGAAGCACAGCGCTAGCAGAAAAGACCGTTTCTCGACGTTGTCTAACTCAGAGAACAAGTTGCACACTTCTGAGATGTATTTGGGCAACTTTGTCAGAAATGATTTTTTTGCCTAAATAGACATGCCTATTTGCGCAGTAGTACAGATTCTGAGTATGTAACTGGGCTTGATGAAATCAGCATTTCTCTTGCTTCCCTGTGTGTAGGGAAGCTCAGTTTTAGTCACAGTAGCTCCCACAAGTGTCTCCTCAGTGTGTTCCCATTTCCTTAGAAACAGTGTATTTGCAGGGAGAAAAGTGCATTACTGTGCGCTTTCACCGTTCAGCAAACACAAGTGTAGAAGCACAGCGATAGCAGAAACGAACGTTTCTCGATGTTTTCTAACTCAGGGAACAAGTTGCACACTTCTGAGATGCATTTGGGCAACTTTGTCAGAAATGAGTTTTTTGCCTAAAGAGACATGCCTATTTGCGCAGTAGTACAGATTCTGAGTATGTAACTGGACTTGATGAACTCAGCATTTCTCTAGCTTCCCTGAGCATAGGGAAGCTCAGTTTTAGTCACAGTAGCTCCCACAACTGTCTCCTCAGTGTGTTCCCATTTCCTTAGAAACAGTGTATTTGCTGGGAGAAAAGTGCATTACTGTGCGCTTTCACCGTTCCTCAAATACATGTGTAGA